>NC_037590.1:21786709-22145243 GCF_003073045.1 Pomacea canaliculata | reverse complement strand
ACAAACTTTTACTGTAAACTGGTACAGATGCCGAGCTGTACATCGTTTCACAGAGATATTAATTTGTAACTGACACTGAGCATATCAACGAGAACGTATCAGTTTTTCCTGCCGATAGTTAACTCAGAGTGCTACTTGCAGGATGCTTCAAGAATCTGTTATCTAGCAAATCAAGTGCAAATTCGGTCCCGGAAGCAAATTTTTCAGGTAGCCACAGAACTGCACAGAGTCAAGCAGTTGCTGCTTTGTACCGTTTCTCTACACTCTTTTTGAGTTTCTTTTTAAAATTTATTTCACTTAAAAAATTTAAAAAAACCAGTTCTCTGTGTCTAAGAGTTTTTGTAGTTGAGAAAGACATTCAAGCGCTGTTCCAGTACAAGTGCAAGTAAGGAGTTGTTAGAGACTAACATGTGCTCTTCTCTATGATGGGATCAAGTCACTGTGCTGCCAACACCTGAGAGATAACTCTGGTGTCGGGAGATAATCTGTATCGTGTATGTTGATTTCTCGCAGTGGGTACACGACCCAATGGACTTAAAAAAAAAGGCAAGAAAGTATGTAGGGATTTAAAGATTTTAAATTTAATTTAATTGGTTTCTCGTCCTTTTAAAATTTAAAAATTAATTCTCGTGCGATATCTGAGTAAAGTTCATATCTTATTGCTCGCTTTGAACCGAAGGAACAAACTGTCCGAAGGATGCTCGTGAGATCAGTGTTCATCCTGTGCTTCTTTAGCAACTTAGGAAAAATAAACCTTTTAGTTTACCACAGATTAGAGTGTCCTCGCGTAAATACGAGGTGTAAATCTGTTCACTCAAGGAAGTTTACTTCAAAAAGAGAGATTTATTATATGTTCGATGTGTCTTGCTCTTTTTCAATGATTTTCATTAAAAGGCTAAATTAGTTTAATTTTCATGGCCTGTAGCAGCTCTTCAGTAGGTGTGCTATCCTCATGTGCATGCTTATCAACAGCTAAAACAGAGCATAATAACGCACTTGGAACAATAATACCGGTCTGACTCTCCAGCTTTTGGGCCACACTCGTTTAAGCGAGAGTAGAAGAGCATCCAACCACGACAAAAACTCTCCTTGGTCTCTCACCTCGCACACACACCTTCAGGGCCATCATGAAGATGTTTCTCGGAACCGTACTGTGCACCACGAGTAAGTCTAGGTTCGACTGTACTACGCTGAGCTCAGAGTTCATCACTGTCTTCACCCGACCCGAGGCAAGGAGTGTAACGCGAAATATCCATTGATTGCTAATTTGTGACCCGAGTTGAAGAATCCATCCTGCGGTATTGTTTTGTTCCTTAAGTGCACTTCTGGATATCTTCAGTCCCTTTCTGCTCCGAAGAGCTCCCGTGCTTTTCTTCTCCGACATTTATCGCTAGTTTTGTCCAGACACGTGGCCCTTATCGCCAGAGCCATACGCAGCAAGAATATTAGAAAGCAAGGGCTCAAAGTACTCCGCGCTTTATTTGAGTAAAAAATCTTATTTCATCATCCTATTACTTTGGACATTTTGTATGCAGCTCGTCTTTCTCGAAGTTTTCTTCGTGGCATGAGGACTGTGTGGATTGTGGTGTTAGAGGAAGGGGAATGGTGCGAACGGTGCTAAGCGCGTAAATTTTACCTCGCCAGAATCAGGCTTGTGAACCGGGATGTGTGAATAGTCTCTGAACCCATGTTTTCCCCTATATCACCATCCTGTTTGAACATATTTAAAACGACGAACCTCTAAACTTTTATAAAGTTAAATAATCAATTTAAAACGTTATAATAATTAATGTTACGAGAAACATTTATTGTAAAGTTTATTTAAGAAAATTTTCAGTGCTCCTATTTTATCTTCATAATTTACTCCAACAAACAAACTTTAAGTAAGCAGTAAGTGTAAATATATAGATAAAGTAATATACATAATCCTTACATAGGTGCAACAGCAGACAAAGCCAGGCCCACGAGAAGAGAAACTTCGTGCGTAATTGTTGGCGACAAGGAACTCAATTTCTTTGCTCCGCTGGGGTGTTTGCAGGTGCAGAGCTTTAAATTGGGTCACAAGAAAGACTGGGAACTTGCTCTTCGAATAATTCGTTACTAGTGTTAAGTTGTCTTGCCAGTTGTTTTGTTATATTGTCTTATTCCAACAAATGACCAAGAGCAAGAACTTCGTCCATAATTCCTCTACCAACTTCTTCCTTTTCTCTCTGAAACATTCTCTCTCGTCATAGCACACACACACACACGAAAGAAGAGAGTCTGTTTTCATTCAATTAAAACTGAGCACCGAAGCAATATCTTGAAAACAAATATCAGGGCGGCGTTGGTCTAAAAGATTACTTGAGATAAAATCTGGTTATGTAATGGAAATCGGAGAGCTGTTATACTATCCTTCAGCTGTTTCTTGCATACCTTCCCCACTTACATCGATACTACTTGCAAAAACAACAACAAACAAACAAAAACCCTTGCCCTAACCTTGACATGTGCTACATACCACTCCTGAACTTTCCCTCCTTGATCGAAGTCGCTGGTCGTGTGTCAGGCAATATGGCGACTGTAGACGCACCACGCGTTTCATTTTAACTATACACTTCTCTCTCAACAATAGTGAACGCGACCAGCAAGCTGCTTGAATATATTTCCTCGGACGGTTTTTACGGAATTGAAAAAAAGAAAGAAAATTTTTACAACCAGCCCACGGACGAAAAGAACAAAATTATTCTAATTTCTGTCGTCTTCACTCCAGTTTTCTTTCAAGCTTGCAAAGGTGCTAAAGATCCTATAAAAAGCCACAAATGGTTTTTGTTGCATTGCTATACCAGGTCGATCAACCCGGGATTTGTGTTGTTAACAGCCAATTACTGTGTTCAGTCAGGCCACAAACATTTACTGTCTTGAAAAGCATTCATGCACGTCCAACACTACCCAAGCGAAAACAGAGAATGTTTTACATTTTCTGCAGAGAAGTATCAATTGAGAAGATAACATTTCTTCCCATAGAAATAGCATTTCTATTCATCTCTTTGTCTGGTCAAGAAATTAGAAAAAAAAGAGAGACAAGGTGGAGAGTTTGTGTACAATGAGACCCCACCCTTGGTGTCAAAGAGCTTTTTTAGCTCTTTTACATTCTATTATTAAAGAATATCAGTTGGAACTCTTTTTCACCCCCTCCCTGTCTTCTTTCACGAAAGCAAGATTTTTGTAGGGAACCTAACATGTGCATTCGTCGCTAATCTTAGCCGGATGTCTCATTCTGAAGGAATTTCGGGAGCCTGGAAGTCTAGGAAGTGGATATCTTTTGTACCAAATTCTTTTCCGCTCCGTAGGCTGTCATCTTTACTGGAATCTCCTGCCTTGCTTTGTAGCCTGCAAGTACACAGCATTCTTAGTACGAACTTACTGTTTAGAACTATATGATTGAAATATTGACAGATTCTTTAATGTTCTTCACAAGAGCTTAGATACCAATAATGTAAGCAGAATCCCTATTTAAATATTTCGTGATTTCGACACTTCAGACCCAAGCTTTTCAGCCGAACAGAAGATTTAGTTAAGAAAGAAATACAAATGCATTCACAACCAAGTACTAATTCTATTTTTAAATTATATCAGAAAGTACTTTTTCTGACAGGCTTCATGGAATGAAAGTTCAATAGTAATTTGTCTCTGAAAAGCAAGGAGAAGGATTTTGATTGACATGCCGGTAGCGTCTCATTCATCTTATCACGGAGGAGTCGGTCGTAATATGAGAACTCCCTCCCTACTCCCTCCCTGGTGGGGCTTTGATGTCCCGTATGGCACCGAAGGGATCTGCTGTCGGAACTCAGATATTGTCCCTTTGCTCGGGAACAGTGGGTTTATACGAAGTCGGATTGGTTCCTGGATTTTTCATTAGAATGAGGCTTTTTAGCGCCAGGATGATGGGGTTTGCAGGAGCTGAGCAT
This sequence comes from Pomacea canaliculata, assembly GCF_003073045.1. Classification (NCBI taxonomy): domain Eukaryota; kingdom Metazoa; phylum Mollusca; class Gastropoda; order Architaenioglossa; family Ampullariidae; genus Pomacea; species Pomacea canaliculata. The sequence goes on along the minus strand of NC_037590.1, from coordinate 22,141,293 downwards.
CGAGATCGCTCTAATGGAGCTCGTGCCTTTGAATTCGCCGAGAGTCCAATACAAATTTATTTAAAGCGCATATCAGAGTAAATAGATGATGTAGACGTGCACGCCAAATTGGACGATGAAGGAAGAAAAGATGCAAGGAGGGACATGAGTCTAATCAATGAATATTAAGCAAAAACACGGAGAGAGACTTCGCTCCTTTCATCTGTCAGATTGTAGAAGTTCTAAAGGTAAAATGTCTTCTCTGGTGTCTGGTGTTGTTCAGCGTGTGTAGATGCTGTTGTAGCCTCGTGTTAAATAACTTACGAGTTATGAATAACACTCGGTAGTGGATCTGGTCCATCGAGGAAGACGTGGACAGAAAAAGCATGCTTGAAAATCCTAGTTGCCTTTTTTTAATCTTGGAAGTTCAGAAATAAACCTGTAGTCGGCGCATGTGAGGTCGACTGGGACGTCTACAGCTGATGTTTACACCTGACGATAAACATTTCTTACAGCCTGAGGATAGCTGTCAAATCTGACAGCATTCTTTACACATGTGGTGTTATTAACCGCATTTTTTAAAAGATTTGTAATCAGTCCCCCTGAATTCTTCTGTACTTGTTTTATCAGTATGTTTGCCATGAAATGTGGTGTGTATGTGTGCGTGCGTGCGCTCAACAGACATGCAGACAGAATGAGAAAGAAAAGTAGGATGAAAGAGAAGAGAAACCGAATGGAAGGAAGGATAAAATAACAGCCGTAGACAAAGCCGTTGCAGAGCCCGGTTTCACCGTTTGAAATGATTGTTGTCTACAGAGCAGGGAGGTGTGAAAAAGGATGAAGCCCGAACAAAGAAGCATTGTAATCAGCCTAATCCTCCAGAAACCACAGAAAGATTACGTCTCACAATGAATAGGTGTAGGTTCCAAACACCCCCTGTTCGCTTCCCCACTCAGGAGAGCGGCGAATAAAAGACGGACTCTCATTTACCTGAACAATCCACCCCCTCATTTATACACATGCACGCACTGGATGGGAGATAATATATACATCGATGGATAAATAAGCAGACGTGCACGCAAGCAGGCACGCACACATACACACTCTCCCCTCTAATCAAAGGATTTGGGGACCGGTATTAACGTGTAACTGCAAACGATTTCACAGTCATGAACTGTCGCCCCCGCTTTGTGCGACGATTAACCTTGGTTGTTTGGCGGCAGTTGGCTGGCTTGCCGGGGTTTGCCGTCCCGGTGGGCCGATGATGTTGGCGCGGTTGCACCCGAAGCCGAGGATTGTCCCTAGTTATAGGGGCCCAGCCTGGAGTCGGGGCTGAGGGCTGTGTGCAACATTCCCTCCACGTCCATGAAAAGCGGGTTGCATTCACCTCCTGGATGCCTGAAGCGAGTAGTGTTCAGACAACAGATCAGATAGTATTGGGCATTCCTTACGCCTCATTATCCGCCCTTTGGAGGAGTCGCTAGCCTGTGTTATCTGCCGCTGCTGGTGCTGAGCATTAATACCTTCATTACTGTCGGGGTGTAAGGGAGCAGTTCATCAAATATTTATGTAGAAGTGGTGTTTTATCGCTTGTAATTTACTCCCAGGTAGGTAGCACATACGATTCTCGTTTCGTCCAGCATGTTTGGAGAACACATGCCAGGAAAGAAATAGGGAAGAAGAAAGGAAATAGATCGTGGTGTAGGAGAGGGAACAGGAATTGGTGTCAGGTGGAGAGTCGACGCCAACAACATCAGACAAAATCTGCCGGAAGTAAGGTCACGGTTCAAGGCCTTACTACTGCAAGGAAAGAAGGCGGGTAAAGGAGGTGTAACAGACCTGTCACCTTAAAAAAAAAAGACTTTGACTTCAGGCAGTTGACAACCTCCTGTGCAGTGAAGCGTGCTCGTGGGTGGACTGTCGGCGTTCTCTAGTAGAAGCCATCGCATGCTGTCTTGCTCCAGTTCCCAGATCCCTCCGCCTGCTGACTGTTGTATATTGTTCGTGTTCAGTCCGGCGTGACCGCGGACTAGTGCTATGCTGACACTAGGGGGCGTGTCGTTATGTTCCGGTTACGTTTTGGTCTGTTAATGTGTGAGAATCAACAGGGTAGCCGTGACCGAGCTGGCAGTCTGACTGACTCGATCTCTCCGTAGTCCCATCAGCCGTAAAGCCCTCATGATGACTGGGCCTTGTCTCACGAACACTGCTTTTGTTTTAGTTTCGTACTTTACTTACAAGGTTAACAGTCATTGTTTTAGTTCGCGGTTTCAACCAACAGATATAGGAGCTTGGGAATAAAAATAGAGCTGAGTAGATAAATCTGAGATTTATGCGGTGCGGATTATTTTGATTATTGTTAATATAAGTATCAGTGGGCGTGTGGGCAGGGGCATATGCATGAAATCCCCGCCCACTCGCTTCCTCCCTTCTACCCTCCCCTGACCCCGTGATCAGCCGAGCGTGGCTGGATGTCCGTGGTCTGACGGCGTGAGTCTCGTCTGTCTAGGAGTCAGGCTGCTGGCAGGTGACAGGTGTCTTCATCACCGCCGCTGCCCCTCCAGCGTTGTTGTCCACTGCTTGTCCCTCTCGTGGGAGAGGATGACAAAGACAGGGAAAGGGACAGGACTAGGACGAGAGTAAGGACCGCAGGTACTCTAGAGCAGTGGTTCTCAAAGTATTTCGGACCACGGACCACTTTACTTAAGTAAAAAATATGGGCGGACCACTAAGGCCTAAAAAAATCAGTCTGTACTATGAATTTCAATTTTAAATTGCCGGCATTTGTTTTATTTTCAATTCAAAAACTAAATGTAACTTTCTGTGACAGTAGTAAGTGTAATACGTTGACACAAAACTACTTAACTCGTAATTTATAATTAAAAATGTAATGCGAGGAATACATCACTTAACATCACTTTGCTGACATGACGACTGTCAGCCGCGGACCACCTGAGTTATGCCCACGGACCACTAGTGGTCCGCGGACCACACTTTGAGAACCACTGCTCTAGAGTGGAGTGTAATTGCGAAGCACTGTGATGGTTTGACCTGTATTTCTTTCATTGAAAGAAAAGAAAGGTTAAACCACTTAGTAAAATCTTATCGCAAGTGTACTATTATTCTATGGACTTTAAGAATTGTATCGCGATTGAGGATATTAAACTGTTTAACGGTTCGTGATACCTTGACATCCTGCATCTTCTCGAAACGCTTAGAGTTAGTCTCCGCAGACCCCACCATACGTCCATAATCCATGTTCTTGGTCAGGAAAACAAGTCTGGTGCTTGTCCCATCCTGCCAGAGGTTTATAAACTGCGGATTGTCACCGAGAAACAGCACGCTCACCGACATATTAATGCAGGTGCGAGCTCACACAACACTCACGGACATCCGGGGAAAGTGTCGTTCGCTCCTTCTTTCCATCACTCTTCCCAACACGTGCACTCGCTCACTCGTGCATGCAAGCTGTACTACAAAAGCCGCGTAACTCGAGGCGATTGTTGTAACTCTGGAAGCCATCGGCCTCACCGGAAGCGGTGAGCTGACGTCACTAATCACTCGTCGACGTGCCCTCGGACACATGTTACCGGATGTAAAAGGGCTATAACTCCAGCACAATTATGTACTCCCCGTAATCCCACGAGAAGAGGGTAGCGGGGTGCGATCCAGCGTGGTGGAGCTTGTATGGAGGCCCGAGAACTTGGCTTGTGTTCTTACCTCTCGGGTTTCTGCGACGAGTGATGCGGGCGAAGACAGAGGGCTGCAGGTGTTTGCTGAGTCATCGTGTTTCAGACCTCCGCAGATGCGAAACCTTACACACGGTATCGCTTGGCGAGAAGATACTTTTCCTGAGCCTCGTTTCTGCCTGCAAGTCTCCTCGGGTGACTACCCGAGTCAGCGACTGACAGGGCGCCCCTTGACCTCGCGCAGCCAATGAATGGCTAAGCGTGGACGACCTCTGACCTCTGCGTAGTGGTGGGCGGAGTGGCATCCATGGGCCTGAAGTGTAAAACTTAAAAAAAAAGTCACTGTCATAGTTTTAGCGAACATGTGATCATCTGAAATGACTAACATGCCGTGTTTACTAAAACCCTCAAATATTGGATTGTCGCAGTGGTAAAGCCAATCTGGTGAGGGTTGCCATCGTCCTTAGTTTGTTCTGGTGCACACATTTTTTTAATGAGACCTACAAGGCTAGATTTTCTCCTGATTTCCTCACTGCATCTATTCCCTCTTCGTCACCTCTGTTCACCATCACGCGAGACTTGGCGAGAAGGAACCAGTGCGTGGGATCGTTCCTGCTGCCAGTGGAAGGACTGTTGTGTTGGTGGCTTTACGTGTGCGGTTGATAAAGCAACTGATAAACACATTCCTCTTCCCTTGATCTACTTTTTGCAGATTTGCGAACCGCAGAGGAAAACATTTTAAAATCCACCGTTGTTAGTTTTTTCTCCCCTCTGGACAGATATCAGTGAGGCGCTGTCGTGGTAACGACAGTAACCCATTTAAATCCATCAGTTATCGCGCTTGACATAGAGTTGTTGGTCTTACCGGGGTGTTAGATGTGCTCTGATATTTTGAAGTGGTAATATTTTTATGCCTTTCCCTTAATGTCCCTCCTACATTCTGTTTACAGAAAAAAAAAGGAAAGGAGAAAAGACGAAGGAAAATAAAAAAGGCAGACACGTAAGGGTAACGGTACAACTACTAACATGGGTGTAGCAAAACTTACTATACCCATCACTCCCTGCCTCTGATAGGGACTGGTTATATATGTGATAGGATAATGAGGATACTTGTGTAGTCTATGTAATCCCGTTTCTCAATAGCGAAAGAGAACACACGTATTGTCACTGTGTGTGTGAGTACGGGCGCATACACACGCTCATAGAAAATCCGGTGAAGGTCGCAGAGAATTTTAGAATCAGAGACTTGAAACAGGGTCTTTTTGAGTTCCTTACTACAGCTGGTCTGAGCTGAAACCTCCCTTACCCCGTTTTACCTCCCTTCCCCGGTTTTACTGGTCGATGTGCATTCAACTTAACCTCGGAGAGATAATAAACCTTGGCTTTTTATTGTGTAAACACGTTCGTCTAACGTCACGGCCATTAGCACGTGACACTCGCAACTGTTAAAGGCAGGTTTTTACGTAAACTTAATCAAACTAAGGCCATTAAAGCAGAATAGGTCACGTGACTTGCTGTCCGTCACCGCCCATTGTAAGCTCATGATGGTGCCCGGGGTGGGAGTCTACTTCTCGGAAAAGTCTGTCTTCCTCCGTTCTCTTATTTAATTGCCAAGGTAGGATCTGTTTGTCCTTATAAACAATCAATTCTTTTGTTAATGGCGATATAGAATCAGTTTGGTCTTTAAACTTCCATGGGGCATCACTCTTGGGGAAAGAGAGAAACCATCAGTCACGTGAGTGTGTCTAAGTCTGTAGAGTAGGAAGTAGGAGATTCCAAGAACATATTTCTTTGTATTTATCTGCTAGGACACATCTGTCAACAATGCCTTTGACTGAATCATGCGTGACAAATGTTACTGCCCATAATACCTGACTGCAGTTCATTGCTTTCCCCCCTTTTGTTTCTTCCTCTCTTTTTTTTTGTTGTTGTTGAAAAAGGATCACCATAATGTGTGTTTACTTTTTGTGCTGCATCTCTTCTCTTTGTTTTTTGTTGTTTCTTTTTGGGTGGGAGTTAGGGGTTGAGGAAGTTGGACTTGCTACTTACCGCCCCTTAGCCTACTAGAAAATTCTCAGCGCCAGCACGCTCTATAAACCGCGATCTTCTGTCAACGAGTGCGGAACATGCCAATGCTGTGATCGTGTGGACCCTCCTTCATTCTTTAATTTGCATGCTCGAGCACGGCACAAGGAATAATAATAGTTGTCATTAAAGCTGTGACGCTGTTCACGACGAGCTGCAGCACTTCCGCTGGGGCCGCAACTTGCCCGGATGACGAGGTTAGGGAAAGAAGCGATGGTTGAGGTGGTTGTTGCCCGCATTTTGTGTCTTCAGGTTGCATGGGTTACAGAAAAACCAGAAAGATTCCAGGTAACTGTAAATTTCCGGTCTCCTGGTAAAGCAGAGACCCTCCCTCCCATTTTTTTTTTTTTTTGGAAAGGCAATTATCTACACCTTTCTGTTTATGGAATCGCTACAGCTTGTTCTGTATTCTATCTGGTAAGACCAACGTTTATTTCATTTTTGCAGTGTTTGCTTTTTTTGCGGGAGTTTGGCGATCAAGTCGATGGAATTAGGTTTAATACAAGGAGGAAAAAAACGCGACTGAGTTATGGGAAGTAGTGACGTCCATGCAATGAATTATGGGAGAAGCATTTGTGGCCGTGTGTTGGGTGAAGGAGACAATATTTTGACAAGATGAAGCAGATGGTAATAAGAGAAATAGAAATAAACAAACAGCAGGGCGAGAGGAGGGGGGTACTTCCACTTGGCTGGCTGACAGAAACAGGATAAAAAATGTTTTTGTACGGCGGGAAAGGGGAATGTAAGGGAGCGAATCCCAGCGCGTGCAGATGCTCATACACACCTACACGTGGAAAACGACTGAAGCTGTGTAAAACGAAGTCTGGGTATCTGGGTATAACTGAGCCTTGTTCACTCACCCCAGAATGACATTGAAAGCTGATGCAGCATGATACCCGTGATGTACAGGACACCCCGCTGGAAGTAAGGACGCGGTGTCAGAGGTGAAATGTCAACAATGTGAGGTCAGGGGACCGCACACATGCAGATCACAGCAGTGCTACATAGAGAGATTACATTCCATTGTACCTGCTCTCATTAATGACGAGGTCAGACCGGAGACAAGAAGACACAAGTTATGTTGAAAACCGTTATGACTGCTGGCGCTCGTCAGAATTCTTGAGGAATTCCTTTGAAGACATTTTCTTCTTGCAAACATTATGCAGCATGGTTAGAGTTCACAAGAATAACTTCTACCGGATTGAATTTTTGGATACCAGGGTAATTTTTACATTCGTCTTTTGCAATTCTAGTGCGAAAAGGCGTCAAGGTTTAAAAAAAGGTGATAAAATATTTCATTAAGAACGGTTTGAGGATTGTCTGTTCCAGAATATGCATTGATGAGTGCAGCGGTGATTTTGGACATTTTATTAACTATAGATACACATTGTCATAACAGGAAGGAGATGTAAATGTATATATCTACTTTTAACAAATGCGTGTCACAAGTTTGACGGAGATTTACAAACATTCTGCTGTCGCTAACACACACGAACGAGCGAGAAGGTAAGAGCAAACAGTAACTGCCAAGTTATGCCAGCAATGAGAAACATAAACCGGCATTCACACATTCACATTCACATAAACCGATCCATTCACACTGACAATAATCTTGGACATAATGGTCGTATGTATTAGTTTCACTGACAGTGGTGATACACAACCACCTGCAACTACTTCACGTTTAAGTCATCTGCATGCTTCCGCTTGTCGTAAAAGGAGATGAGAGATGGGGTTGTGGTGGTGGTCAGGTGCTAATGAAAAGGTCAGCTGTTCAAGACTTGTGGTCAGCGACCAAGACAATGGAAGTTTAAGTTGTTCTTGAAGATGTGAAAGCGAACCTATCTAACCAACTTGCGAATATGAACAAATTGAACGTTTAACTTGGGAAGAGGCTCACATCTTGACCTTCTTCACTATGAACACATCAATCAAACCTTTGCATTAAACACATTAAACTTTCTCATCGTGAACTCGGTAAACTTTTGGCCGTCGTGTAGAGTGGTTCTTGCAGATGAAAGGACTACAGCGAGCTGGAGTGAAAGAAAACCGAGTGGTGTACAAATGGACGCATCCTGTGGCACCAGGAATGGACTGCCAGGCAGTTCTCTCTCAGAGTTACTCTCGGTGGTGCCAGCCCCGACTCCGGCAGACTTCCCGATGTCTGCAGGCATAACGCCCATCATCCCTGCTGCTGCCTGTGAATGTGAATGCACTTCATCGCTGGCCTCGGCGCTCCCTCCCCCCCTCGCTCCCCCTTCTCCCCTCCCCCACCCGTACAGGTGGCCCACTTTCCCGCCTGTCAATGTTGGCTACATTTTTGCGATAACCCACACAACAATGAGATGATTGGAGCTGGCAGCCACTCCGCCCCGCGCTCGCTGTGCTGGCGGAGGACGACCTCTGTTCACTCCGTGCAGGAGGGACCACGGACTCCCTCCCCCCTCTCTCTCTCCCTTATCTGTGGGAGTGACAGACCTACAGCGCTCTGTAATTAACCATTGGCTTTTTTTGCGTTTAATTGGAAGGAAGTAATTAAAAGGACATAAGAAGTAACATTTAGACTACACGAACGGGTTTTCATCGATGAGCGCCAGTGGCCTGCCAGGTTATTAGTGCAAAGAAAACCACTGGGTGTTCGTGGTGAGTCTCTCTGGCTTAATAGTAAAAGTAAAGTTTTTTTCCCCTTTAATTTTGGTTTCGACGTTCTTGGTTCGAGCTTTATATTCGTTTTTTTTAATTATTACATCTGTCATTGCATTAGAGCATGTCTGTATGCAAATAAGAAGAGAGAAATACATTAACAATACAACAATAAAAAGAAGAGAAAGATAATTGTACTCCTTTCTCACTCTGCTAGCCAAGATCATCAAAATACTGTGTATTTAAAATAGTCTATACAACTCAGAAGGCGCAATTCACGTATCATTGATGACAATGATCCCAGCATCACAGGATCATCTTGAGACAACAGGATGATCCAAGGCCCGTCTTCCAACATCAGCTCCTGGCAGACGAGTAATGAAACTGTAGAAGAAAGCAGACCGACCACCCAGCTCGGATAATGTGCCACCAGCCTGGATTGCGAGCAAAGAAATTGCTTGGTACATAACGACAGCAGCGCCATGATGTACTCGTGCTCTCCACACATTGGCCACCAGCAGTCTTTGTACCCGAGTGAATGGCCCATAACTACATCCGCACTAGTGACGGCGTTGTTGGTGTTAGGGAACCTTGTCAGTCATTAGAAAGCCTCTTGTATTTTCTATTTTGGTTTAAGAAATAATGGGGGTTAAAAAAGGTGGCAAGAACCTAGTCAGCCTGCCGATCTTTCTTTCTTCTCCGACTGAACTTCTGTAGACCTGTAATATGTACATACTTCAAAATGCTTAGTGGATCCAGTCTGAGTGGTTTCTTTCGCGCAGTACTTAGTGGCCTTTCTTTTGGAATTTCATGGTTATCTGATGACTTCACATAATACCTTTTAATATCTTTAGATTTTTAAAACGGATGATGTCTTCACACACAGCGCGGGGATCTCAGTGCATTTCTGTGGTGGCAGTGATCCCATCCATCCTTCAGGATTTTTTAAATGAAACTTTAGAACAAGGGCTGTAACTGTGCCGTGAATGTGATTGATGCCCGCCCATCATACTAGCCTTATAGATGCTCCATTTGTAGCCAACTTTGCGGAAAACCTTTATAGCGCCAGATCTTCAATGGCACCTGTGCTGTCTTTTTGTCTGTTGTTGGTGGAGTGACGCCTCGGTCTCGCGCGCGCATGCGCATTCACATAGCCCCGTGTGAACAGGTATCGCATCCAGAAAGAGTGTACCTAAACGAACTATCTGAACTCAGGACCTCGTTATATCACAAGCAAGTGATGTCATCCCTAGAAGTGGACATTCTTGTCAACCTGATAAAATACCTGCCTGATAATTTAGACCTTCTTTAGAAAAGCAAGCTTAGGCTACTCCGAAGAAAACAAACAAACTAAAAAAATCTTTTCCTTAAAGATGCAATACGGGGGAACCTTACCCTGCATGAGCATGGCTGCTTTGGGTATCTTGGGCCTGTCGTAGGGCCAGCTGTGAACCTTTAGGGTAATTAATGGTGACACGACACCCAGCGCACGCTACGATCGCTCTCGCCTCAAACGCTCCCCTCCCCTCCTCGCCTTTTCCAGAAAAGATGGGAAGACGACCTGTCTTCAGAATGCCAGGATGTGGTGCTTTTCCAGGTTTATCTTGGCACCTGACTGACAGAGACTCGCTTCCAAACATACTGCCGGGGTCGGCATGTAAACTAGATAAAGTTATGTTTACCAATGATAAACCTGTTTCCTCTGTGGCAAAGATACCTTTCTGGAGTCGACTTCTCGTTTTTATTTATATTGGAAGAAAGCGCGCAGTCAGAAACGTGTTACGGTGATGCTTTTCTTCAAATGTATATTGTTTTGGGGAACTGACTCCTAACATTTGTTATAGGGGTGAGGGAAGGATGAGGATGATTTTTCTCTCGTTCACGTGTTACCTGATTCTACCGTGTTCACAGTTCTTTTCGAACACCCACCTGTCCAGATTCCACCTCGCGGAATATTTCCGCTCATCTTAGCAAGTGCGAAACCTGAATCCTGTAAAGTTATTCAAAGTAAATCGCCCAGGACTCTCCTCCCTCCCTTACTCCATAAACCTTACTTGGGGGGTGGTGGATCGTGATAAGATTTTTAAAAAATACAAGAAGCTCCAGACTGTGAGCTACATGGTAGGTGAAGGGGAGAAGATGAGTGACGAACGGCCTGCGGCACAGGTGAGGTGTGGCCGCCGACACCCGGGATCAAAGGAGCCGCTGGGCCCCGGGGGCGGCGGACGGTGGTACCTGAGGTGCTAAAGCGAGCACCCGGGTTACACGGTTATCTCCTCCCATGGTCCAGATGGCGTGGCGATACGGCGCGTGGGCCCGTTATCAGCAGCAGCCAGCCTCGCCGTCAGTTTCAATAGCTTGCCGCCTCACGTCAGTTTCACTTGTCCCTGCGTCAGTTTCACAGTCGTGTTCTTTAACAGCCGTCAGTTTCACTAGCCTCAGCCTCTCCGTCACTTTCACAAGCTGCGAGCAGAACTGAGTTATGAACAGGCCAGTGCCATGGACCCTGGGAAAACAAGCTTTTGTTATATCTTCAATGAACAGTTAATATTTCCAGCTGTGCACGATGTGTTTTTTTCCTCCATTAAATCTTTATTTATTTATCTATCCTGCCGTCACTCTTATGAGATTTTTACCTTTGTGTAAATTAAGGAGAATGTCCGCAGTTTTAACATATTTGAAACACTAGGAGCTTAGGCGACTTTAAAAGGATGTTCAAATAGTTCCGAAAGCACAAATCCGTCTTAAAAATAAAAAAGGATGCCAATCGAGGGGTCGAAACTGCAGGGAAATAAATCGTATATTAAAACCTTTGTGTGTCAGATTTGTCGGTCATGCCCTTCATGTTCGACGAACTGTGCATTTTGCAGAAAAGATTCCAGCGAACATCAAGCAATAAGTTTTCTGTACAACCTTTCTTCTCCGAGACTTCAGCGAGGCACCCGATTGTTCACAGAGGATGTGAACAAACTGCGACTGAATTAAATTCTGTTTTCGTTGCCAACGGTAGGCTGCAGTGACCCGGTGTTTCTTACCCGTAAGGTGAGCTTATTTATTATCTCTTATTTTACATGTTAGGCCAACATCCTTCTTGGAAGGAACTCCCAGAGTGTGTCTGGGCTCAGAGGACGAGAAAGAATGTGGAAACACCCTGACGCTGGCTGGTGTCGTGGCTTGCAGGTAAATACAGATAAAACAACCAGGACGACATGACAAATAACTGAAATTCTTTTGCTTGGGAGTGGGGTGGGAGAGGACAAAGCACTGATACCAGGACAAGAAGGGTTCGCAGCGATACGCGGAGCGATGCTGTTTAAATCGACACAACGATGTAGCCCTTGGATGAACAAAATTTTTCTGACTCGGAAAATCATCAAATAAAATGTAAGTGAAACAGGATGAAATTAAGCACTTAATTCCAGTCTGCCACCTGCTAGCTTCCCTCACTTGCTTGAAGGCTCTAGAGTGAACACCTCAAATGTTCTTCAAGGGTTCTAGGAGTGTGGCCTGAGAGCTGCACTGAAAGCCATTCCTCGAGCACTGAGACTAAGCACCAGAAAGATTCGCGAACCATGGAGGCTGACAAGAAAAGATTGCGCACAGAGAGAGAGAAAAAGAAGAAAAAAACAACTACAGGCTTGACAATGAGGGGGGAGGAGGATGGGTGGTGGCCGAATAGTGTCAAGTGACTCGGTAAATGAAGGGGGAAAAACGAGAATTGGAAGGGTGTTGATGAAGAGAAAGGTCACGCGGTACTTCGCGTGTCTATGAACTCTCCAGGAGGCAGGACCAGGCGGCGAGAGAGGTACGGCTTGCTGTGCCAGACCTGGGCTCTGATGTAGGTAGAATTTCAGACATTACCTCTTCACACCCACTAGGCCGAGATAGCGCGCGCAGTAATCGTGCACTGGAAGGACAGGTTCCTGTTTCTTTAACACACAGAGTTTCCGAGATGTTAGAGGCCTTCTGGTCATGTTGAACTAAGAAGTGGATGTTTATTGTCATATGAAACTCTTTCTTTACCATGGAGTGATCTATGTACCTCGGCCATCTCTACAGACAGCGATTTGCTGGGATGTCTAGGGTAAAGGGGAACCTGCTACAGAAAACCGCATGCACTGCTCGGGAGTGAGTGGAGCTTGCTTTTGGTCCACCCCATCGTTCTCTCTCACACACACACAGACTGCTCCGCACTGAGTGAAACCTGCTACGGGACATCAGCCACACACTGTTACAGGACACCACACACACATCTAGAGGACACCACACACACAGCTACAGGACACCTCCCACTGGCCTACACCGAGCCAAGTCGCTCCTGGCAGGCGGTTGCGAGCCGGAAGCCATGGTTGGGGAGAGATGATCCCACTGCGCCAGGTTGGCCAGGTAATTATGGCGCACAAACAACCGGCTTTACCGACGACGGGAGGCAAGGAAGAAGGGTCCATCAAGCCCGGATCCCGAACAAACCAGATGTGGAAACGTAGCGCCAGGCTCTTTCACCTGCCGAAATCACTCAACTGTAGCCGTGGAGCTCAAGCCCTAACTAGAAACTTCAGACAGGACGGGTGGGAAAAAAAGTAGGAAAGCTGTCAGATTCTCCCCAGGACACCCACTCACGCAGGGGACAAGTAAGAGGTGTGGATGAGACCTGGGCTGGTGTGCACAAGCGAACTTAAACATGAACTTAAGCTTAAGTTGGCTGACTCAACTTTAAGTACAGTAACTCGGTGTGCACAAGACAACTCAAGTCCGCTAAGTACAAAATTTCTTACTCAACTTTAAGACTGCCCTCCCCCAGGTATAAACCCTTACTTAACTGAGTCGGGCGACTTAAGTTAGCACATTTCTGATTTCTTCGTGTGAAGAGTGACAGAAGATGGCAGCGAGATGACTGTGCTTTAGAATGATGATAAGAAGACATTTGATGAGGGAACGTGTGTTTCGTGACAGACACAGTCCTTTTGACCTGTATGATCCGTGATATAGCCCTAGTTGCTGGCACGGCATAAAACACACACAATTTGACCTGTACGACGACGTTGAACTCTACGCTCGATTTCGCTTTTGGCGAGTCGATATCATGTACCTGTGCGATTTAATACAGGAGGACATCGACCACCCTGGCTTTTAAATTTGACCATTTTTTAAAAATTTGGGCCCATTCCCGTTTTTGCTGATGGCACTGATGGCAACTGCTATGTCTTTCCACAGCTGATTTTTTTTCTTTGCGGTCAATACATAAACAAAACATAACAAAAACTACCGCACACATCAATTTACATAAATAGATCAACAAACATATCTCTGGCAATCTACACAAATCTTTCCTCCATCTCATCATGCCCTACCCTATGAAAGGACCAGCTGACGCTAGTAACATCATATAGGTTGTAGTGGTTTGTCTTTTAGTTGTAGCCTACACAAATACCGATAGCTTTCAACATACATCAATAAATAACACATATTTCAGGCAGTCCGCACATTTCAACTGTACACTGAACTTATACTTATCTATACATTTATGACATTAGCTACATCTGAGGCATAGCTCACCCACATATTATCTTCACGTATACAAATACCAAATCAGGGAAGGAAAACATGTCTATTCACACATTTTCAAGTAGGTATAGGGTATCCAGACTACGAGGAGACATAAGGGATACATGATTTTTTACAGATACATAACAATATATGTATACATAACTAACAAGCAATATTTTACAATATACCAACATAAAAAACAAACATATACACATAAATTAACAAACATTTTAAGAATACATACATCTGCCCAGAGAGCCACACAATAAAGCAATCATCATAGAATGCACCTTGGAGCCCATGTGTCATAGGAGGACAGCACAATATTAATGTATATCAAGACATATGTAGTTTTTGATAATCAAGATCAGATAAATGTATATAATCAGTATTTAGTTTAGTTAACAAAGATGTTCACAGGATAGCCAGTGTTTAGCAAACTTTTCTTCGGTTAATTCTAAACATGCATTAAATTTTTCAATTCAATATCTGTGTTTCAATATTTGGATATAGGGTTCTAACTGGGGGATAACTTTTTTTAAAATATACAAGAATATATGTATGCTTTTGCCAGCAATAAAATTAAATCAAGTGGACCATCTGTCTCAAAGTTATTATTGCATCCAAATAAAATCAAATGTTCACTAAAAGTTATCTTAGGAGCATTTGCACATTTGTCTAATATACAATTTTGTAAGTTTTTCCAAAAAAAATTAACAAATTTACACTTCCAAAAAAATATGCTGAATATTTTCTTTATCATCTCTGCAAAGGCTGCAGACATCATCCTCTTCTAGTCCCATGTGGAATAATATTACTCTTGTCGCCAGGATTCTATGTAACACTCTGATTTGAAGCCGTTTTAATTAATATCTTTTATATTAGCCATTGCTTTAAATATAACATGCCAATCAAACATTTCTATTTATCCTTTTATCCAGTGAAAGCAACAGTTTGGTATACATGTGTTAGATAATATTTATCATAATATGGTCTTGCTCCTTTCTGTATTGTTCGAATTATTCTTAGAGTTTTGTTTGTGTCATATGTAGAAGGAGATAAATCTGTTTTTATTCCTTCTATTTAAGTTTATGTATGTTTTTATGGCCTTTATGCAACCATTAAAAGAGACAAAGTCAAATGTTAACATCATATTTATTTTTAAAAGCTTGATATGATAGAAAGTTTCCTCTTTCATTTGTCAAGTGTTTGAGTATACATCTTTCTCCACCCATCTTCTATATAGAATTGGCTTATTCCAATTGTTATTCTATCGTTACGAAAGATAGGTTCTGACAAAATTTCATGTTTATCACACACTATATTCTCTCCAAAAATCCTGTATGCTTTTAGTATATCCATCCAGAAGCTTTTTGCATTAATATACATGTAGTGGCAAACTGCAGGGCACAGTTTGTCAAAATAACCTATTATTTTATGTGTAGACAGAAGATTTTTTTCCAGTTGTGGTTACTTTTCTTTATTTTCTGCAGCCATGATAATTTTAACGCATTCATATAAGTTTTAAACATCAGGTATGCCCATGCCTCCAGCCTGGATATTTTTCTATTAATTATATAATTTTTTTCCATTCATACAAACCTAAAGATAGATTTCTGTATGTCATTTATAACAAAGTCTGGAGGGTTAGGTAGTAGTAACCAAAGGTGTACTAGTTTTGATAAAATTAAGGACTTATAAGTATTGCTACTCTCCTAATGGAGTTAATTAACTCTCTTTAATCATATTTTGTACAACATTCTATTTTAGCAAGCTTGCTATCGTAGTTTAATTTATACAGTCTTTTACGTAGGTCTTTTCTTTTTTTGATAATTGTTTCCATTTTTTCAGGCAAATACCTCAATCTCAAAAGATAGTATCGTGGTTGAAAAGACTGAACAAGACCAAACATAAAAGCGTAACACACGAACAAAGCGATTGTTGATTGGCTGTTTGTCTATAAATAGCCAGTGACGCGAGAGAATTCGGGCAATTCCGAAAAGGACGAGAGGTCACTGTCTTGACCCATTTCTTAAGTAAGCAAGCAGTTGAGTCCGCTTGTGCACACCGATGAGAATTCTCGCCAGCAGCGAACTCAGCTGAGTAAAGTTTGCGGTTAAGTCGGCCAACTTAAGTAAGAAATTTAAGTTCGCTTGTGCACATCAGCCCTGGTACCCAGGGTGTCTCTGAGGCGTGTTTTCCCGAACTTCCACCATCGCCCGAATTTAACGAGAGACATTCCTCTAGTTACTCGTGCTGCGGTGGGTCGACATGGGCGCACAGCGGAACAGGGTCAAGTGGCCAGGTCGCTTTCTTCTTCCCCTGACGAGGGTCTGCACCAGAGGTCTTCGCGAGGAACACCCGGGCCCTTCCAGAATCACATCTGTCGATTGCCGCCACCCGGTATACCCAGACAGATGATACTGTTTCAAGTATTGGTGTCGGCTTTCATACGAGTCAGGGAAGTACTCCAAGGGAGTCCTGATGAGAGACGTTTCACTCTATAGAATTTTGTGTAATTGCTTTCTGGTTTGATTGGCTTTAAGACTGCTTTTTCCACCTTCTCCTTGCATTTTTATTTTTTCCTTCTCTGCGCATGTTGTCACCTGACCGTTTGAATACAGTAATATTTGGATCACTACGTGAAGTTAAGGCCGTTAGTCCCCATGAAATGTCTTCCATTGCAGAGGGATGAGCTCGGCACTGGTCTCTTCCAGTTTGCCCAAGAACCTTGCAGACTTCTTGGAAGTATTGCACGTTTAACTATTCCTTCAAACAATTCCTCGCATGATAGGCAGGTGCTGGTAACTTCTTGTTCGCAATGTGTTACTACCATCATCTTTTTTACTTTTTTTTCTTTTTTTTTTTTTTTTTTTTCTTTTTTTTTTTTTTGCGGATTGAGGAGGAGTGTGGGACTGAAGAAGTACTTTCTGTTTTTTTTAAATCCAGACCAGGAATAACTGTTCACCTCCCCAATTATGACCATCGGCGAGACACAGCAAACCACAATAAAATGTATGGATTGTTTCGCAGTTTGCTACGGAAATCAAGGGAAGAAACGAAGGACGAAGCTCATCGGCAAGGCAAAAATGAGAAAAAGTTGATCAGCTAGATGCTGAAAGAATGAGAGGGGCTTTGTTGTTGTTCTTGAAAGACGGCGTAATCATTTATTTGAAAAGTAGTCCGAGGAAGTTTGTTGTTCCTTTCGGAACTCAGCACGTGTTTAGAGTCGAGTTTCCACGTGCGATGTGCTCCACGTGCAAGTTGTCCTGCGCCGTGGAAAGTGATGAAACTTCAGAGGACTGCTGAGAGACACTGACTGCATGGAGAGAATAGTTGTGAGGGCCAAATGCTGGGCGCCCCGAAAACATTGCCATTGCACATTGTAGTAGAAGAGTTCGTAGCAGGCATTTCTCTCCCTTGCTGACAGAAATTAGCGGAGGATGGTGTAACAGGAGCCAGATTGAGATCAGCTTGCACTTTCAGATATCACACTGACGGATTTAAAGGGATGCTTCAACTGGTATTTAAGACCTGGTGGGAGATTAAGGTCCCAAGGCTGAAAACGTCGGCAGTTCCTCTCTTTGTTTGTTTGTTAATTTCTTTTTTTTTTTTTTTTCACTCTTACAAGCTGGGCTCGACATTTTGGCTGCGTCCTATTTTCTGTGTCGTTGAGGATGTTTACACTGGGGTATCTGTTGAAAAGGCACTTACATTTAAAAGCTGCTGTAGTCAGGAGCGGCTTTTGACCACATGCACGTTTTAAACGCAAGCAATCCGTCTTCTTTTCCCTCTTCTTTCTTTTATTTCCTCCTCTTGCTTTTTTTTCTATGCGTTTCCTCTTTGCGATTTTTTCTGAGACAAAAGATATTGAGAGAAACGGAGTTTAATGAGAAGAGAGAACAAGGGAGAAAGATTACAGTGATCATCTCTAGATTTAAGGCTTATATAAAATGGTGTCGACATAAACTAATTAATATTTCTCATTAGAGTCACAAAACACTTAAGAGGTATCTGAATTGTTTTATTCTAATTAAAATTTTTAGTCTAACATTTTATTATTAGTTTCCTTTTTAAACGATCGTTTTTGCTTCGCACACCACACGCACAGCATAATTTGTATCTATGCTAACGTGTGGTCACGTGACATTATCTTGCATGAAAAGTAGAAGTGTTCTTGAAAGATTACGAAAACCACAAGATTTTGTTATGTACCTTACGGAAGACGGGTTCAGAGAGGACGATTGGCGGTAATGGCGATAACAATGCTGACGACAGAAACAAGACGATGGCGGGACACAGGAAACGTTGCAGTTTAACGCCACGAGGACCGACACTTCAGTGGCGCTGTTTCCACCGGCGGACTTACAGAGCAGAAAACACAAAATGGTGTGAAACGATTTAAAAAAATTTCTGGCAGTTACATCTCCACCTGCTGTAAGCATGATGAGTCTTTTTCCCCCTCTTCTCTGTTAACGATTACTGCCAGAAGAAGTCCATCTAATAAAACATGGGCGCATCCAAGCAGTTACCCCGGGTATACAGAAGTTGCTAATAGTTTTATCGCAGCTAAGTAGTCGGTTAGGGGGAGATGTGGCTCCGCAAAAAAAAGTCCATT
The DNA here is from genome assembly GCF_003073045.1 of Pomacea canaliculata. NCBI lineage: Eukaryota > Metazoa > Mollusca > Gastropoda > Architaenioglossa > Ampullariidae > Pomacea > Pomacea canaliculata. The sequence continues at coordinate 22,122,732 of NC_037590.1, read as the reverse complement.
TTCAATAATGTGCAATTTGTTAGCCATTCTCAAACGGATAGCATGGATTCGGTGGCCTTGCCAAGAATAACTGTCGACATTGTGCGCCTTTATTTCTGCGTGGTGCAGATATATGCGACTGCACCGATAAGGGGAATACCTTGTACCTGTAATCACGGCAGCCCTACCCATAAAACTCCTGGGAACCTACGGGAGCCGCATGCAGGAAACTCTGGCCTTTGCCAAGCTCCGCAGCCATCGCTGTAGGTGCAAACACATAGGTGGGAGTGAATCACGCTCATCCTGCTCCCGGGGAGATGCTGGCTTGCAGTTCTTCTTCGTCTCGTAATACCTCGTTGTAGCCACGGTATTCGAGAAACAGTTTTTCTTTCACGCAGAACAATAATGCTGTTGTGATTACTTAACACCCCGGAGTAGATATTTTCCAGACGGGTATACAGACATAGGTTCGCATGTCACTATCCCTGACTTTTCAGCATCCTCATCCCTAAAGCCGTTCTTCGTAGTCAAAAAAAAAAAAAAAATTGCAATAACTTCTCAAATTCTTCTCCTTCACTCTCCAAAATGAAAGCCTCACCCGGTGAAGGTGGTGAGGGGAGGGTAGGGTTGAAGATCGGGAATAAGTCATCCTTGCCCTACTGAAGCAGCAGGATAAGGTTAGGTGCTTTGACACCCCGGGCGCACCGCCTGCAAAGAAAATACTGTACCAACCTCACAGTGAGAATGTCTGCCAGTCTGTGATAAACAAAGTCAGACCTTGGGTTCAGTAGGAAAGATTGTTAGCATTCCTTCTATAAAACTGATGAGAGTTCTCAACCTCCAATTGTGTGGTGGAGGGTGAGATGTAAACAGACAACACAGACTGTGAGCTTGTTTACAAATAGTCTTCTTGCATCCTGCGTTTGTATCAGAGAGCAAAGCTTCGCCTTCTTGTTTACTTAATTTAATTGGACAAGTAAATAATATCAAACAGTCGGCAATACCAGTTTGTCAATACTAAGCAAGTCAATAGTACTAACGTGTAAATAATACCAAACAGTTGATAATGCTAAGCATTAAATAATTCAGGATTACACCCACACACTTTATTTGATAAACTAAGCACCAAATCAAAAATAATTCAGATTTTCTCTCTGTCTACCTGCTGGTGTGCATGTTTCTCTATAATGACTCACCCAGGAAGCTAAACCTGTGAATTGTACAGATGAATGTAAGACTGACTAGTGGAAGTCAGGTAGGGGAGCCAGAAGTACTGAGCATAGTTTCACCATCCTCCTGATAATATTCACCCCTAATGTGTTCTTTGTCAGTTGTCTAAGTACTGATGAATATTGTATAGTTTCTGACGACAGTATTCTTTATGAAATTGTTTTCCCCCATCTACTCTTAATATGGTCAGGCCCGCCATTACTTGTCTTGGTTGATAATACTCACATTCATTGCTCCCCTCAATCTTCACCTCCCTCCACCACCCGCCTGAAAGATTATTTGCTGAGTGAGGGTCCGCAGAAAATTTTGTGTAATTTGTTTTGTTGTCACTGAATTATCGTAAGATAACAAGTATGTATACAAAAAAATGATGTTACTAAATGCCGATTGAGTTTCTTCATGTTAACTGTTGCTTTCTTTGCAGATCATTATCCGTTCAAACGATTATTTTTGTCTTTCTTTAAATTGCTTTTCTTTTCATTTTTTTTTAATTTCTATTTTTTATTTTATATTTGCATGAAATGGTTAGAGTTTTTTTTTATTATATTCACGTATCGCATAAAGAAAGTTTTGTTGGTAGTTAAAAAATTCCTGGAATTTTTACATTGGAATACTTGTTTGACAGTTAAAGTGTTGATGTAGGTTTATTTATATTATATAAACAAAGTTTTGCTGAATTTTTTGTGTAAACAAATTACCATTCCTGACTGAAAAAAGATGGTGATCACAATATCCATACGTCTGACTGATCGCCGCTCGTTGGGTGAAGACGTATTCATCATGCTCCTCATCATCATCCACCTGCTTGACCTCTTCCCTCTCATTTCAGCGTGCAATTGCAACCTGCACGCTAAGCAGGTGTCGTTTCAATATGGAGCTGTACCAGTTATCAGGGTACAAGAGCGGCGGTGTTTGTCTGAAATGTCGGCACAACACAGCCGGCAGAAACTGCAACTACTGCCAGGAAGGCTTTTATAGGACAAGAGCAAAGACATCACCCACCGCAAGGCGTGCAAAGGTATGGGCTGCATGCTGTACACATGTGTGTTGTCTTGACGGGCCTGCTGTCTTCAAGGCTGGTTTCTGTTTGGTTTGTTTGTCTGGCAGCTTGCAATTGTAACTTGCATGCGCGGCGATGTCGCTTCAGTAGCGAGTTGTACCAGCTGTCCGGCTATCGCAGCGGGGGTGTGTGCATGGGGTGTCGCCACAACACCGCGGGCCGTCACTGCCATTATTGCCGCGAGGGCTACTATCGGGACCTCACCAAACCCATCGCTGACCGCAGGGCGTGTAAAGGTAGGCATAGGGGCCCACCGTGGCCCACACCGTGTGGAGGCCCTCCTCGAGGGTTGCTTTTTTTTTTTTTTTTTGATGTGTGTGAGCTGTAGAAAAAGCCTCATCGCCATGGAGACAAGTACTCATCACCATCACGTAGAAAGCACCCATCACCATGGACACAGTAAAAGGCACTTATCACCATGGCGAACTGTAGAAAGCACTCATCACCATGGCGAACTGTAGAAAGCACTCATCATGTCCGATCAGTAGAAAAGCACAATGGTGACCCGTAGAAAGCACGCATCAACGTCTTCAGTAGTTTAGCCTGCAGCTGCTGACTTCATTAAAAGGGGTGGGACGGAAGCTTGGCTATGTTGTCACGTGACTGGGTGGTGTGTGTGTGTAGGAGAGGGAATGCAGACTCGTGGTCAAGTCCTTCTACCTCAGGGACGAGCAAAAGCACTATTTTCGCATTTTAGACAAAAAAGTTCCCCAACCCCACTGCCCTTTACCCTCGTAACTAACCCTGTTAATGCTCGGCATGAAAACGTCTTCTCTGATATACCTCCGAGCTTCCTCCACGCACAACCCCTGGCAGCTACTCCTGCTATCAAAAGATCCAAAAGACAAATAAATTAAAAAATGTCAAGAATATCTTACCGCGCGGTTGTGCATGCATTGCATGTGTGTGTCTGTGTGCCTGTGTGTGTGTTTATAACTTTCATGACTTGTTTTCACTTTAATGTTTGTGTTTTGCTTGGTTTTTATTTTTGTGTAACCGCTGCGAGCTATCATGCCCTGACAGCTTAGTGTCGTTAACCACTTTGCTTGCATGGTCTCACCTGCTGTGTACTTTATTGTGTCACACAATATCTACTAACAATATCTACTAACAATATCTACTAACTGCTCTATTACCTGTCGACTTTCTATCAAACGCTGCTTTTCTTCTACTAACCTGGGTTTCGGTGTAGAAATGTAGAACTCGATACACTCTTGCTGCTCATAAATGTTTCGAGATTATTTTTTTATCACGCTGATTGTTCTTATTTTTATTACCATCTTTATTGTCGACACATAAGAGGAGTTCCTTTTTCTTTCTTTTTTTTTTTTTTTTTTTTTTTTGGAACACGATAGCTGTAAAAGTCGGGAGGGAATGCAGAAAGATTGGTTTGATTAGACTACGCCACACAGCATCACTTGTATGTATGTAGCTCACCATGAGAGAGAGAGAGGTGGGGTGTAAAAAAGAAAGAGATGGGGAAGAAAGATCTGCTATTAACCCTTTGTGTCCTCCAGTGGCAAACAAAGTAAACATACAATGTAAAGAGATGCCAGAGCTTGCAGGGTTCTGTGTCTCCTCTGTAAACTTTACTCATCAGCAGCATCTAGCTACTTACATCTCGGTCCACGCATTCTTCCCAAGACATCTACACCAGTCCTGCTGTCAGACACTTGCAAGGTGAAACAGTAGCCAGCCACGGGCTGAATGGATCATCCACAGGGAATCCCTGGCACCCTGTTGAAGAAGGCAGGCACGCAGACGCCATCGGACAGTGATTAGGGAGAGACCGGTGATATAATTCATGTGTCGGAGTGTCTGAACACTTGGTGCTTGTGTGATGGGGCTTCTGGAAGATATCACGGGTACTTCATCATCAAGCATCATTTCACTCGCCAAGTTAAAGCCTCCCATACAAGAGCTGGGGTCAGGAGCAGCGGAAACATCGGCACCAGCTGACCTCTCGTTCAACAGCTGTCTTGCTCCTCCGGTCCAGAGAAAAGTTTATGGAGTGTGTTTCTGAGGCAGTGATGAATGGTGAGAAACATCGCAGAGGAGGTTCACACCTCAAATCGTTGTCTCCTATCCACCAATCTCATTTTAAAACAAGAAAAAAAAAAGTGTGTGCGAAGGGTACAAAGCTTGGAGGTAAAGTTATCTGCCACACTATCGGGTATGGCACCCGGTCTGAACTGCGATAAAACTCCTCCCACCAACAACCATGCACCTTCTGAAAGGGCGTTGTTCGCTTTGGTGCTGACACCCCAGGTTGTTTTTTTTTTATTTTGAGTCGGGTGTTGTTTTTGTTTTGCAGTTAACGTCTGTCCTTATTGCTTCAAACGATGTTTCTGCTCGCCGTGAAACATGGCGCCTGTCAGAAGCTGAAGACACTCGAGACTGTAGGAGTTCAGAACTCGTCTCCGTGTCAATTTTTTTTTCAATGCCCAAAACAATAAGAATAATAACACCCCAAAAAGGAGTTTAAACTTTGGGTAGTGTGTATTTTTAGCGCGAAAGCTTCTTGAATATAAAAAAAAAACAACAGAAAATGTAGGGTGATTTTTTTTTTGGGGGGAAAGGGTAGTTGGGGGACCTATCCCTATCTCCATGTTACTTTAGAAAAACGATATAGGGACACAACTCGTGTCATAACCGTACAACATGTAATGCGAGAGATAAGGCGTTGACAAAAATAAAAGAGAATGCTTTGGCCATTGTGATATGGCGCAGAAAGACGTTAAAAAAGGAAGAGGTGTTCATTACAGCTCTTTGAAGTCAGTGTCCCCGCCATGCTCTTTAGCGACACCTTCCGTGGAGATAAGGGCAGATAATTGAAGACACCCATTCCATCAACCTCGTGTACGTATAATTTGCGAATGACCTTGTAGGTGTGGGGCTGGGGTGGAAGGAGGAGTAAAGAGGTTTCCGTTTGACTTTGCGTGCTGAAAAGCCGTTATGACTACCTGAGACACTGACGGCATCTTGTCACGTGCGCGGATTTAATTACTAAACAACGATCCGCCTAATCCTGACCGAGACTTACTTTCGTCCGCTGCTGAGCGTAGCTCATTGTAAGCATTGTTGTATACCTCGTGACGCAAAGGAAGAGCGCAGGACGAGGGAAGGGAGGAAAAAAAAAGTTTTTTTTTTTTTACGAAACTCGTGGAGTGGTACAGTGCAAGCTGAAGTGGAAGTGGAGAGACCCTCTCGTGGTGGACCTGCTTGTTGCCACTCAAAAAAGATGACTTTAGGAGATTCTGTTAGCTGCTGGATGCATACAAGCAAGTTCATTCCCCAACCCGCGCCTTCTTTCTCGATGACCAACGCCGATGAAGAGAGCTGGCCTGGTGCAAGTCGACATTCATCCAGACTTCATACACAGCCATATACTTTGATACTTCTGTAAAACATTTGACGCACAGACTCTGCCTGACACTCAGCTCCCTCCCCCAAACCTCCCCTTCGATTAATGACTGAATGTCGTGCTAAGGTGCGTGTTGATGACCGCAATTACAGTCGATGAACTCGCTATTCGACAAGGCGAGATTAGCTGCCCGTGGGCCACCGGATACGTCGGCGCCTGGCCTCCAGGTTAGTCTTGCGACATAAATAGCTCCCCAACCTCCAGCCGAGGCAATTCCTCGTGTTTAGAAACGCTTTCCCGTGAGTTAACTTGCTTGAGGGCGCAAGGTCAGCTATGAAGCACAGGATATTGGTTTATTTCGAAGCTTCTTGATCGACTTGTCACCGTTCTTGCTTGGCCCCCCCCCCCAACCTTTACTCGATTTACAGCGTAATCAACGTTGTAGCAGCGAAAACTGGTCACGTGGTCACGTAAAGCTGGGGGTAATAATATTCGTAAACCAGAGCTCGGTGACTCTCCGAGGCGGATTTACTACCTGATCCCTGGAGAGCCCGCTGAAGCCGTAGCTGTTTGTAGTAACCCTATACGTGGTTGATGTCAAGATTTTTGAGGTTTGTTTGCGCTGTCAGGAGGAGGCATTGGTTCCGGTTCACAGGAATCCCAGAGATAAATTTACCCCTGGTTCATAACTAGGGCGCCTGTTTTTTTTTACGGGTATGTAGCACACGGTGGTTCTAGAGCGCGGCGCATGTGAGTGTCCCTTTCCTCGAGTATGCTTTAAAAAAAAAAGTGATCAGAAACCGTTGAGCTTAGAATAGACACTGTAACCTGAGACTCGCACGAAACAACTTTACGGCACATCGTATTTATCTCTTTCTTCTCTCCTCCTCCCATTTCCGGTGAAATTAAGTTTTTCCTACGCAGTTGGTGTGAAGGCTGAGCCATTACACACAGCTCTGTGTAGGCTGCAGGAAGTGCAGTTGTTTCTTCAACACGAATATACGAGTATGTATTGTCATTTTTTAAAATTAATGCATGCCATTGACAGGTAAGTAAAAATGCTAGGAAAAAAATAAAAGATAAACTTCAATATCACCTGTTTCTGGGCTACTTTGAGAACATCTTCGATTAAAGAGGAATTATGAGTTTTAAAGGTGAACAAAAATGAAAATGAAGACGACAATTTGAATTGACCCATAGATCAGCGTACAGCGCCCCCTGTCTTGTCTTGAAAAGCGCTGAGGGCCGATAACCAGCCCTAATGACGACCCAGCCTGCCCCCTCGCCGACTGGAATCGTCTATCTGTCGGCGCTATCGTTAACGGGACGTTAGAGTCCGCGGCCAGGGCTTCACGCCTGATCACCTGCTCGGACAGGCTGCATCCGGCCTGTCTGGGGTGGGGCAACCCTGTTTGGAAACCCGTCAGCTGCTTTTCCCGTGAAATCAGGGTTGCCGAAAATGCACTAACCCGCAAGTCTGCTCAAGAGAAGCTCAGAAAATTAGGTTCCCTTCTGGCTTTTCTGAAGTAAATTACGACACTGTCCGTGTTCGACATCCTCTATTTGATGATCTAAATACACTTTTCTTCCGAAAAAAAAACTTTGTTTGCCTCCAATTTCTCGAGAAGTGTTCACAATCAGTGTAGCTCTCCTTCAGCTATGTTTCTCTGTGTTCGTCCTCTCGTAGTAGGGACAGTCTGATCCGCAGACTTCAAATCGTCTTCATGGACAAGCTTCGCGAACTCCCATACCTCATTCCCCTCAGGTTCTGGCTTTCCCACTGACCCGCTAACCATGACTGGAATTAGCTTCTCAAGTGAGTCGGCAACCTTCGCCTTGCGCCGGGGGCCTTTGATTACAGGGTTAACTCCAGGACCACGAGCATCCCAATAGCTGCCGAAGTCTTCGCCGCTCTCTGTGCAGCGGGCCAAAAAATTGGGTTTGGCACCAGATCAGTGCGCGTGAGAGCTCGAGGACTGCGAAGTTTACCTTGGCACTCCCCTCCCTGCAGGCTGAATGCATTCTGGCACCTACCTACTCTTCGTGTCTGTGGACGCTGGCATGATGTATTGTAGGTGTGCAAGGATATGCCAGCCTGTATCACACAAAAGCGTTAAATATCATAGCTTCTCGGATGTGCTGACCTTTTTTTTGATTATCTGACAAATTTTTATCTTTATAGAAAAACCGACACACTGTTGAAAAGATAGTTCGACTAGGACGTTGCTGATATTTTGATTACCAAGAGTTTTTCAACTGAAGGGAAGAGAAAACAGGGGGAAGAGTCCAAAAACAATAAATGAAACCATGGCAACAAAAATAGTCAGTCGACACCAATTCAACCAAAAACTGTGAAAAAATGCGAGCAAAAAACATTCACTGAAGCTGTTTTACTGACCGGGCGTTATGATGGTTCGTATTGTAACATAAAAAAACTAAAGCCATGGCTTATGCGCAGTGAACGCCACTTTACTGAATAAAGACAAAAAAGAAAAGAACTGGAGACTGTACAGAAACGATCCTAAGCTGTCAAAATATCTTAGAGCACCGCTCTAACGAATGGATAAATAAATAACGGAGATTTTGCGCAAAACTGTCTGAAACTGACAAAATATCTTGCAGCTCCGTTCTAATGAAGGAACAAATAAATAACGGAGCCTGCATAAAACTGTCTTTAACTGTCAAACTTGGTCTCTTTAAAAGTATTAAATAAGATAGGTCAAAGGTCAAAGTAGCTGTAGGCTTCTTTTAAACAACGAGATGCACCGCGTTACCAGTACGGTGCACCAGTCCAGTCACATTTTAAAATGTTGGAGAGAGAGATATGATCATTGCCGTTCCTGGCTTTGTCTTTTAAACTGCCAGTCAGCTGATGGCTGCTGCGCATGTGTAGCGTACGTCATAAACTAGGTCTGGCATTGTCTGTTGCCATGGCTGCCCCCAAGGCGTGGGGTGGGGGAGGTGATGCGGAGGGTAGTGGGAGACGATGGAAGCAGGGAGGGCGCTGTCTGATGAGACCTGAGCGTGCACCCCCTGCAATCTTGTCATATTTAGGCAGCGGGCCTACTCCAGCGCCGCTTTATTGCCGCGTACTTTACTGACGTCGCCGCGATAACCATGTCACGCTGGTCAGCTCCACGCGCGTTAATTGCACGAGCCGTCAGTCAAACGTCAGACCCTCCGACTCGTCGGAGGCGCAGGTTCCTGGATTTCAGGAGGCAGAAGTCTTCATTCAGTTCGGATAAGTCCTTGGACATCCAGGCATAGGCATTCCTGTGCTTCTGATATGCACGTTTCTATAACTTTTTTTTTTAAATGGTGTGTCAACATCATGGGTCAATCAGTTTAAAGAAAGTCAGTTTATTGACCAAAGAATTGATAGGTGTAGGGGACAACTCTGAGTCTACTAACAAGAGACAGTAAGATCAATTCTTAGACTTGGGGTGGATGGCTCGAGTGCAAAGGAGAAGGTCGCAGTCTTGTCGGTGGAAAACTTCGATCTACCCACCCACAAAGAAACTGGAACCTGAAATACTAGAACCATAACGCAGCCAGCAAGTCTATTCCTGTAAAGAGATGCTACGGATGGAAGATTCCAACCCACAAGAACAGTAACGATTCTCCTTGTAACCTTAATTACCCTGTCATCAGGCTACCCAAGCCCCCAGTCAAGGGAACTTAATTTCACTGAACACAGAGAACTGATGTCGTGGTTCGGATTGGGATTGATGACAGCTTTGTCACAGAGATCATAACCCGTAGTTTCATGGGGAGAAAAAAAAACAAAAACAGTGTAGCTGGACTGTCCAACAGACAACATCTAAACTGGTAGCGTGTCGACAAGATAATTTTGTCTTACTTTTCGTTGTTGCCGAATGATGGTGGCGCCACGAGGAAGACCCCAGTGTACAGAGCGGTTGTCGATAAATGTAAAGGTCGTACCGTAACCTTTTGGTCCTTACAGAGGGAGATGGTAGAGACCACACGTTTCTTGGAGCCTACTTTTTGTGCCCCTCTCTTCCCCTTCGTTATCCCACCTTTCCTAGTCCTCCATGGAGTCACGTGCCTTATTCGACTGGGTCGACTTGGAGGAGGACCTTTGTGGCACTACATAGGTATTGAACCAATGAGAGTTCACTCCTCTGGGCCTGGGCCCAGCTGTTTCAGAGTGCGTAGGTCGAAAGAGAAAGATGGCGCTAACGACCCCATTCAGCTCTGTTACAGTTGTCTGCCTCGACTGCTCCGTTATCTCCCCTAGTTTTTCTTTCTCTCCCTTCATCCCATCTTCATCCCCGCCTCCTCGTCTAAAGTAAATGAAAACGAGCGACACCTGCCGGAGGTCTTCATCTCGCGGCGAAAAGTCCAATAAACGACCCAAGCCGCCTACCTCCGCAACCTTGACGCGCAGCACACGCCGAGCGGCACCAGCAGCGAGAGACTTTTTTGCCGCGAGGGTGGCCGACGGGTGGGGTACGTGATGGCGAAAGAATCCCCTGGGTCCCATGACGCTGGCTGGCAGTTTGCGGACCGAAGGACTGCCGAGGGGGAGAAAGCTGGGACCCAGAGTGAACTGAGGTTTTGTACTTTTTTTTTTCGGCATTCGTGGAACGATGAGCGGCAAAGAGGCTGGGGCGGCGGCTTGCACTGTTGGCAGCGCCGAGATAACGACTCGTGAAGAGTTTGCTGCGTCTTCTTCTTCGTCCGGGGGCTGCGAGCAAGCACGTCGTACGTCAGACCAGAGGGTTGTTGAGGGGGTGGTTGGGAGTTTGAGGTGGAAGCGGGAGGTAGGTGCACGCCCAGGAACACCAGACTGGCATATGCCGGCTTTTATCTTGACGCAATATTTTATCCGCTCCCCCATCTCTCTCTCTTGCTCCTTCCTCTCCCTTTCTGCTGCTGCTGCTATCTCTGACCCCGCTATAATTGCATTGTCGAAGCAATGAAAGTCGTCCGCGAGGAGTTGACAAACAAATTAACGAACTCTTGCCGATCGGTGACATACGGAAGAGAACAGTCAGATGCCAAGTTAGGGACGTCTCACACGCCCTCCCCTCCTGTACACACTCACACCGCTCGGGGTTTAGGTGGAAATGATTCTCGAGATAGTAGTGCTTTGCCAGTGAACGCGCCGCCTCTTATTTTCGTCGCGTCCAGCAACCTTTCGGGCAACGCACAGGGTATCTACCAAATAAATGCCTTTCCTTGTCCGGGGTTGATAAGTTCATAAGTTTTTGTTAAAAACAACAACTGTATAATCTAAAATTCTATGCATTATACACATATGTCAAAACCTTTGCTTCTTGCCAAGTGCTTCTCCTTCTAGGTGAACGCACGGGTGGACAGCTGTCCACTCTTTATAACGAACATCTATGATGATCAAGTTTTGGTGAACACGACGAGGATTTACAGTAGCACAACCTACGTTACCCATGTAAATCCTGAAGGGGTAGCCACCGATTACCACAGTTATCAAAAACAAAGTGATTGAACTGCTCCAGTTTTCTACCTTGCTGGAGAACCAAGAACACCTTATAACCAAATAAAGATTTATTGACTACTATCCTTCATCTTCCTCAGTTACTCCCTGGCGCATCTGTAATAAGCTTAAGCTTTTTCCAAAATACCAACTGAACCTGGAATCCCCAGACTAAGCAGCAGCAGTTCACCTATAAAAAAAAAACCAACCCAGAAACCCATGCAATAGCAGCAGTTGCCAGAATCAGGAAGCTGGCCACACCGAGCGTGCAAAGTATGCTGGAACTGCTGAGGTTGAGGCTCCCGAGCTGGGTGCTAGGTAAGACTCGTCTGTCAACTCCAATCACGGGGCGTATCAAGAGAGAAAAAGATGGCTGCTGCTCTCTCACTTCGTTCTGCTTGGGGCTTATCTGCCCTTGTCATCGGCAGAAGAAAGCCGGCGGCACGCGCCCTTCCTACATCGTCACGTCAGCCGCCATCTTGAAGACGTTCAGCGCCACCAGCCGGCAAACACCTTTCTGCTCTCTTGATACCCGGGTGTAAAGTTTAGGACGCTTGCTACCCTCCGTGGCAGGCCAGGCACCTGGCCAGACAGACTGGCATTAGGTAAGGGAGGGGAGGTCAATGACGTTGGAGTAAACCAACGAGGTCTGGCCGAGGGCCGTCTGCAAGTCTCTCCATGTCATCGTGGACAACATTGTGCTGCAACGTCGCTGTTATCGAACTTCTGACAAGATAATGCTGAGGAGGCTGTGATCATCTGATCAGCCCTGCGGTATACCTACTTTGAAATGGCTGCAAACGATCTTTTGATCGTAAACTGAGTTACTCCCTTTTTTTCGTAGTTTAGAGATTTGAATCAAAATGTTGCGTTTACTAGTAGGTCCTTCAGGGAAAACAACTTTGTTGTTTAATTTTTTCGAAGTCAACAGGCTCGTCATAGCCTCTCCTTACTTAGTTCTTGCCGAATCCTCATTCATAACATTTGGAAAAAAAAATTCTATCATTGGTTCGCATCTTACACGTCGTCGACTCTTTTTGAGGTGAATTTATTAAGATTGCTCGAAGACAGAAGCAAAAGGAAGATACAAATTGGTTATTTAAAAGGGGTGGGAGAGCTTTAGCATCGGAAATGTGTCCTGCAATTTAAACAATTTTAATTTTAGCAATTTTTGTAACCATCTCTAAATTATTGAGACTGGTGATGTAGATATCTTAATTAACCAGCTCTAAATCATTGTGAGTGGTGTATGAAGATAACTTATTTTTCAATCTGATTCTGATTACAGCGTGCAGCTGCCACCCGGTTGGAGCTTTGGGGAAGATGTGTAACCAGACCACCGGCCAGTGTCCGTGTAAGGACGGCGTGACCGGCCTCACCTGTAACCGCTGCGCCAAAGGTTATCAGCAAAGCAAGTCGCCGATCGCACCCTGCATCAGTAAGTGTCTAGCATTTCAAAAATAGTTCTTTTCTCTGTCCTTTTCATCCACCCTTTCTGTCTCATGTTTTATTTCATAAAAAGACTTGCGGAACAGCGTCAGAAAGCACTGTCACACTTTGCTGTGAGCTTTTTGGATTGATTGGCGGGGGTAAGGGGTTGGGGTGGATTGTGAATGAAAAGGGGAAAAGAGAGAGAGGAGGGAAGGGGTTGTAATATTTCTGCTGTTATCAAATTAAGAGCAATGTTTCGTGTGGGCGAGCCAAAAAAGAATTCGTGAATAAAGATGCCGCGTGATAAGCTGCGAAATGGTTCAAAAGCCCCCCCCAAAAAAAAACCCCAAAAACAAAAGCTTATTTTGTGACAGCATTTTAGTGTGTGGATGGGAGGTAGGATGAAAGAGAAAGAGCGTGCTTGCCTCCGGCATCGTCACGTGGCTAGCACTCCTTCGTCGATGGTGCAAAACAAGGCCACAAACCTCTTCTTTAAAAAAAAAAAAAAAATTGATTTCGACTTTGGAACCAATGGTTCCTGGATATCTACTACTGGAAAGAATGCCAAGTGTGACTCACGAATCCCCCTCATTCGGTTAGATTGGGCACCGGACTAATAAACTCTCAGTTTTACACAATACTGTTATATTGTACTGGCGGGCCGGGCCAGCGGGCGGGCCGGTCAGAGACAGGAGGCGGGCCGGATCCGGCCCGCGGGCCGGCCTTTGCCCAGGTCTGGGTTAGATGGACACGTCAACCTTTGCGGCTACAACCCTGGCGGTACTCAGTGGGCCATCTACAATACTCCTTCCCCTCCTTGTGCCTCGATGTTTGTGCAGACCTCACCGCTTGATGCGTGGGGCAGACCTGAAGTAAATGTGTTGGTGTTGTGTTTGTTATTGAAACAGGCGTTACACAGTGCACACTGTTGCCATACCAACGGCGGGTTTATTTTTTTGCAAGAGGAGAAAAGCTGTGCTAAAAATTAATTGTTGACAAACACTGGCATATTTTTCTATATTAACTCAGCAAAACAGGAACTAAATGATGCGCGCATGTGTGTATATATATGCACTCCCACACACCTGCACACGCACGAGCATTTCAACCATCACCACCCTCACTTTGGCACACGTGCAAGCGGCAAGCGTCTTTCTAACCGCCACTTTCTAACCGCCACTGCAAACCTTTATTTTGTGACGCACTTAAGTTTAATTCCATCCACTTTGCAGGATTTATAACCGAGGTGCGTAAAGACCCCAACATCACGGCGCGCGGCCGTGCAGTGTTTCCTAACAAAGATAGGACACGACAGAGAGAGAGAGAAATGGACAGAGGTCGCACAGAGACGGAGAGAGAAAGTAAAGCTCGCATGCACCCCACCCCATGCCCCCAACACCCCAAACCCACCCCCTTTTTATGGAAATCACTTTTCGTCAGAGCATGTTGATGGCAGTCTAATCAACTCGCACCCGTTAGAGGTAGAGAATGGTGTAGGCAAGGGCAGATAAAAGTACAAGAGCATGTATGCCAAACAACGGGTAACTCTTGTGACTGACTTCTCTGTAGCTTGAGTCTTGTCTTCAAAGTGTCTTGTGGAATATGTCTGTGTGTATGTGTGTGTAAGCATAACTGTCGTACAATTAACCTAATCACATGGTTCTCTGAAACGAACAACTCCATGGCTACACCAGTGGTCTAGTCACTCATGTGTATGTGTGTGTGTACGTATTTTGTTTTTGTTTACAATTCTGTTCATGCATGCTTGCTACCTGTGCAGTATGGTTACAGGTGTATGTATCATGGCTACGTTGAATTTGAGTATATATATATAGGAAATGGGTTCTCACAAGCTGCCCAGATTATTTTCTTGTGGTGAGAAGGCATACAGACTTCTTCAAAGCAATTAAACAGATAAATGAAAGCAAGGATTCCTACTTTCAGCACACGCGATAGTTAATTGTGTACAATACTGATAGATCAGTGAATAACAGTTTGTTTGTGTGTGTGTGAGAGAGAGAGAGAGCAAAAGAGAATAGAGAGAACAGCAATTTTCCAAACATAGTTCCTCTTAAAGGAGCTGTCCTCAACATACCTAGTAGTTGATTCAACCTCGGAGCATAGGGTTCGAGTCTCGCCAACATCTTCAATGAAGATCTTCATCAACAACCACTGCGCGCCAGCCAGATGTTTACCTGACCACAATCAGAGAACGACTTTATTCTCTTCATGTAGGTGTGCGCGCGTGCATGCATCTTAATACAAAACTCGTTCCTTAGAGAAGTACTAACGAACTGGGTGTGTGTCGTCTGCTCCGTGTCGCTCCGACTGTTAGCAAGCAGCATGGACCGTTTGTGTGTGACAGCTTCCTCATCCTTCACTCTGACCTGGGAACATTCCTTGAGATGGAACTGTAGACAGTGATTAACGCTTACATCGATGCTTCTGTACAGGATGCCAAACACATTGTCAAGATTCTATAGTAGCAAAAACATATTTCTATCTTGAATTATTGACATTAAAGGCTTCCTTAGTTTATATAATCCATATAAATAACGACTTGTTAATAATATTAAAAATTTAAATGTCTGCCAAACTTGTTATATGATTTCATTAAGATTCTGAAATAAAGGTGAACTGTTACCTTTTCATTGTACAATGTTTGTTTTCTAGCTCTTGAAATTAATTTGAAATAAATACCTACTTTGCTTTCATTATTAATGGTTTTATCAACAACAGCCAGCACGCAAATTCTTGTGTAATCATGATATTCTTGTGTGTTGCACCAGAAATCCCTAAACCCACGCCCACAGAAGACCCCGGGGGCAAATCGCCTGGCCGAGGTGAAGGCGGTAAGTTTATTTATTGAAATTTATTTTTTAAACCTTTCCTTCTATAACAGAACAAAACAGCGGGAACGTGACGGTTTCTTCTTTCTTACATTCCTTTCGATATTCGATCAAACTGAGCAGAAGTATCATGTAACGATCGTTGGGTGTAATGGAATATGAATTGTAAACAAAAAAAAAAATGTGGATATTAAATTGTCGAGACCATGGAGTCAGGGTCATAAACTATAACAACATAGTGGGAGGACTTCGGGACTATTCCCTGTTCTACATCATTCCTATACACGGAAAGTTTATCCTATCGATACGGTTGAATCACAAGCTGTAATCACTTATCAAGTTTTTCTTGGGTGTGTGTTGTTTGTTTTATTTATTTGTCTCTCACGAATAAAGTAGAATCAGACTCGCCGCCTTATAAAATAAGAGGTGCATTGTTGGGGCTGCTATTCTCATGCAAAGAAAAGTTCCCGAAAGACACTAGACTTCATGTCCTCTTGCACCCTGACATCATTTAACCAGTTGTGTACCCAACGCCTTCAAGGCTTTTGTGACCATCGGCCCACCCACCCTGAAGAGGACTAAAGTAGCGACTAGAAACTGCAGTTCTTGGTGTGGGTAACCGGGTGTGAGCATTTGATGAGCAAGAACATGGTTACTCCCATCTGACCACCTGGAAGACCTCGCAAACGTTTGGGTGTGCTATTGTGATCTGATCACCACCGGTCTTTTTGGACCGTTCCCGTGGAAACGACTTGATGTCATGGATACGACCAGAGCTGAACACCAATGCAGATTGCGAGGGCGAAAAACATTTCTTCTGTTTCCTCTATAAAGTTATTTTTGGGATTGGATTAATTATTTATTCATTTTTAGGGGTGTACATTGGCCTATTTTTTTTTAAGCTTCTGCAAGCTGAAGCAGGCTGATTGCACGACAACAAAGGTTACGACAGCGTGAGTAGTCAGGAGATCCTGACAAACACCAATAAATCAGTGACACAAAAGAAATCCAAAACAAGGCAAGTCTGTAATGTACAGGTGAAGCTGGACTGCTGTCGTGATTTAAAGCAGCAAGCCTCCAACAAGGGTCTGGATCCCTATTCAGGGACGGTAACTTAGCCGGGGTGTCTGTCTGTGGGGCTGGCATCTCCTGTCTGTCCTCACAGGGTTGTAGCGACTCCAACGTGAGAAGTGGTGGTGGTGGTGGTTGGGTGGTCGGGGTGGCGGGGTTTGTCCGCTTGTCCATCAGACTGCCGGTCGTAGGTGAGGACTGGGTTTTATAGAAGCATCAGGCAGTAAATAAGTCAGCAAGTACCGGGTGGGTCTGTTGTAGTCAGGCCTGCGGTGCCTTAAAACGGTCAGGACTGACTATAAATCGCCTGTTTGCAAACAGCTGATGTCTGTACTGGAATTCATGTCACTCAGGTAGGTTACCTTCAGGTCGCTCAAGTGTGTGACCTTTGTCCTGCTTACCGCAACAATGTCCACATAATATCTGGGAAATCTGTAATGACAAGAAAGTGTAACTTATACTAGAATTAAAATTCTGTTGTGACGAAAGAAAACGGTTGGTACATACCCGGGGATTTAGCCTGTAATGACAAGAATGAACATTTAAATTTATTCGTGGCGCACAGTGTGATTAGGTACAGAGCAGTAAATCTGTCACCAAAACACGTGACACAGTAATTGTTAGCATTGATGTTTATAAATATTTTCGAGGTGAACTTTAAATAGCCCAGAAAAATAAATAACAAAATTAAAACACGTGCTCACATTGTGTCTACGGTCAAAGAAAGTTTAGCGCCCAAAAAAATAAGGTAGGACTTTTTTAAACAGCGAAACTCTTGCCTTTTCAGACAAAAAAATTATCCAGCTTGAAGAGCCACCGGTTTTTTGGTGTTTCTCTTTCTGTGTGAGTGAGAGAGAGCGAATGAAAGAATATTTTCAAGAGCTACGAGTTTTCCTATTCAAAAAAAAAACACAACTTATGATGATTGCTGTTTCTGGAGAAAGTTAACGCACCTGAATACTACACTCGAATTTTAAATGTTTTCGTCAGCCGTTAGCCCTCGCTCCCCCTCCCCTCAATGGCCAGGACGTGTGCTGCAGTCTGACCCAAGTGTCGCTAGTGACGTATGGAGGGTCAGCTGAGTGCGAGTCTTACATCGCGTCACTAGAAAAGACAATAATACTGAACATCGGGGTGGCACGAGAAGGGGGAAGCGGTCTTTGTTGTCGTTCTGTCTTCCTTTTTTTTCTTCCTTCTTCATTTTATTGACTGCGGTTGTCGCCTCTAGATGTTAGCGGGTGAGAAAAGTAGCAGGAGCAGCTGCGAGAAGCCGGGGTGGCGGTGGGTGGCTGGGTGGGAGGACGCAACATTCAATCCCTGATACGGTCCCGCCATAAAGGTTGCGGTGGAAACTAGAGACGGACTCTTGTCATGGCGGCGGGGGCAAATAACTACCTGTCGGGGGCCCGGCCGCCTTGAAGTCTGCACCGTCTAACCTTGAATAGAGGTGAAGACGATGAGCTGCTGATGAAGTCGGGATCCGAGGACTGTGGTTGTGTTAGTCACTGTGTTGTCTCGAAGACTTACTAACGGTACAGAACACGTCCACCCACCTAAATATGGCCAGGACGTCCTAACTGTAGCATAATTGAAAACCATTTTTTATTTTAAAAATCCATTAGTAAACAAAATGTTACTAATTTTAAGCATTTTCTCGATATATAGAAGTTAATTTACATCAGGGGAAATGATTTCTAACTAGAGCAATTTACTGGGGTTTCGAACTTAAGGCAGTCTGATTAATAGATCAGCATCAACACTGTTCCTGAAAACTTAATAAAGACCACAAGCTTCAATTAACCGTTGTTAAGAAAGAGTTTATAACAGACATGGTCTGGTGTAGTCAGAAAAGTACAACAGTTTTGCATTTGAAAATGTTCAGCTGATTGGCTGGTTTGAGTGATCCGAAGCATAATTTTTTTTTACCTGAAATACCTTTTTAAAACAAATTTTCTTGTTTTAACCGTCAATAAATATCTTGTGCTCTGTTTGCAGATGACGGAAGCTGCAAGAAGTGCAAGAAAAGGGTTCGGAGACTGAAGTTCAAGAAGTTCTGCAAGAGGGATTTCGGTTAGTAGCTAAGGACTTGTTGTTCGAGCGTAGCGACATTTCCCACACAATGCTGTGAAAAGGGTAATTTGCCCAAGAATGGCCAAGTCGTTTTCCGCATCATCCATCATGAAGACGTTTCTTGATTCGATGGAAACAAGTTTCTTCGAAAGTTCACGTATCACTAGAGGTGAAAAATGGGGACCTATAACCCTTTTCCACCAGGTGAAAAGAGAAAATAGCCCATCAGCCGGCCTGTAGACTTGAAGAAGGGCATCTGTAGCCACTCGCAGCAACATGTGGGCGTCCGCATCAAGGCTCCGTGTGATGTGAAAATCAGATAGCGCTTATAGAGGCAGGGACCCCAGGTGATGCGATAAATGAAAACCACTGCTGTGAATAGACTCAGAGTGACTAAGGTTAACCCTTCATAGAGGTGCCAGTTACAGTTTGTTTGCCGTAGCCTCCAGCTTGTTACACTTAGACAACTGGTCGCACTCGCTCTTCGCTCGGGCGGTGGCTTAGACTTCTGTTACTGGAGTTGAATACACAGAATGGGACTACTCTCGCAGTGATTTGTTGACTTAAGCGTGCAGCTAATCTGGCTTCTTTGGGTACGAGGGCAGGGTGTGAATGGGGTGCCCGGGTCACGAGGAGAGTGTCGGGTGTCGCAGCGTTGTCAGATTCAATGTGTCAGCACCCGACTACCCTCTCCCCCACCCACCTTAGCTAGCGGAGAGAGGTGAGGGTGATACATTCCATGCTCCTCCACCCACTCCCAACCTCCCAACCTCTAACCCTGACCCTCCGCCCGGACACGCCGTCCCCTTGTCCTTTAAAGGCTAACCCAAGTGAAACAGCAACTAAAGCTTTAAGTTTCTGGCAGAACTAAGATTAATTTGTCAAAATATGTAAAAACAGATTTCTTTAAAGAAAGCACATAAGACTGACCTAAATAATTCTGAGGATCACAGCCGATGCGACAGCTTCAATATTTTATATATATATACACACACCAGTGAGGTGTTGTCAAGTCAGCATCTTAATTTTGTGACTTGCAGGGAACCATTTCCAAAACCCGTGATGTATAAATACTAGTGTCTTGATGTAAAATAAATTCCTCTCATAAATTTGCAGATGTGTGTAATTAAAAAAATCCTTAACAATAAATTTGCACTTGAAGATCCATGAGTAGGTGGAACCCCTTTCAAAGTGGCTCTAGTTATAGTATCTCAGGCTAGGAGTCAACAAGGACTTTGCCAGCCTCCTAGTCTGTAAGTTCTCAGTGCAACAAGTGTCGGGTCTGCTGGTGGTACGAGTCATTCCTGACTAACACGGGAGTAGCAAAACACTGATATTAGAGACATTTGGTTGATAAGTGGAAACTCCTCCTCCTATGACAAACAAAGATTTTACTGAGGTGTCTGGACTGAAGGAACCCAAGAAGAACGACGTTTTTTTACTATTGGGCAGAGTTATTATCCACTTTAAAAAAAAAAACACTTCATGAAGCTTTTGTATGGAATATCGAACATGAAAATTAGAAGACGATTTTAAGTTGTGATCTTTTCTTTACAGAGAGAGTCAACTGTTTTCATATTTAATATAGCCATCTGGCTTCCTGCATTTGCTAGATAGCCTTCTTATGGAGCCTGTAACAGGCCACCCGAAGCGAATATCTTGTTTCAGTGGACTACATGCGGCACGAACAATGAATTGTTTTATTCACCTTGAGGGGTATGGAGAAATTGTCATTTACACAAATAATGATAGTCCTAGCACCCCACCCCTTAGTTGTTGGCCTATGTTGGCGTACATCTTGCTGCTATCGGCGGAACTACCCGGAGCAAGAACTCTTAGTGCGAAGTCTGCTAATCTGTTCTGCAGTCTCCCTTGAATGAATGGAGACCTTGTCCTCGGCACACACCGGAAGTGTCCGTCAGCGAGCACCAGCGGTCCGTGTATGACCTTTCACCCCAGTCTAATCATTGCCCCGCGATAGTCGGCTCTCCGTCGTCGTTTCCGTGTCACGTGGACAGAACAACGATGTATGCGACGAGCGGAAATGACGACAACGAAGTTCCTTCAGAGGCCACACATTATCAGTGCTTCTAACGAACGTTTTCAGTGACCAACGCAAACTAAATGTTCTTCTCGCTTTACACGAGGGGTCACTAAGTGCGACTTTGCTTTTTTGTGGCACAGGATCCCACACCCCCCGAGTGGAAAGGATTACTGTAGTTAATTATGACTTAATTTACTTCTCATATTGACTGATCTATACTTTAATATTACTAGGGTTTTATTTTAAAATCTGCCTTGCTTGTTAAAATTAAACTTTTTAAATAGTCTAATTGAATTGCTTAGAACGGATTGATATAAAGAATGATGTTATAAACGTTACCACTAGTAAATTTAAAATATTATTATAAAAAAGTGCACCCGTACGTCACGTGATCGTGCTATAAACCCAGAATTGAATCAAAGACAAAAGAAGACTTAAAACATTGTGGACATTTGTCGTTCAGGCAGTTAACAGTAGAAGCCGATAGTTACTATTAACAGATCACAAACATCATAGTGAATAAATAAACTAAAAATTTGTTAAAATGAACATCGAAAATTAAGGAGATAACTCAAATATTCATAAACACATCTCGTGTAAGAAAGGGGCATTCCCGTTGTGACGCATACAGGGGCATAACCTGGTAAACATGCAAAGAAGTAAGAATATGTAAGAAGGAAAGATTTAGTTTTCTCGAAGAATTTTTTTTTAACAAATGGTCACAACAAGACAGGGGACAATTGTGTTTGAAAGTCACAGGCTAGAAAAATTGCCTGCTTTCAAAGCTTTCTTCGAAATACCTCGAGTGCTTATCCACTGAAGACCATCCCGTCATTCAAAGCACGCTCAGATGGTTCGATAGAGAAAGGTGGCGATGACCGAGCAGAAGGCGACCGAGATTATTCTGGGTCTAAATTGTTTTTTCTTTTTTTAAGTCCAGCACAATGGCCTGACGCCGACATCAAAGGTGGACTTCATGGAGAAAGGCGGAGGTCGCAGTGTCAGATAACGCAATCTGGAGAAGACGTGAGGTCGGGAGGACATGCTGTGTAATAAGAAACTTCTCATCTTCAGCCCACCAGCCCAAGTCTTCGACTCTAAAGCCACAGACTTCTTTGATGTCCCTGACCGTCTCTGTCGATTGATTAGTTTCTGCCAGAGAAATGGGAAAAGCAGCTGAAGGACCTCGTTTCTGTCTCCTCGGGTTGATGGACTGTGTTGTCTTGGATGGGAAATTAGCTATGTCATCTACCAACACAATTTTAGGGAAAAGCTCAATAACTACCTGAACCTCTACAAAGTTCCGGTGTATACTGACAATTACCTACAAGTATTCCATATTACAATCATTTTTAAACGAGATTATTTGAGCAGCAGATTGTTGATGGAAATGTACCCGCTTGGTACAATCCTCAACGAATTATTTTTGAAGGCGAAGGATTTACCCTCATGGGTGAATGCTTACCATAACCAGGTGAGTAAGACAAGGGCTGGAAACGGGAGTGATCTCCCGCTGAGAAGGAAACCGAGACCTCGGCTCCCCGCCGTTAGGAAGAGTGAAAAATGGAATCCACTTGATGACCGTCCGACGTCAAGACTGAGGAGGCAAGACACACTTGCTAGCTCCTCGTCTGAGCTCAACGCCGGTGTCGCCCTTTAAAACTGTAATCGAAAACAAAATAGAATTCTGCTCGCTTTCCGTTTCGCCCCACCAGAAGGTTGGGCGTTTGGCTGCAGGGAACATAAATTCTCGTTCTCTTCGCTAAAAGGCTCTCGCAGACTTGCCCCACTTAAGCACTTCAGGAAGTTTTTACAGTTGTGTGGGGCGCAAGGGATCGGTCTGGGCAAGATGGGCATGCAGCAGATGATAGTAAGTTGGGGAGTGTGGCAGATGTGAGACTTGAGAAAGTGGGAGACCACAACAGGCAGGATATTACAGCAGATGGCACTCGGCATGAAACTGCTGCAGATTCGAGACCAGGAGTAGATCGACATGCTTTTTTTTTTAACACGAGACTGCCCCAAGACTTTCACAATTTTATTGTAATTGTGTCTGATGTATGAGTATAGAGTACATTTATGAAAATGAAAAATACCACATGCGAAAAGCGTGAGTTTTTCCGGTTTTTGTTTAAGTGCGTGGATGAGTAGTCGATTAAGTAACTATACGAGAGAAAAAGTTTGGGGTTCTTTTCATTTAGTCGGGTAGCTGGCCGACCATCAGTCAGCAGAAACATTGAATATCGAAACGGACATCGTGCGAATATTCAACTTCTGCTTACTATCATAACATAATCATTGGATACATTTTTCTCTCTTCTATAAGCTTCTATCCGAGACCACTCCCCCAACCACCAACACGTTCCACCCTTCTATTAGGCAGAGTTAATAACTCAGACATTTTGGGTTTAGATGAGACTGTTAGGTATAGTTTCTGACACTGAGTATATCTCCAGGAGTTAGAAGATTTTCTGAAATGCTTTGCATCAGCTGAGCCCTTGCCCACAGACCCCGCGGTGCTGACAGAACAAATAAACAAAAGTTTGAAGAACTATGACACAAGGAAGAAAAAAAAACGAAGGAGGAGGAGGAGGAGGAGATGAAAATAATATGTTTCATTGGTTATTAATGTAGAAGTAGAGATGGAACAAATGCAGAAATTTGAGTTACTATAATGGTAGTGGTTTTTTTTAAAATGTATTTTAATTTATTTTTATTTATTTATTTATTTTTTGCTGTTTTCCACTCGACTTGACTGCTTTATAATTTGTATCATTCGCTTCTAATGTAAGGCTACATAATTAAGATTGTGGAGAAACTAAAGACAGGAGCCACAGGAACCACATCAATAACTCAATGCAGTCTTGTGTTCCGTGTTGCAGCGATCCTAGCGCATGTTGTGTCCCGCGAGGTTGTCGACGACTGGATCAAGTTCACCATCAACGTCATCAGCTCCTACCCCCGAGGCACTGCCGACCGCGGGAGACGGGGCGAGACCTTCCTGTGGATACCTCAGGATGACCTCAAGTGCAAGTGTCTCAAGATCCGCACAAATCGACGATACTTCTGGTCGCCAAACATCGAAAGGGAGACAATCGCACGGGCTATATCATCGACCGGAAGTCAAAGGTCGTTCGCTGGAAAGACAAGTGGAACCGTCGCTTGAAGCGTTTTCTCCAGCAGGAGAAGAGTGGAGAGTGTAGAACCTGAATAAGAATCTAGAAGAAAAGGGAGACATTTACTTCATATTATTGGCTTTTGGCGACGGGGGGACAAGGGAGGGGTTAGGGAGAGTCAGTGAGAGAGACAATACCATGAGCACAAGGGAAAGACAAACTCGGCTATCGGACAACTAACTAGCCTCGCCAATTCAGATGGGGAAGAAAATTTAATTAGTACAGCTTAGTGAACAATTTTTCCACACCAAAACCAAATTCTGCGTATAACATCTGTAGATTGTGATCAGTTTATTTGTGGTCGGTAGATCTTTTTTTTTAATGAGATATTGGATCGTGATATTGAGATTGTGAGAAAAGAGTTGAAAAGTGTCCAGCAAATGCTTCGTTAAGTATCGGCAAACGTTTCATCAGACGACAACCAGGCGGAAAGGAAGGAAGAAAATGTAGGGAAAAGGCCCGCAGTGCTTGGTTCTCTAAAGAAGATCAAGCGAGGGTGTTGCGGACTAAAGGGGATAATCCGGGGTCTTTCGTAGTAGAAACAAGGCCTCGATCCACCATTTTATATTGTCTGTCACACCCGCTGTCGACGAGTAGTTATTTCACTGTCCACAAATACCTCAAGGTTCGTGCGCAGTCCCTTCTGTTTGTTGCTGTCAGATGTAGGGGTAGCGCCGTTGTTGTAGTTCGTGTCCACGTTCCTGTAGATGACATGTTTACACCTCTGTTTTTTGTCAAACTTACACCGAAGCGATGGCGGTTTTGTGATACACGGGACTCGCAGTGCAAAACACAAACGAGGGTCAGTCTGACCTGCGTAGACTTGTGACATGATTTGGTTGTGATTTGGTGACGAGGTTCGAGACTCTTCTCTGAAGGTTGCCAACATGTCGTGGCGTGAGACCATTCTCCATCAGCCGCTCGTTTCGTAAAACTGGAGTTGTTGTAGTGTTGTGCAACCATAATTGACCACAAACTTGTGCTAGGCTGTCCATTGCCAGGACTGGTGTCAAAGGTACATTTTGTGGATGTGTCAGGACCGCGCTACCACCAGCTCAAAAAGTATGAAGAAGGGACAAACATGGAGGCGTTCTTGGACAAAGATCCGTTAGGGAAACTCCAAATGGTTGTGTGTGTTTGTTGAGAGAGTAAAGCTCACAGCCCATACGCTCTGTCCGGAATTTTTGACGAAAGAGAAACCTGGTGTGTCGATAACACCACAGAAACAAAAATTATCTGAAGGAACTGAGTAATGAATTCACTCCTCTGACCGGATTCTTCCCCTGCTTGACTGTCACAAAGTCATGAGAAGGAGGCTCGATAAAGAGAAGTGCATCGTGTCATCGGTTTTTGTGTATTCAGAAAACCAGAGAATATCGTGTTTTGTTGTTGTTTTTGTATACGTGTGGCCTCCTCTACCTTTCTCACTGGCCTCACCCTCTCGTCAGGTGGTGTGCGTGGAAACAGATGTCTTCATGTGTCGTCACGTGTAATGTACGGGTCTGGCCCCTGCAGATTGTTGTCGAGGAGTGGGTTGCACAAGCATCTGTGTCCCTTGTTCTCACTCATAATGTGCCGTGAATCCATACCTGACCGATGCACCTACCCTTAGATTTGCGGGTACTTCTAAGACCGGAAAATGGCGAAAAGACTGATTCTGAAAAGTCTAACAAATCGTTTGTGTTGGTAGTCACTGCACAATCCTCCATATCGTGGCACGAACTTGAAGGCTGTCTGTCCTCACAGACGTTGATGTGTCCGAGCTTTGCTGTGGATGCTGCACCGGGGTGAAAGACTTGGTAAATGTTGACCGACGACCGAATATGTTTAGAAACGCGCAGACGCACCGTGAGAGTAAATGTTTCACAGTGCACTTTGTGGAAAGGCCAGTTTCGCTCACAATGGATGTAAGTTAATGTACTTAATCATTTTAATCACTTAATCACTTTATAGCTTTCGTTAAGTTATGTTTGGGGATAAACAACACGCATACAATCCCATCCATAAATGTACAAACACACCCGCACACACACTGAAACAATTCTGTGCTTTAAATGTTTTTAAGCAATCAAATGTGAACTGTTGTATTTTATATAAAAAAAAAAAATTCAGGCCAAATAGAAAAACAAAAGATGTTTCAAAACATGGGAAGCTGAAATTCTTAAAGAAATTAAGTCGTTTAGAATGATTTCGTTGCCAAGTTATGTTGTTTTTAATTTCGGAGAAGCTGGGCGAGTGCTGCTCTGAAGTGTATATACTGCCGCTTGTTCATGAACGGCTTCACTGGTCTTTATGTTCTGTGTATATATACATCTGATGTTGACAGGTTCAGTATCTTTCTGTCGTACGCCAAATAGCATACAGATACTTTAGTGTAACATATATAGTCCAAATTTAACTTACTTCATTACCGAAATGTACACGATAATTAAAGGTTTTTTTTCTTGATTGCTCTCTTTCCGAAACTTCTTTTTTTTTTTTTTTTTGACACGTGAATTCTGGCCTTACATGTCAAATTGACATGTGTCCCTTTTTGCTTCCTTCTTTACTTTAGAAAGCCTTTAATTTTGAAATTATTCAGTAGTTGAATGTGTGATGTGATCGTGGCGAAGTCGTGGCGAATGGTAGCCAACGTATGTTTAAACGGTTTCGGTGAGCAGGCGATGAGAAATGATCATGCTATAGAAATGTTTGAGGTTGTTATCAGGATATATTATTTACTGTATTTCTAAATTATCTGCAGATAACCCTTCAGTGTAACCTAGCCTTCTCCCCCAAAAGTCCCGTCACTTTTTTTAAAATCTTGATTGCATTCACTGGACGTGCTTATATACAATATTTTCTGTCTTTTTTTTTTCATAATATTGCATTGGACAAGTTGTTAGACGAGGAAACCAATGACATGTAAGCGATAGCATTTAAAATTGTTTTTGTTGTCATTTGTTAATTTAATTTTAAGGACGGTAATCACTTACACGGTGGGTGCAATCTGAATGTTCCAACTATGTGGGGGATGGTTGACACTTCTTAACTGCTTAGAGTAACAGCGCTTACACATGAAAAAAAAAAAGTTCTAGAAGTCTGCATCCTCTCTGGCAGGTGTTATGGTAGCATGCAAAACAGCTTAAACAAAACATTAATTTAACTTTACTGTTTGCATTTTTTAAAATGAAGAGAAAATTATTCTGCGAGGAAACAACAATCTTGTCAGGCTGTTAGAAGTCTTTTCACTTTTATACGTTTCAGTCTTTGAAGGAGGCATGGAAGACTATTTTATTTATTTATCCTTTTTTTTTTTGTCTTTGCCTTTATGTGACATCTAGCTTTCTTGAATGTTCTGTATAATGCAGCTCCACGAATGCCATCAGTGATACATGTTAATGTAAATAGACACAGCTTTATATGATGTACGTATTCTTATCGTCGTTTGAATGCCAGTGACACGGGATACAACTCGTATGTCACGTGACTCACGTCTTCATGTGTCGGGTAGTTATCATCATCACATGAACTTTAGTTGATTCAGTCGAAAGTCTGTAGCACTCTTAACTTCCACGTGAACAATCCTACTATCCCTTCTGTATATTGTCATCCTTCTTGTTCACCAGCTGTGAATTCTTCAGTTACTGTTCACATTGAGAGCAGTGTCAGGCCTGTCAGTCGTGATGTAACGGTGGGCTTTAGCGAGGGTTTACAGGTCCACCTCACAGATTAGCAAGTAGTGGCAAGGTAATTGCTTTGCCTGCCACCGGTAATTCATTTGGAAACACGCACGCAAGTAATATTTGCATAATGAATGTGAGGAAAAAGGAACGTACTCTATGACTGGTACTGTCAAACGTATATTTTCCTGTGCCACCTTTGAGACCAGAAATCCAAAGAACTGTTTTCATTAGTTTAAAAAAAAAAGAACACAAGAGATGTCAAAGGCTTTTTGTGGGCTGAACGCTGTCAGTCTTTGACCTTTGAGTGTTATGACAAATGAGATGACAGGTGCAGTAAGTAATGAAACTGAGTTTATAGTAAAATGTAAAACATCCCATTTCCTTTTCAAACTTTGTACGAAAGCTGAATTAAAACAAAAACACTTCTCTTGACTTTTTGCCATTATTCGTTTTCTGCGTGTTCTTCTCGTGTGTCGGCTCATTGATGTTTTAGGCAGAAATGAATGTTAGAAAGTATGTGGAAAAAAAAAAACAAAGTAAGTAAACAGTAGTGATACTTGTTAATGTATGTGTCATTAAAATGAGAATAAAGGCCTTTGTACTGTCACGCTTGTCAAGCACTTATGCACGGAAACACACACTTTCTCTCTCTCTCGCACAGAAGATGGAAACAAGAGAAGAAGATCGAGGGCGGACACAAGGTGCGAACCTCTTACCTGGGAACATGCTTAATTCCTGCATCACCGGACCTATTGACATTGTAGCCGTATAATAAAGCAAGATAAACAGGATCGCAGGATATTAGAGGATTAAACGAGATTAAAATGGAAATGCCTTTTAAAAGCCACGTTGGAACTTTCAATGAAGACGTACCTGACTGTACTGTAGAAAGGGTTAAAAGAAACATTGTTGACAAGATGCATGCTTGCTCTACACCCGATACAATAAAGCTCATGTCCAAATTAAGGCACAGATCTGAAAATATTCATGTAAAATGAAGGTTTTTTTTTTTTTTTGAAACTCACTTCAATACCAGGTAGATAAAAAAAATATATCTTTCAAATCAGAAATAAAGTTAACATTGCCCAAAGGTGCTTAATGATACAGGGAGCGAGGAGGCAAAGAGTTTAATGAAGAAAACCACAAAAAAACTTTTTGGAATTTTTTTTTATCGAGTTCGCTAGCCTGCCTTGTATCTGGTTACCTGAGAGCTATAGAAAGATGTTCGAGTCCTAAAAGCTTCACACGAATTTTCTTACCTACCTTCCTTCTAGGTCCTTACCTTCGAGCCACGCAAAAGGTTTGTGGCTCTCGGTGCCATTGCTAGCACCAAACTATCAATGTAATATGCCCTGTAGCAAAGGCTTTAAAAACAAAAGGAAAAGATTAACTGTAAATCTCGTAGTACAGAAGAATTCAGGATTTTAAAACATTAAAAATCGTAACCAGAGAGTGCAGGAAGGAATTGAAAATCGGGAAGAGTATAAGATTCTTCCGCTCATAGGCGTTTCCGGCAGTTTTATTAAAATATGGTTTCTAAATCCTCGCGCTGATTATCCCCGTGCATTACTCAAGCCTCAGGGGGAGGTAACAAAACCGGAAGTGACGGAATATAGGGCAAAAGGAAAGGCAGGTCTTGCTCGTGTTGACGGCTCACATTTCACGCTCTCCGTGAGTCCTAACTCAACTGATGGCTGAAGCTACCCGCCCTAGCAGCCTTATACGCTGTTTGTTAGGACCGTACTGCAAGAAATTCATGCCTGCTCGTCGACTGTTCACATGTGGACAATCACTTGTTGAAATTTATTAACCTTTTACTTTCCAGCGCCAGTAAATTCACCAAGATAAAAGCTCTTCCTTTTTCGTCTGGTGTCCTATCACCGTTACAAGCGCCCACACCCACATGTTAACTCTCGTATGCCGTACAGACATAACCTGCACTCGAAACTAAACGTGTCGAGAATTCTGTCTTAGTGAATTTTAAAAACATATGGATAATAGTTTTTATGAACAGAAAATTCTTCTTCGTCTATTTTGCTTATTTATTATGCTGAATGCAAACTTTGTTCTTCATTTTCGCTGCAAATGCATCCACCTCGTGACCACTATTAGCATCAGACGTTCTTATCGCAAGCAATTCATTCTCAGCAACTGCCTGCGGTACCCGTATTGCGAATACCCGGATACAGAAAAAAGTTGAAAAAAACCAGATGATTGTGCTGCTCGCACCGCACGTGCAGCGCGGTTCACTTTCCCGCGCGGACTGTAAGACATCTGTGTCTGGAAAATCGTCTTTTAATGAGGCTAGACTTGCAGAACAGCAAAATCTGAGAGCAGAACTTCCTGATGGAAACAGTATGCAGCGTGCAACGGCAACAACTCTTGAAAATAACGAATGACGCAAGCAGCACAAGATGCACAATATTGAGGGTTGTGCTTGCAGGCACGGAGAAGATTGTAGCTGTTAGGACATACGGGTACGGGTGTGCACGCACACACACACACACACACCACACAAAGACACAATCGAAAAATCAAAACGCCCGTCAACTCCCCCATTCATCCACCCCTTCCCTCCCTCACCCACCCACACACAAATGATGAAAAGGCTTTCTTGTCTTTGAAATAAGTTGATCAGTGAACAAGCAGCCTCACTGTGAGAATACGTGAGCGTTTATACCCGCCGACCTTCGCTCCCCTAAAACGAAGAAAGGTGTTGCTTGTCTCCAGAAATTTATGCATGCTTTTAAAGTACATGACTGAAAAAAAAACTTTTTCCTCTTTGAAGAAAATGTGTGTGTGTGTGGGATTAGCTGGGAGAGTGGTGGGGTTCTGTGTATACAATTGTAACCACATTCAGAATACCGTTCTGCATTTCTTTCCACCTACCCACCTTTCTCTTTTAAAAGTACACTGAACACCATGGTCTGCAACCTCAAGTCTCCTCAACTAATCTGAACACACGACGCTTATACAATCCTCCCCTACTCTCCCTCTCCCACCCGTGTGTGTGTTTGTGTTTGTGTGTGTGTTTTCCAGTCTGTTCACGGAGCATGGTTAGCAAATGACAGGCCGGGTGCGTAGGTAAGATGCGGGAGCAGCGTGCGCCAGTCTGTAACCCAGTCTATTAATAGTCTCTTCAGCCAGTTCTGTCTCGGGTGTTTTTGCTCAATTAGGCTGTCTATTGCCATCTTGACAGTAGAGATAGTCCAACAATTATCGTAATCACGTGCACTGTACGCCGGGTGAGACTGTGCTATAAATAGTAACGCATGCTCGGCGTTCACCTGAGGACCAACTGCAGTAACAGGGAACCGCACATTGTTCATCCTTCGTGCTGCAGTGCCTGGGGACGAATGCCTGGATGTCACGTGACAGCTGCTGACATCTCCCACCGAAAACCTCTCATTCATTGTGCTGAGAAATACGTCTCACACGGAGCGATGACACGATGCCAACGCAATTAGTGTTCATCCCCAGGTCCGGTTCCGCGGCATCATCTTCATCTTGGGTCCTGTCCCACAAGCTGCTGTTCAGCTCAGGTCTTGTCCCATGGCATGCAGAGATGGTGTTCATCTTAGGTTCTCTCCCTCAACATGCCAAAAATTGTATTTATCTCACAAAGAATGTTGTTCATCTAAGGTCCTTTCCCATGGCAATGTTCATCTCAGATCCTGTCCCATGGCATGCAGAGAATGGTGTTCAAGTTTCGTCCACAATATCAGTGATAGAGAATAAAATTTTGTTCAAAGATGTACAAATGATATTATCTCGTCGTGCTCACCTCAAATCACATGCTTCATCCAAGTTTCTATACAACTTGTAAATCCTAATACTCATTGGCAAAGTCCTGCTGTAATAAGGCAAACTTTCCCCTTGGCTATATGGAAGGCTTTACTTAAAGTTTTCAAATAAGTCAGCTTCTTCCTTTTTTTATATTTGCGTAGGCATCTTCCGTCTGCTGAATAAGGAATACCATCTGTTGCTCTGTCTTTGGATGTTGCCTGTAGATATTTTGCTACCCTCTACAGACGCCAGGAGCGCAGGCAAGACCAAGCAAGAATAACATAAGGGCCTGCAGCCCCAACAAGACGGGAAGCAGCCGATGTCCTGCTGCAGCCAGCTGGAGGTCTGGACCTGGGGTCACAGGCAAGTCGCAGTCTGCGTCCGCTTCACTCAAACACAGAGTCGCCGACAGGGAGCGCTGCCAGTTGATGAGATCCTACTCTATGCTCTATCTCTCTTAGCACCAGCTCGCGCATGCCTGCACACATACATTCAAATATATATATAAACACGACGTACAATACGCGAATGCTGTTTCAGGTGCTTGTTAAGCAATGGAAAGAAGATGAGATGAGAAAGAGGCTCAGTATACACTTGCTTCATCGTAATTCAAATGAAGACACAGCCACCCCTGTCGCCATAATGTGCACACATGCCATGCGGGTGGCAGGAAGGGTAGAATTAATCTCCATAAACCTCCCTCCCAGCCATGCTGTAATCATTGTAGACATGATGTTGGAAAGCCATGCCATTTCTTCACATCGATCTCTAAGGATCTTTTGCAGGAAATGAAAATTTCATCAAGCATTACTTTTCACGACTAATCGCTAGTTAGCATATAATATAATTATTACGCACACTGGATCTTCTGCTGTGTTTTATCCTTGACAGTGGATTCGTACGCCATTTTTCTTGAAGGATAACCCATATCAAACATAAAATTAAGGGGATTTTAAATTATTTTTTTCTGTGGAAGAAGGGGGCGAGAGAGAGAGAAGCACGCGTCCTTTGACCTTAATTATAATTTATGATATCACTGACTTTATTCTTGTGTCTGCTGTCATTGAAAACCTCGCCTAGTTCGACTGCTGTGAGGTCATGTTAACGAGGCACTTTCATCTAACGGCACGTTCAGAGGTCACTGCATCACGAACGGATTACAGCCAAGCGCTTACATAATAATGATTCACATGTAAAAGAAGAGAACGCGCTAGAGACAGTATTTAAAAAAAAAAGCGATGAATCGTTATGAAACCATGAGAGAGGACGATAACGAGACGGTCCGGACGAAGATTATAATTTGCAGCCCAGAGGACAGCTTAAAAAAAAAAAGAACGTAAATATTGTTCCCGTCGATCTCTTCGCCTATTGCTGCCGTGAGATAACAAAGGCAAACCCACAGCTCTGAAAACGTGGACTCATTATTGGCAATTTTTATGACCGACAACAGACAATGGACACGGCCCGCATGGCCAATGAACTCAGTCACGTGACTACCGGGCTGGGCTAAGATAGCGTCCTACTGCGCATCCCGGAAGTCTTCCAGCAACTTAAAGTCATGAATGGCGTATTTACCGGAGCACAGGAACAAGAAGAGACTCAGGACAATCTGACAAATACACCAGATATATCGGTAACCCCGCGAAAGTAATGAAAACAAAAAAAACAAAAAAATTAGCTGTGCATTCACATCCTTTCCTTTGCTCCTCTAATGACCGCCATTTCTCCACCTTCTCGATGTCTGTGCATAAAGCTTTTCTTCTTCTGACTGCCTCCTGCTATCGAATGAATCGGGGACCCCCCCAACGATCTTGCAGGCAGGCCTGCGCTGGTAATGCGTGTACAAGACTTTTCTTGAAACCATCAAGGGGCTTAAAAGGTCGACAGCGAGGCTGGGAGGCTCGAAACGCCTCGGCAAGATTTACGGAGAGAGAAAAGATCTTCAGGAACCTTCTTGGCGGCGGCAAACAAATTTCAAAGAACGTCAGGAAAAGGCGGCGAAGCGTCGCTTTGCGCGAATTAATTCCTCACCTGATGTGGGGGGAGGGAAAGCGAGAAATTGTAATGATTTAAGCCATACTTTGCTGACACGTGGTGCAGCTCACACGCATTAGCACGGACACGCAAGCATGCATAGAGAATCGAGTAAGCACTAAAGCCGTGGGTAGAATCTGTAAAAATAACGGACCATCAGCAGTCAGAGAGCCCACACTGCTTTTAACAATTAACATCCCTTAACCGTTTTCGTCCCTGTAGCTGTGAAAGCAGCCAACACCTGGTACCAGGCACTGCTGTGTAGTAGGTGATAATCAGGTAACGGAAACGCCACCCATCACTTGCCCTGGGCTCGCTACTCCCGGGGCAGCTGCGAGGATTCCAGCGGGCCCGTTGGTGCTATATTTAGACGCGGGACTTTCTGGATATGGCGAATTACTCATGCTGATTAGATGCCCAAACTGTTTCCGGTCGAGGACTTGTTGATATCTTTCATTATGAAAAAGCTAGCCTGGCACGCACGGGTGCGCGTGCATGTGTGCATGCATGCACATGCACGTGCGTTAAATCTGCGTCTGCGGTTCTTGAAATCGTCGCAGCCACAACAGCCTGGGCTGCAGATGTGAGATAAGAGAACACAGTGAATCATTTCGTTTGGTAAAAAAAGAAAAATTATCGTGAATTGGGCAGGATATTGTTACAGCGTAGGAGAGGCTAATTCATGTTTATCATCTGTTCTCTGCGTCCCTCTACTTCCCCTCAATCACCCACCCAGTCTAAGCACCACATCCCTAGCCAGCAACCCTCTGTAAAAGACAGTTAGCTGTCTGGGACCAGCTGCACAACACGATTTCTAATTGTAAACACCTTTAAATCTTACATCAATTTAGATAACCAGTTTCATAGAAACAGAGTGCACAACAATTTTAGAACTTTTGAACGAAAGTTCTTTGAAACACGAAGAACTGTTATTCCCATCAGCACAATTTTTCGAGTGCGCTAGTGGAACACATCTCAATGGCATAGGATAATTTTTATTAAGTTTCTAAATGTTTTTCTTTAAGACAGTGTTAAATTTTAAGTAACTTTTACAACTACCCCGTAGGAAATAAAACTTTAAAATTGCGAGATAATATGGTAGTCGAGAAAGTTAGGGTTTGGTATGATATAATCCGGTGGTTGTGAAATAAGACTTTGATATGATATAACCTAACAGGTGAGAAAGAAAGACTTCAGTATGACAGTCTGTTGTGATGTGTGGTTTGCACTCTGTCGACCGCTGAACACATAACAAATTCCCCTTCCGCGCATCTCTCAGCAAAATGTCCTTGCCAGCCGAGCTCTGCCCTGGGTGGTGTGTTGTTGTTGCTGAGGCTGTGACACGTGCCAGTGCTTCGGTCAACAAAGGACTGACGAAAAGGTTAGACATAACTATTTACGCAACTGGTGCGACTCTGTCAACAATGTTACAGAAACACATCTCATCACAAACTTGACTTTGCTAACATCAGCTCATTCAAATCAACTATTAAACACAATTTCAAAGCTTGGTTGTTCAGTGTCCACTAATTTCGGAAATAATAAATGCCGATTCTTAACGATCTTTGAACTGTACTTAGCACAATCACGAGGGGAGAACAAAAAGGGGGAGAGAGAGAGAGAAAAAAAAAAACAGGAGAAATTTTCATCCAAGAATGAGAGAAGCCTGACCTATATGGTAATGACTCTTTGATAATTTTATTTAATATCCTCCCTACCCATAACTAATAAAATTCTGAATGGTGAGCCCTGGGGCTGTCTTTCCATGGACTGGGTGCCTCCCAGAGGGACAACATGGTGTCTGCAGTTACTGAAGTCGGAGGAAATGAAGTGATCTAGCCCATCCTTCCCCGCATCATCTCATATATTTTTATGATCAATTGACCAACATTGTTCATGCCCGTGTGATTTAAAAAAACAACAACAACAAAAAAAGCCCAAATGTTCACGATGACTAGTCCTGTGGTTAGCCTATCCTCAAACGGAAAACGTCAAGGAGTCATGAGAGTGAAAAAAAGGTAGGACAGCTGAAGATCCGGGCATCTCGATGATCGATACTTTCAGAAGGCCAGTCACAGCTTTGATTTCCTCCGATACCGGTTTGGAACACACGATTACTTCTCGTAGAAAAGCGTTTCGATGACTCATGCAGTGGCCGAATTAATCGCCATTTTGGGGGGATGAGCGGGAGGGCGTAGGACTGGGAGTGGGGACGGTCATGCCTTTGTTCCGAAAACAATGTCTTGGGAATCTTCCGCCGTTTCCATTCATAGCGAAGTGGCGTCTGATGGGGAAAGGCTATCCTTTGTACTTCCTGTTCAGCCGATAACGCCCCGCGCATGCGCTCTGACGTGGCTTGAATGCAATCATGACGTCAGACGATTGGAAGGCGCGATGGGTGCTGCCAGTCCGGGATGCGATCGAGGAGGTGGGCGGGTGGGCGGGGAGGAGGAGGTGCCGGGCAGAGAGTGAAGGATAACAGACTGTTGTTGCGCTTGTGGCGTGCGTCTTCCGTTCCCTCCCTCTTGACGCTGCAGCAAAGTTGTTTGCACAGCTTGCAGTGTCCAGCAACACGGCGAGAGTGTTTTGTCGCAAGTAACAGAGGAGACAAACACGAGCAGCAGGCTGTCAGAATGACCCCCCAGCCTTTCCTACATTAAATAACCCCTACATATCCTCTTTCACACGCTCATCCATATCACCTACCTTAAAAAAAATATTTTGACGCCTCCGACTGTGGGATTGTACGAAAAGAGAAATGGTCAGCACGAGGCAGGTGTGGGGTGAAATAATGTTCAGCGTTCAAATCTTGCTGCGTTCATCTCTCTATTTCATCCTGGCTGGCCATTTTTATTATATGAAGCTCTCTTTCTCTCCATCCTTTTCCACTCACCCGCTCACTCACAGACAAAAACTACAACTCGAAAGAAGGAATGAATAAATGACATGCCGATAGACGGACGGATAAATGTAAAAGCAGTAAAGAACTCAAGCTGACGAGCTGAAGAGGGCTAGGCGAAAAAACAAACATGGATCGCTTCTCAGAGCAAATGCCGGCAATCTTGGTAAAGTGCTAACAAATTTACTAGCTAAAAAATCCTCTGTATTTTCTCTGGTCTTTTTTTTTTTCTACACTAATTTTTTGGTAAGAAAGAAAACTCTAGAGGCGCGACTGTGAAGTGTTTATACTAGTCTACATCTTTGTGCGACTGTGAAGTGTTTATACTGGTCTACATCTTTAGTAATATTTTGTTTTTTATCATCAGACAAGAGTTTACAATAAATTACCTGTTACGAAAGCTGCGACATTAACAGTTCAGGGACTGGCTTTGATGTTTGAAACAGATGATTCATTTTTCACAAGAACTACTTGCATGGATGTCGTGTTTGAAGGTACTCCAAGACTGTTTTATGTGGATTTATGGCATTAGCTTCACTGGCGCTAGGATTCTTGTTGGAAGCTTTATATGCCAGCTGCCCACAGCCCTGGCTTCGTCCTTTTTTGATAGACCGTCTGCCCCTGGATCCTTTTATTCCCGCCATAGTTTAATCGTCTTCTTTTCGGGAAGTTAATGCATCTAAAAAAGAGAGTGATAGAAGGAATTCCACAGAATACAGCCGTCTAGTCTCGCCATCTTCCTTCAAATTCCGTCGCTTGACAGACATCATCAGACCTTGCTCTAAAAGCACGTGGGATTTCTGGAGTGTGTTGTGTCGACTAAAATACCACTTACATAGAATAAAAGATATGCAAATGAGAAAGGTCTTAGTACATTAATGTTTACAATGGTTGGAAAGTTAGATGCTTGGAATGTTTACATTGTCACATAGATGGTGCTGTAGATGTGGTTTCATTTTCTGTGTAGCTGCTGCTTCTGCTGCTGCTGCTGCTGATGATGATGATGATTGAAGTAGGACGACGACTATTTTCATTTCAAAAGGCGCATCTCTTAAGGGTCAGGTCAATGTGTGCAATTTGCTTAGGATACCGAACTGATCTTTCTGAGAATGTGCATTCACTAAGGTTAAAAAGCTCTTGAGATGTACTTCGTGTATGTAAATTTTCAGGTCCGAAACAACCATTTTCCTCTTTATGAAATTCTCTCGCACTCATTGAGCCAGTGCTGCCGACTAACTCAAAGCCCCTCTTGTAGTCACCTCTAGTGGCTCTTCAACCAAAGGTCTGTACCTTTGCGGGCGAAACACATTTTGGGAAAGTCAAAGCGATTCTCGGTACTTCCGCTCCAGACCTTCAATGGCGGCGGCTGTTGGCGAAGAACTGGCTTCTGCTTACAGGTCTTGGTCTGATCTCAATCGGTTCAGACTATTTGCCTTTCTCGTAATAGCTTTATACTATTTGGCTTCTCGTCTCCGGGCTTTGCTTTTACAGTAATGGTGACATGACCTTAGGGAGTTTTATACAGCTGTACGGGATGTTTCTCAAGCGATCAGTTCACAAAGTCCGTATTTAAACTCACCACACTTCACAAACCGAGTGGAAAAAAAAGACAATTATCGGTAAACTGTCAGGCAGCAAAAAGAGTTCTGCAATCATTCATTAATAATAACCTCTCCTGCTCACTAATCTCGATCACAAGATGATGCAAGTCGCAAATAAATGTATTCATCTTTAATTATATTAAACTGAGTTTTGTTATCGGAGTAGTGTGTCCATCAGAGACAATATGATGTTTTAAAGACATGGGATATTTGATAGAACAGGAGGACTGCTATTGCCAAACATGGTGGCAGGGGGCGCTCATATCGCGTGCAATGTGCTGCTGTAAGGGACTCGAGGATTTGTCGCTCCTGCATCATTCGCGTGCCATTCACAATTGCCTTGGCAAGCTCACCGGCTGCAATCTGTGATTGACAGATAAATCTTGCCTTGCTCAAAGGACTTGCTAACCCTAACTCATCACGAGGCACACAAAGATGTCAATGCCACAGACGTCAGGGTTGTACATGGATTCTTTTTTTTTTTTTTTTTTTTTTTGCAAAGACCTCAGCCAATCGAAGAACTGGGGCCATCTGTTACTTTAGGTGTACAAACATGACCTCACGATTTTGACTTCTTCATGTGCAGGAACAGAAGAGGGTTATTCAACCATGATTTGAGCAAACTCTATCTTACACCGAGACTTACCCAATCATAAAAAAAAACAAAAAACTTCGCGTCCTTAATGTTGCTCCACATCCAACATTAAAGTGTTCATAATTCTACATTATATCGTTAAGCATGCACCTCTCTCTCATTCACTCACCTTTTCTCTTTCACATTCACACCTTGCTCACTTTTATTAATAAACATTACTTTAGTTTGACCAAATGTTTCTTCTTGGCGTCATTTGTTTCAGTTTTACTAGGGTCAGTAGAACTACAAGTGGAAGACTCGCAATTCCCTGCTCCTCCTCCTATTCGTCCCTCTCCCCTTTCTGCGTCAATTTCGTAATCTTCAGTAAACACACGACAAGCAGCAGGTGACCAAAAAATAAAAAAACCAACAAGACAAAAAAAAAAACAAAGCAAAAAAACCTGTGTGTCTGACACTTCTGACCAGCCTAAAGCAGCAACCCCGTTTACGCCGTTGAAGAGACATGACAGGTCCTCCGGGAGCTGAAGAGCCATGTGGCTGTCAGGCCACAAACAAGTCCAATATTTCACGGACTCACAAGTGGCGAGGGGTTGCAGCAGACGTCCAATCAATGGCGAAGGCCGCGGGGAGAGTCCGCCACGTCAGGACTTGCCGATCGCCATTGAAATCGGCTCTCCACAAGTTCATGTTGTCCGCAACATCTCTCCACAAGTTCATGTCGTCCGCAACATCTCTCCAGGACTTCGCGGCCCCAACATTTCTTGCAAAAGTTCGTGTTGCCCTCAATATCTTTCGACAAGTTCACATAGCCTGCAGCATATCTCCATAAGTACTCACTGTTTACGCTGTTAGCAACGTGTATCTTAAAGTTCATCTTGTCCGCAACATCCCTCCCCAAGTTCACATCGCCCGCTGAATATTTCCACAAGTATTGCTGTCCACGTTGTCAGCAACGTGTCTCCACGAGTTCGCCTTGTTCACGCTGTCCGCTACATTTCTCCTCTTTGTTCAGTTCACAAAAGCTGTCTTCAAATTACACTGTTCAAATCAATTCTAGCAATGGTGGACACTCGGCATCATCATCATCATCATCTTCTTCTTCATGAAAAAAAAGTAAAATTCAGAACGATGATAAAAGTAGCTCCGTGTCTCGGACAACACCTTGGTTCAGTTTAACCAAAGGTAATTTTAAATAAATTCTCCCGTGTGGCGCCTCGCGAGGCGAGCACTAACAAGATTCACCATTCGATGTTTATTTAGTTTGACGAGAAGTTGACAGTCAACAGTGCGGCCTCGGGTACATGATGCAAACAAAAGTTACCGCTCCGTGGGGCTCGATAGGGCTGTAACCGAATCTCTTCTCACCTCAAAGCGTTGGACAATGATGCTTACGTCACTGGAGAGACATGGAGCGTTGGACAGTGATGCTGACGTCACTGGAGAGACATGGAGCGTTGGACAGTTATTATCTCCCTACACACAGCTTCCTCATACATTTTGTCCCATGACCAATTAGCCATCTTCACGGATTGCTTTTCAAGCTGCATTTTCCACTTTCGGTTACAATTACTTTCCAATCACGTCTTGGGAAATAAACACCCATCTAGCTGCCTTCTTCATTTGTCCTATCTTTCAATCTGCCTGCCTCCTGCACTTTGATCTTTATTATATGTAAATCTAGCCAACCTCCCAACTTATAACTTACATAACGCCAGCTTGCCCCTATGTTTACACTATTGCATCTTTTTTAAAAAAAAAATTATCTACAGGCATCTCTTCTTTCTCCTTCAGGACATGCTATACGACCTTTGCCGTCAGGGCAAGATATAGGACGTTTACCATCAATACAAACTATGTATATGACCCACACGATCGTGGCAAGCTGCATCCTGGGCCAGTTGGCGGTTCACGTGCGCAAAGTACACAGTTTTTTGACCGTCGTGTGCTCGTTACCGGCTCTCAGGCCCCGTGACCTCTGCCGGAGAGCGCCATTGAAACATCTCGAGACGTGGACAGCATTCGGGCCGCTCACGTCATCACGATGACAGTTGAAGATGAATGCGAATCTGCATCAATTTACCGAATTCTGTTAAAAAAAACCAACAACAAAACACACATAGAGTGATAATCCTCAAACTGTTCCTCTTGAACCGCGAGACTTGTACAGCCATAGACCATGACATTGTTCTGAGCATCCCGTTCACTGTTCAGATTTAATTTCTCTAGGAGCACAGGCAGGGGAGCCATATATATATATTGCCATGTCGGGAAATAAGCTCGCGAACATCTAGCCTCTGTTCATCAGTCCACCCATTCATAACTAAAACGTCTGATACAGAATTTTATCTCGCTCAACCACTCATTACGATCATTTCTCCTGTAATTTATCGCCGTCTTCGTCTCTGCTCATCTCCTCCGCGCCTTCATCACCATCACGCGAAAAAGGCGTCAATTCCCGTCAATTATTATTTTTTTTACAGGAGAGAAAACAGTCAGCAAGATGTCTGACGTGTCGCTGCCTGTCACGTGACGTCGCCCGCTGATGCTTTTCATCGAAAGAGTCCCCATCCCCACATCCCTTTTAACAGCTGCACGCTATTTCTTATTTTTAATTTTTTTTTTTTTTTTTTTTTTTTTTGCGTCGCAAGCGAAGAGGGTGCGCGTTGCGGGACGAAAATCTTGGGAGGAAACATATTATTCCCTCCGATTAAAAGCGCGATCTTCCGTAAACACGGACGCGCGTGCATAAAATGGAGAAGACAGAGGTTCCGCGAAGGCGGCGCAGCGCAGCATCTCGTCTTCTGTTTGTTCAGACGTCCTCCGCATTAGCGCTCTCGCCTGCGCCACTAGCCCATCAGCCCCGGAGAGGCGCGGCAGTCGTGAAAGGAATTCTCGGCATGATTAGAAATAAGTGCCACTTTAAGCCCCATTTCAGCAAACTGTTGACAGAAAGGCTAGGGGCAGAGATGAGGCCATGGAAGGGGGATCCCTGATGTCCCCCTCTTCCCTTTTCCCCTTTCTGAGAGGGTCCAAGCGGTTCTTTTCAATAACGTGTGGCTGCTCTTTTCGTAGTTGTCGAAATGGGTTTTTTTTTTTTGTTTTTGTTTGAACGGGAACCCGTGATGTGTTGGATGGACAGCTCAAAGAGTTGTTTTGCTCAAATATTAGGCAGTTACAGTTTTCTTTTGCTCGTTTTTTCGTTCTTTCATCAATTGCTATGTATGTATTCTGCCAATATTCTGGGTTTGAATCTCACAAATAATTGGAATCAGGGGAACGGGAAATGTAGCAGAGCGACGTCTGGCTATTACTTTGCAGTTTTCAATGGTTCAAAAAATTAAAGCAATAGACCCAAGTGGTTCACCTTGCCTAGGGGATGACATGGGAAAGGCGAAACCACTATCTCCTTTCGCTACTTTTTTTTTTCTCGCCCGATATCCCAGGTTCCCATTGCTGGCGTTGATCAGGAATTATTTGCCTGTCATTGAGACTCGGACCAACGAGTTTCTGACTACAAGGACTAATCATAATACTTAGAAGCCTCTCCAGCTCAAGATGGACTGTTGGTTATATCTGATGATCAGCGTTCTCTGATCAAATCTGATCACCAGCATTTCCCTGCTACATTTCCTCACAAAGAGTCCAATAATATTTTCTCTGAGACCCAATGTAATCGATTCATCCGAAGAACACAACGAAGTTGACATGAATGCTGATTTTGATGCGGTTTCACAGGAGCAAACCATTTACGGTAGACAATAGCTGTAACAGTAACAAATAAAAATCTCGTTTCAAAAGGAACGGTTGAGACACCGTATAAAGTGCAAGTCAGTGAACATAAACCTTTCTAAAGTAGGTGGAGAGGAGGAGAGGAGACATTTGTGTTTTACGCCAAGCTAACAACGACGGCAACATGGCAGCAAACGAGCCTGTCAGGCTGTAAGCGGTCCCGCTGGACTCTGAAGACGAGAAATCGAACTTGTTGCTGCTGCCTTTCAAAAGGTGTAGTCGCACGCTCGAAGACGACGTAGCGATCGGAATCTTGTGGCCCCAGTTCCCTGACGGCAATACTCTCAAATGCACGATAGGGAAAGGTCCGGAAATTGCCGAAACCCCGAGAGACCGAAAGTGGAAGGGCAGATAACCAGGCATCCATCGACTTGGCTTACTTTCCTTTGCCGATTGGCAGACCGGGAGGATGTAACGGGATCAAACGAACATCTTCTCGCGCCTTTTTATCGGCTGCAATTGTCCTGTTGAATTAACCCAGTCATGAGTCAGCAAAATCTTTGTTCTCGGTTGTACAGTCTGATTTTCTCATGTCGTGTGCAAAGACAAAAATACACATGCAAAACACGCACACACACAGTAAACGGAGGTTTAACATACCAAGAAGCATGAACACCAAAACAGATAACAACAAATCATAGCTCATATATTCTTTCAATTTTATGTATATCAATCATTTTGAAGCCGTTCACCGCGAAATTTTCCTGTGTACTGAATGTGGAAAAAAAAAAGTAAGGTATGAAGTTTTACCATCACCATGTGGTCCATTATCGCCTGGCCACTGACTGCTGGCTTAAAGACTACAGGGTGTCTGTAGTCAAGTTTGTGCCAGGCTGGGCACATGCCTTTGTCATCCCTAAGCCTGAAGCTGCTGCTGAAGATTTTATGGACAAAAGGCAAACCCACAATTCTACAGTTCTCTACTTCTTCTCACCCCCACCCCACACACACACAATCGTGGCATTCATACAAAAAAAATATGAAAGACAAAACAAATATAAAAATAAAATAAAAATAAGGTAAGGTACGAATATACGATGGATTAACTGTGAACGCCATGTCATAAAACCGGGAAAGGAAGCGAGGTTGGAGGGTCGCTACTAGGGAAGAATAGGGTGTTGGAAGTTACAAAAATACCCAATTAAATAAATCCGTGCCATGTGGAGGATAACAGATGTGTTTGATCGCAAAGATTAACCATCACAATGCTGTGACAACAGGGCAGATTTGAGTGTTCTTGGTCATGCGGCTGGACGGGACACGGCAGACACAACGACGTAAATAATTTGCATAACTTCACCCCCACCCCGTCACCTCCTTTTTCCGGTTTTATGTCATATCATTGAAAGGACAGGAA
Organism: Pomacea canaliculata; assembly: GCF_003073045.1. Lineage (NCBI taxonomy): Eukaryota > Metazoa > Mollusca > Gastropoda > Architaenioglossa > Ampullariidae > Pomacea > Pomacea canaliculata. The sequence goes on along the minus strand of NC_037590.1, from coordinate 22,079,256 downwards.
AAAAATATCTATACCAAAAAAGACGCTGCGTATGTAACCCATAACAAGTGACCGAGTTCTTGTGCTTCTCACGCTCTGCCTGTGCCTTTCACCTGACCGTCAGCTTGTGAACGTCGATCACTGCACCACGACTAGCCGAAAGACTGTACAGGACACAATGTTGTTTAGTCTCAGACAACGTTGTCTGGCGTCACACATACCGATGTCAATGTGAAGGGGAAAAAAAGTATGGACAGGATAGCAAAAATGCTTCGCTCAAATTCAAATCACGGAATAACTACACCCGGTGCTACACGTCCTCCGATATTTTGCTGAACAGGGAGAGGCAGATCGCGATGGCATTAGATGATATAGCCGGTGTGAGGAATAATGAGGATGGCAGAACCGTTCAGGACTGTCGTTGGAACACAGACGCTGTAGTCAACAAGTCTGGCCATCCTGGCGGCAATATCTGCCAAGTGAAGACCGAGGATGACCTTGTCAGTATATAACAACTAACACCTTACTTGCCACTGTTTGCCTACAACTCACCTCTGTTTAAACAGCGCCTACGTCAGCACTGTACGTTTCTGGACATGTTTAACAAATGATGTTACCAAGAGCATAAACATTAAAGGGTTCTTTCTTTACCTCTCTGCCATCCGCTCTGTCTGTGCGTGTGTATATTCACGCGTACTACGGTACCGGCCCTAACTCCAACAAAGCCGACGTCAGCCTAGATGTATTTATTATGAGTTCATTATATCAACCTTTTAGCAATCGCCCAACACTTGTGTGCAAACTCAGTGGGAGGTAGGTAATGTACAATAGAGCAAATACGCCGGCGAAAAGATAATAATGAAGAATAAGAAATACACACATTTTATAGCATTAAACAAAGGGGAAAAAAAAACAATCATTCAAGCGTTTCTTCATTCGCTTATCACATATCGGAAACATGTAGCCATGACATCTTTCTGTTTGTTAACTATACATAACACTGTCTTGGTTCGTTAAACAAAATAATGTCTGACGTTTCACCCTGGGTCTGTCATGTATTTCTATCATGTCACCTCAGTGCTGTCTCACGGTTTTCCGTTGTACGGAACGGCCACAATCACAATGATGACGACGAACAGGAGGACGATGACGATATAATACCCTGAAATAGAAAGATAAAATCAGTTTTAATATACAAAATCTAAGAGTTTTACCAGTGTTGCCCAACCTTTTCTCGCCTGAGGGCCGCACTGGCATAATATAAATTCTCGCGGGTCAAAATTAGCGGTTTTGCCAGAATCCTCACGTTCAAAATGAAATATATTGTGTCTGGTGAAAATGAAGCGGGCCGTAGTTATACTGAGTTATACTAACCACATGAGCCCGACTTCCTGTCCACAATAGCAATGTGACGTGTTTCTCGCTTCAACCGGCTGGTGGTTCCGTCCACGTGATCTGTGATGTCATCGATGATTTCTGCGAAATGACAATGAAGTGTTTAATGGTGTGTTTATGTTTTTCGTCGTTTGCGTTGCCTTCTCCCAACCCCCTCTCCCCCCGAAAAAAATCCTGGGTAGATTTACTGAAATGAAAGCACGCGTAAACATCCATACACTCTTTCACCCACCCATCTTTCTCTCGCTCGCTCACTCGCACGTATGCACGAATTACTTGTAAAGTGCACGCATACCTATGAACGTATAAACAGTTTCACGGAATTTTATGGAAAACAGGCGGGGGTCTGTGTTTACCGTTTTGCGAGTCCACTTCATTTCCGATGTCTATGGCCATCTGCTTCTGGCGCCCGATCACCCTCGACAACGCATCCAGACCTCGATCCTGCTCTGCACGCGCGCAAGAGAGAGAGAAAAAAAAAATCCTCCGTTACACAGGCGGCAAACTTGGAGAATCAGCTACCCGTACCCACGAGGCTGTCTTTTCACCCTCTTCCATCCCCCTCCCCCAAAAAAGACGCTAACAATTCATCCACACAGAAGGAAATGTATGACACCTCCTCACAACCTCAGCCACCACCCTGGCGGAGACGAGATGCTGAGGTTTGCGTGCGCTCGCCTGGCTAGACAGACAAATACAGATGGTTAATGAGCAAGCATCGACTGCGCGCACTGGGACTACAAATCCCACATAAGGGGCTGCCAAGGCAAATGCATCTCGACGTCTCTGGTTATGATGTGCGCTGCGCCCCCGATACCGACGCGACGCAAGGCGTTTGCACGCGTCACAAATCTTCTGCACACGTCACAACCAGGGCAACACACCACCGAACGCGAGGCAAGTCAGGCTGCCATCACGTGATTGTTTTGAAACTAGGGAGGGAAAAAATCCGTCCTGGGATAAGGGTTGGGTCGAGACCAACACCTGAGCGGCGATTTTGTTCCTTTTAACTCAACAATAGCCAATACATTTGCTGCTGAGTCAACCTGAGGGATTACAAATGAACTGAACGTACACTGTGGGTGCACGACAAGCACATAATAGTAACGTAATAACTGAACGCGTTTTTTTGTCAGAAGATGCATGATCTTGAAGCACGGCTGGACCCCCTCTGCTTGTCAGTGCAGGCTTCTGATTGTTTGCTAAGCTGACCGCAGACATAGACCAATTAACCTTGCAGATGTTTACCATCTCCTCCTGCTCCTCAGTCTCAAAATATCTCCAACACTGGGAGCAAAAACAAGCTGCTTTTAAGATTTACAGAATACCACCACCCCTCCACCCCTTAAAGAAAACTTCTCTGGGAAAGTGAATTTCCAGCCTTCTTTCTTCAACGTCTGCTCCCACTTGTTCCATGTCAAAGCAGGAAGCTTGTGTTTTTGGACCGTAGCTCTGATTTGGTCAAGCTGACATTTAATGAACCTCTGCATTGAACTCTGATGAAAAAGAAAGAAGTCGATCACAGAAATGGCACTGCAATCTCGAGAAAAAGGTTATTGGGGTTAAGTTAAGGAAAACGAAGATTGATTCCCCCTTCCCCTTTCTTTTAGTGGCATGGTGATGGAGCAAGAGAGTCCATGCTTCGGTTAAAAATTAAAAAGAAAAAAACGGACTAAGAGGCATTCCTTCAAGAATCAATATAGGCTGACGTTTCAATACCAGACGCTGCCCGACGTATTCCGCACGTAACAGAGATTGCAAGAAACGCACCAGAAAACGATGGCCCAGGCAAACCGATATATACAATCAACAACGCCGGCATTCGCACGTCATATATGTCGCCTTTGAAGTGCTGTTGGCAAGCCGACAGCCCACCGTGCCAACTCTCTGCTCTTCCTCGCCTTCTGGGCTGCCGCGACCCCGCTGGCGCAAAAAGAAACGCCGCGCGGCAGGATGCGGAATGTTCAGGCACTGCTTGGGATGCAGGGGTGTTAACACAGTGCTATCTCCACATGGCCAGCGCACAAGGCGACGCGGCTTAATTCCCAGTGGGCAGAGCTCCAATCAGCTAGAGATAACAAGCTGTCTCGAAGATGTTAACCATAAGGTTCATTTTATCTAATAGGTTTATCTCTCATTATAACCTCTTTCTTAAAGAAGCTGAGGCGAAACAGTCAAGGAGAGGTTTTGGGAAAAACCGTCAGCAAAATAAATAAAATAGAGACAACCTAAAACATGCACATTTTAGGTTAAAACTCCGCTTCACGCAACGCTTGATTCAAGCCTCCAGCCAAGATAGAAATCTTAAAGTGACAGTATCCTGCAGAAATTTTTTGTTGTTGTCTTTGTTGTTTTAAAAGACTTTTACTTATTTTTTGACAGGATAATCAAATATAACTGCATAAAAATGCGTCTTTTGTGCGGTTGAGATGAAAATGTTGACTGTATTCAATTACTTTTATAAAAATTTACTTTTTTTTTTTCAAAATAACTTTCTGACAGTACTGAAAAAAATCCAACACTTGTATATCTTTGTAAAGTACAAACTATTATCTAAAGTTTAAAGAACGCTCATTCTGATATCTTTGAAAGTCTTGGAGATATGTCTGGTCAAAGTGGGAACCCCATGAGAGAACACTCCAGAAAGTAGCGGTTTTGGGATACAGCGGTTGAGTTTCATATAAACAGATTTTGATACTATGATATATAATACATATTGCTTGAGATGGGATTTTGGTGGAAAAAGAGAGTTTTGGGGTTAAAATAATTAATTTTTCACATCTACCCTCACCAAATTTAAACTTAAATAAATTAGAAAAAGAAACATTTTCTCCAATAACAGTGTTTGGCCATGGTGTGTTCACTTAACGCAGAAAATATCAGGACATGTTAAATCTACGATAATAAAATTTTGTAGTCATACTCACACATAAATAATGTACAACTAAAAGCAATGACTTGTTGATATAATAAGTATTATTTAGACTGTAACTAGCTTTTAAAAAAGATTTTTCTTTTTGTCCGACGCAATCCTGGGGAGTCCCCACTTTGACCACAAATATTTCCTAGACTTTCAAAGACATCAAAATGATCATTTTTGAAAATTGAGATAATAATGCGCACTTTGCACATACACTGAAATAAAAAATCTATGAGTTTGGTACTGTCTGAAAGTTTTTTGAAAAAAAAGTACATTTTTCAAAAATTCATTGATTACAGTCACAATTTTCATTTTAACAACTTAACATTTTTAAAGATAGTTATTTTAAATTTGATTATTCTGTCACAAGTCGTTTAAAAATCTTTTAAAACTTTTTTTTATTTGGGGGGTGGGGGGGTGCGGTTTGCTGTCACCTCAATCGTTTTACTCACATTTTGTCAGATGTATGACCTTGACTTGAAAATAAGAAAAACCAAAATCATTGTCATTTACAAAAAATCTGATGACGGTGATCAGCTCTAACGACTTTAACCGTTTTTCACACAGAAAAATATTCTCAGAACTTCGTGTTGGGAGACTGCTCTGCCAGCAATATTGGCAAAGGACGATGCTGGCCGCAGGCATCTACACATCAAGGAAACTGTCGACACGGTTCGCTGCACGCGCAGTAATGAAGGAGCGTCATCACAATGCGGAACGATCTGCAAGATATGCGTCACAGCATCGGATCCACCTTGCTATCTGCACAGCGTAGTTCAAAGAACGGAAGAAGGAGGAAGGAAAGAAAGAATTTATGACAAGAGAGAAAAAGATTTGACAGGAAATGACGGTAAAGCACTCACCATCAAGAATTTGTTGCTGTTGTGACTGTAGCTCAGTGTTGCTCACGTTTTCGAGGGGATCTCCCTGACCCCACGGGTCGCTGGTGCTCCCGAAGTCTTCAGATTGTGGATTTAACAACGCTCTCCTGTTAACACACACACACACTTGTTTTGGAGCAAATCACTGTGAACTAGTAAGGTTCGGTTTTGTTCCCTAATGTGCAAACTATGTGCAAGATGCTTTTTCCCCAAGTTGTGGGAATATTTCCCTTCTATTGTCGACCTACAAATCGCCATGCACAGAAAGATATCAACAATACAACGTCAGGATTTTACACGTTTTTGTTGTTGTTTTTGTTTGTTTTTGTTTTTTTTTTTGGTTTTTTTTTTTGCGTTTTTGTTTTTTATCAACGGATACCGGCAGGTAGGCCTCAGACCTGTTTCTATGCGAGACCTATACACGAAGGTGCGTGAAGACGCGCGCAGACCACACTGCTCCCACTTTAATCTAATTGCACGGAAATCGTCGCCCAGTATATTTTTGATTAAGCTCAAGTGTAACATCAACTTCAAACAGATTTTAGCGCGCGGGAGGAGCCGACGAGGGCGATGATAATGACTATACCAGTGCAGGTGCAAGTGATAGAACGGCAAGCAGCGCCTCGATACCATCTTCCGGGACAGCGGTGCGCCAGGCAAAGCGGTGCTGGTGGAGTGGGAGTGTGCGGGTGGGTGAGTGTGTTGCTGGGTAGGCTAGTTAGTGGATGCAGGTGAGGGTCGATCAGAGAGACCAGATGCACACGAAGAATGACATTGAAGCAGACGCTATGGTCAAACTGCCAGAAAAAAACCCGAATATGTGTTCTGTTTTACAGCACCATCCACGAGTTGTGCCAGAAAGTGATCAGAATCTACCATCAATTATTATTACGCTTCAATGTTTTTAAAAAAAATCCCACACATGTACAAGTGAATTTAAAAAAAAAAGCAAGGGAGCACATTCCACAGTCAAAAAAGACAGCAATCGTGAACGGCTTGAAACCAACAAAACTCGCCCCTCCGTGCGTTCCGTTCGCTTCTTTGTCATCGCGAAAATGTCACACGCGTGCTACCTGCGCCGTGACTTGCGTCTCGTCCTTCTGTACAAGTCTCGCGATTAACCTTAGGCTGCGGGACCACGTACGGTTCTAGCCTCCCACTTCTGCTCCCAACAAGCCCGAGGCGTTGCGGGGTGGATGCCATAGAAGTCTCCCTCGAGTTCGGTCACATGCGTTGAACCCTCTGGTGGGGTCAGTCTCAGGCTCGCGTCCAGCCCGTGACTGTCGACGTACACGGTGGTCTGCGCTACCGTCAGTGTCATCGCTGCTTCTGAACTTACGTCCTCAGGAAGGACACCAAGCTGGACTGCTTTGGACGGCTCGGGAGTTGATGGGTGAGGGAGATCAGGTGGGTTGTGGTAGGGAGAGGGTCACCGGTGGGCGGGTGGCAACGATCTGGTTTCTGAGCGAGTCCGCGACAAGCATGTGGGAGGATGTAGAGAGAGGTCAGGCAGATTCCATGGCTCGGTGCGGTTGGTTTTGCTAATCTGACTGTTTGCGCGGAGAATCAAGCCCTTATGACAGGCTGTTGATTCGCAAGTGGCGGGAAATTACGTGGTGTTGTCACAGCGCAGCGCGACCGCTTCTCAAACAACTCCAGGTGAATTCTTCGTCAGCAACCCCAACCCCTACCACCACCCATCCCTGAAAACCGCCTGGGGCGTCCGACACGAGGAGATGGATAAAGGTGGATCTCTTCCCCTTTAACCTCACCCCTTCACTCTCTGCCTGCTCAGTGATTTTAAGAAAATTATTTGCTATCCGTTTTACAACTTCTCTCTCTCTCACACACACACACACAGAGAGATGCACACGCTAACTTCGGAATAATATATCGAAGAACTAGAGACTATAGGCAACCAGCCTAAAGGCAGCCAACGCTTTACTGCGGCTAGACGAAGAAGCTGCTGCTGATAACAGCAGTGATTTGATGCTTATATATTTTTTAAGAGTCGGGAATAATTCCAGTGAATTACAAATGATTCCGCGCCCCATCACCGCCAGTTCCAAACAGCATTTCAAACAGCTCCAACCCCTACCAAAGGGAAGGTAAAGAAAAAAATACCAGTGCTTTCTATTTATTGCAGGGAAAAAAAGGAAAGGGCTCTGATTTGTAGATAGCACAAAACGAGAACAGCTGATGGCGATGTGTAAGCAGCAGCAGAAGCAGCAGACAATAACAGCTGTTGGGCTATCACTTGCGAAGAGCGAGATGAGGAAGCCTATTAACAACCTCGTAACCTGGTGGTGGGCTCCTACGTGATGGCAACCTTCTCCGGACTGCTCGGACTGCTGCTATCTTGTAATCCTAGCCTTGACCTAATGATCCAAAACTAATCCCCATCCCCCAAAGAAAAAAAAAAACCCAGCTCGAATGGTCAGTGCATCTGGACAATAAATTATGAGGTTTCTACATTCTACTCCTTGATTTTACAAACACAAGAAACACTGGGAGAAATCTCTGAAAAGTATGTGGTAATCCTTCAAACAAGTAGAATAAAAAGAAAAAAAATGAATGAGGTACCGCTGATATTAAACTTTGCGACATGAACCCCAAAATTACTAAAATTCTTTATAGTGCTTAACAATCCACGTATTTACTATAGAGGTGGGGATAGGTGCAATGCGGTTTGAGCGCTCGCATAAGAAGTACTGGCATCGTGAACAAACCAACAAGAGTAAGAAGAGCCCTCTTAGTAAGTGGGTAGGAAATTTTCTGAGCTTCCCATGGAGAAATGAAAAGGCAGCGATCCGACCAAACCTAACATCCTCCACTCGCGGGGTGACTCACATGAATACACACCGCCGAAATCGCTGCTGTCTGTAACCTTGCGTACGATCCGCAATGTTTGCTGAAAAACTCCCTCAATGCCACACTGCTCTGAAAAACTCCCACAATGCCACACTGCTCTGCACTCTTCACCTCTCCAGCCGTCTTTTCAGCATCCTCGACACTTAAGAAAGGTGAACAGCGTGCGCATCACGCCATCAACAAATGGAGAGGAGGAGATAAATGAAAAGAAAAAAAAAAAGGGGGAAGACAAATCTTTACGTCTGCTTCAAATCAAATTTGTCAATATGGGCGCTATATGTACCCCGACGCTCCATTGTTAAGTATTTATTGTCCTTCTCTGTATAAATGCAAATGACAGCTCCGTGGATAGTTCTGATGGTGAAGTGCACTCAAACGGTTACTTATTAAAGCGCTGTCTTGAATACTATGAATTCCAAATGAACCTTGCTGAAATTTTCTTGTAACTGCAAATCGAGCAACACACACATGCACGCCTGCCCTTAACTTTCGTGCCAAATATGTCCATTTTTTTTGGTAAATTTCGCTGCACGAGCTTTCCTTTTGTTTCCGCTACTGTGCTTTTAAAGCTGTTGATTAAGAAAATACTATACCTCTGAGCCACACTGGTTATTCCAAGCTAGCCCTCGTGCGTATTTGACTAGTTCACAAAAAGAAAACAAATTGACTTTGTACTCGATAGAGTTTTAGAAAAAGGTGTGTCCTCCATGAAGATCATACTGCCAAAATGTGTGTTCTATCGCTGCTGGGTGCCTCACCTCTGGTCACCCCTTTTGTCCCCAGTAAAATAAAAAAGATCAACCAAATGTCATGCACTCATAGCAACAATATCCACATAAGCCCTTATTCTCGTTGTTTTGTTTACTCTGATCTTTAGAAAGGACCGATTGTTGGAAATGACGGTGTTTAATCGCCACGTCAACGTTTGTTTTGATTACAAGTCTTCAGTACGTGCATCTGCTCTCCTTCCCCCTTCCACTCTCAGCTACCCCCACCACAGTCTATACAGTCAAAAAATGCTTGTAATCGGCGACTGCAAGTATGGTATCCTTTACCTCGAGAGATTGTTAGTACTAACCAGGTGACAAAAGCCAATGGCAGTGAAAGGGAAATAACTCTCCATGGGGCATATCAAACTCTTCATCTCGATTACTACCCATTCTGCCATTTCAAGTTATTCTAATCTCTTTAATTCCTCATTATACAACCATGATCACCACCATCAACCCTCAACAGACTGACAGATTTTCTGGACATTTTCAGCAATGTGGCTTCACCGTTAAATCTGTAGTGATCCCCCTTTACTACTGGAACATTGTGAGTTATTGCAACTGTTTTGGAGATTCTTCACAATGGCTTATTTGTTGATATTGTGCTATACAAATCACCTTTATTCTTTAATGATTAAAGATTACACATGCTAAGGTACAGTCCAAAAACTTATCAGTCAGAAAAGCATTCACATGAATATGCATGCTGGTTACCTATAGTCTTTTTAACATTCAGCTGCAAACACACACTTTCTCTCTCTCACACACACACACACTCAATGTTAAAATACCACAAAGATGAATAAGCATACAGTGGAAGGAAAACACAAGCAAGGTTTCAGATACAGCAATGATACACAGCTAACACAACTTGTCTGCTGTATTTGACATCTGAGACAAGTTATATTATATTACATTGCAGTTCGTATCATGAAAATTGCTTCATTACAGTTTTATATCTGTTAATGTACCATATATACTTAAAATTAGACATATTTAAAACAAAACTAAACAACTTTGAAATGAAAACATAATAAAAATCACTTTACTAAAGTCTAAAGCAGAACGAAAATGTATATCCATGAAAATTACTTGAAAAAGAAGCTTATTGCAGACCACTATGCAAAAGGCTAGATAATAATAATGATGACAGCCTTATTTACTATGAATTATACCCAATTCTTGCCTGAAGAGAGTCAATTACGAATGTTATCACATATGTTCATGAATCTTGATGTCATGGAAAAAGATCTATGTTTTTAAAACTATAATTTTTCAAGCTATTGGAAGGATATTATGTTCACTAATAGTCCTACAAAGAAAAATTACAGAAAGGACAAGTGAGAAAAGGAGCTGAAGATGCAGCATGATGCAAAGCCTATATAAACCTGCTCTGAAATGCCTCAAGACACTTTTAGGATTTTTAACAGATTCTTCTTGTTGCTAATTTGCAAGTGGCAAGACTGATCTTACCTGCTGGATGGCTGGATATATCTACACAATATAAAAGCAGTTATGCACTTTAATAGTTATGTCCACTGCTAAAACAAAAGAGTTAACTCTCTCCTGGCCATATCACTGAGTCCCACTTTGGAGGAAGAATCAATTGTTACAGTCCACAAGATGTGTAAAGACTGAGTGCAATAATTTCAATGTTTAAAAATTATGAAAAGCATCTTACTAAATGGTGAACTACTTGCTTTTTTTAATTTATACAAACACTTGTTTCATCCACCTTCCTTTAGCCAGTTACACCTGCCTAATCTCATACACATTTTCTATATTTTGTGAATACTTCAGCACCTGACAAATAATTATAATAATATAACATCAAACTTAATATACTCAAAATATACTCTCTTTAAAGAAATGGAGGGAAAAGTACAATAAAAGATGAAGTACAACAGATATTTGAGGTACAGAATTGTATAAATATAAAAGCCTGCACTTGACTGGCACCTAATCTAAATCTAACCAGCAACTAATGGTCCATACATAAAGGAACTTTCAAATAATAAACTTTAAAAATACTTTTTAAAAAGTGCTAGACAGAAGTATTTCTGACTGACACATACCTGCTATCTCCACTGTCATTCTTGAATGCCTGATCAATGTGTTTCTCTTTCGTGAGAAGGCTATCTAGCATTTGCTGTCGGCGTTCAACTTCTCTTTGTGTTCTAGTACCATTAAGAAAAACTGACCATTCCAGATTTAAGCAGAATTTTAATATCTATATAACTGTGGACAAACATGTATGTACACCATTTTGAACAGCTGCAGCCAGGTTTTGGTTGTACATACATTCCTATGCGTGAATGTTATACATTCTTGTAAGTAGGATGTCTGAGTATCTTCTAAGTATTTTTTACAGTCTGATTTAAAATGCAAAATGAAATTATATTTTTCCCTTGCTTGATTAAAAGTTCTTTTCTGGAATTTAAAGAAGCTACTTAGTATAAACATATACTTTAAGGATACATGTGATATGATGATGAAGCTCTTATTAAATTCTGTTTAAGACGATTCAGGTCATTTGAAAACTGGCGAAGCGATGTTCTTACGTTAGCAGACAACTGAAACAAAAACCAGTGCAAGTCTAGAATGCAATCAATTTGAAATTTGAAAAAAAAATGTATGCAATAAGAATACTTGGGAGCAATTAGAGTACTGGTACCTGATCGATACCAATGTGATAAAGTGTACTTTCCCAGTTGACCCAGTAGTTAAATTGATTAAAGCACTACCTTTACCCTTTTGTTTTGAAACTTTCCTGACACACATCACTTTTTTGTCTTTATGGCATAAAGATGGTGATGATTTATTTTCCCACTATTTATCACAACACCGTAATAACTGTAGCAGCCATTTTGACAACATGATGTTAAATTTATATTTATGTGTTTCACAAACTTTATTTTGGAGTATAGAGAAAACAGCTATTTCATGGACAACACCTGGACCAAACAGAGACAAACCAGTAGAATCTACATAATTATAAGGCAAATTTTTAATAAATAGCATTTATTTGATTAACCTTCGTGTAGTTTGAACTTGTCCGGCTGTGCTTGTTTCTTTCGTTGATAGTTTCCATAATCTTCTGCCCCATCAAGGAGCATGACTCGTATTCACTCAACCTGCATGCAATAAAACTTTAGCAATGCATTACTCCCCGTAATTATATTATGATGAAAAGACATCAGTCTTCGTAGCAACAACAAAATTAAGTCCCACGCCACCTTTGAAAATAGAATATAGGTAGAGTTTACCCTTCTTTGGGGCGTGTCCTAAAACAATATTGCTTCTTTCAATCATGTTTAAAGTGACATCAGGTCTAACTCTAATTGAAAACATTTAAACTAATGTGTCACTAATAAGCTTCTTTATCTCCGATGGGATTTCAAAGATTTTATTCCTTAAAGGTGCAAAAAGAAAGGGTCTGGCAGACAACTAGCAATACGAACATAACGACAGGGTACTAAATCACATGATCTATGTCTCAAGACAAAAAAAGTCACAGAACTCTTGTGGCGATTGTTTCTTATCTTTCATTATAAAGTTAACAAAGTAAATAAACATAAAACATATCATAGATATACAAAACTGTGTGCTAAAAAAAAAAGCACAGTGAAAGGACCAAAACAATTTTATTCATACCAGGAATCGCTCGCCATTGTATACACGGAAGTTGCCTCCTAGGTCATTGCACGCATGCGCAGTTGAGATATGACCTGAGTTCACGACTGTTTCTAAAAATAATATCTCGCGGTGGCTTTTACTGAAGTACACAAGTAGAATATGTGACGGTATGTCCTATGACAAAATGCAACTTTCATGGAAAATCTCCGCAAGATATGCGTGTATCCTTTAGGAAGGCGGTAAAACTTGCCGCCTTCTCAGTTATTTTCCTTATATTAAATGCGTTAGTTGGTTTTGAACTTTTTTCGGATGATCATGCACTCGAAAAAGTTTTGGGACGTCCCAGACACGACAATGGCGATCGGCAGGATAGGGGCCTAGCAAATGCTAGCTCAGCTCACTCGTTGTCTCATGACAGCAGCAAAGAATTGCCACGTGGGCCTGCGAATGTTCATCGAAAATTGGCTCCAGATGATGACATGAGAAATAATTTGACGAGATCTCTTACGGCGGGAACCGGCGAAAAAATGTCAACAAAGTTGGCTCAGGGCCAGTTTTCCCACGCTCGGCGGACTGAACTTTCTGATGTTTTCATCAGTGTGAAAACAACGGGCATGTTCCACGCGTCTCGCCTGCAGCTGGTCGTGCAAACCTGGTTCCAGCTTGCAAGAGATCAGGTCTGAAATCTGTGATTTTAAGAAAAGATAATTCTTATGAAATTCAACAGGTGTCATTTAGTTTACTCACTTCAATCTGTAAATTTGCTATGTAAAGTGTAGTTTTTATTTTAATTTTATTTATAATAGGCAAAGACTGTATAGAGAGCTTTCATTGATCATGTTTTTGATGCTTTTTCAATTCTTAGATCATAACTTTATTTTTATAATCATAGTTTTAATCTAAGCTTTACATAGGTAAAGGTAAGTTTTTATACGACTGTGCAACTAAGGTGCATCATTATTGTACAAATGTCATACTTATTTTTATAAAAATGAAAGTGAAAAAAGCTTAATAATAAATTAATGTGCAACAGTCTTCACTGTACCAATACCTACAAAAACTTTTGCAGACATATTTTTTTACGGATTCTGAGGACAAGGAAATGAATGAATTAACAGGTAAGATGGTAAACTATTAGGACCATTTTTATCTTTTATATATTTTATATGGACTGAACCTTAGACATTTCATAGTGACTCAAGCTTTCAAAATTATGCTTCTTTGAAAGGAATGATAACACATACATCTAATAAGGGTAGTGTATTTTGTGAAAGAATTTAAGAAAAATAACTTCAGAGGTGTATGGATTTATTTCTAAATAAATTAGGTACTAAGATGAACAGTACATTAAATTACATGCTTATGTCTGTTATAAAAACTCTGTTTAGAATTATGGGCTTGTCATTTTACGAAAACTGTTTTATAGCTTAATTACTATGCCCCAAATTTTATTTTACTAGGAGGTCACCTTGTAAACACCAACTGCTCATCCAGTCACAATCGGTAAGTGTAAGTACAGGCAAACATTAGAGTAAAATTGTTGACTTTTGTTTATAACATTTTGCTTCATCCTTTATTTTTAGCAAGGGGTATGCAATTTTTAGTTTTTATGTAGTCATTTGCAATTTTGATTGCTGTTTTGTATAACATTCTTATTTGTTTTGTATGTCAATTATGCATCTGTGTTTAATTACCCTGTGATTTAAATTATTTGTTGTGATGTTATTAAAGAATAGCATAAGTATCTTTTTCTTTAAGAAAGTATTTCAAATTAGAGATAAAAATGTAGAAATGTTAAAGTATAGTTTGTGAAATTTTGAGTGGTTGTAGTTGGTAAGAGGGGTAGATGTGTCTGTATGAGTATGTTTTTAACATACCATTGCAATTTTTCTTTCAGTCAGTCTCTTTGCTGTAAGATGTCTGTTGAATATGATGCATACCTTGCATCCAAAAAGAGGTATGCCCATTACCCTGGAATTTTATTTTGAAACATGTTTAGGTCGTAAAGAATAATACTTTTGTTGAGCAAAGTCTTTTCTCCTATGAGATAAAAAAATGGTCTTATTTGATCCCATTCTTTACACCTTTTTGGACAGGAATTTTTTATATCATAAATTTATTTTTATTTCTGCAGGTGGATGTGTCATTTTGATGATGACATTTATGTCAACATTCCTGTTCTAATGGAGCTATTACAAAAGTACAAACACACAGATGACTGGTATTTGGGGAAACCAAGCCTTCGCCATCCCATAGAAGTTAATGATTTTGAAAACCCAGGTGTAAGTAAGCCTGAATGACAGATAATCAAAATTTAATGAAAGGTTAACAAAAATATTTGTACATGCTGTAATTTGTAAAGTAGAATCACAAATCGATGCTTATTCAGACTTAGCTTGACTGCTGGCATGCCAAGATAAAACTTTAGGGGAGGCATTTACCATAAAGAGTTTTTTAATTACTTAGGGCAATAATAGCAATTATGAATAGGTATTTGTAAATGTTTGCTTTTATAATAGGATGCACACTCTACTGTATTTTATCTCTGCAGGCAAAGATTACATTTTGGTTTGCCACTGGCAGTGCCTTTTGCATCAGCCGTGCATTGGCTTTGAAGATGATGCCTCATGCTGGGTGAGTTGGACTTGAAGAATTCTTTGAAAGCTTGATGTAACATAATATCTTAGTAGATGCAAAGAAGTAGTTTTAGATGTAACGTCATGTCCTTTTTTTGTTTGTCTTATTCCTAACAATTTCTTTTAAAAAAATTTCTATTGGTAGTTGATCTAAGGTATTGCTTGCTGTGGTGATGGTCACTGCTGTTTATAATCATCATGATGGCACAATTATTTCTGTCACTTTTTATGTTTTGTTTAAGAAAATCTTGTAAAAAATCTGCATGCATCAGTTGCTTCAGTATTTTTGTTTCTTTTTTTATTTGTATACCTAATGTTTTCTTTGCTTTTAAAATTTCTTCTTCTTGATTTGCTATTTCTTTCTGTAAAATGGATTTTGTTTTTAGTGGAGGGCGTCTTATGACACTGGGGGAAAAGCTTCGGCTGCCTGATGACTGTGTTATGGGCTATATCATTGGTAAGATACATGCACAGTAAAATGGCATTTGTTGTTGTAAGATTGATATTGTGTACATTCCTGCATGCATGAGAGAGAATTGTAATATCAGTGGTCATCAATATATATATATAAATACCTACAAAATGTTCCTGCTCGTGGATGCATGTTTTATATACCACTGATTTTTCTATTTGTGCAGTCTCCTCCCGTCCCCAAAATCTCTCTCACGTGTGCATGTAGACATATATATGTAATATAGAGAGGGGGATACATATATTCATATCCACTGATTTTACAGTGAAAATTACAGTAGTAAGTAATATTTTTGTACCTAATATCAAACAGACTTGTCTAGTAAAAAATAAGCTTAGTGTGCACTAGTTTTCTTGCCTTTGGGGCAAAGTTGCTTGGGTCATTCCAAATTTTACAAACATAGCTCATTGCAATAAACTTCTTGTACCATCTTTTTGGCAAGAGGTAAGGGTGGTGACATAAAGGGGTATATGGCTTATAACTGGAAGCAACTTTTAGGGAGATCTGTTCTGCCAAAAAATGTGACGATTTGTGGTTGACAAGATAATTGAGATTGCAAATTCTTACAGCATGTTGAACACCATTAATTTTATTGGAAAATAAAGGTGTATTAACGCGCAGATATGAGAGTGTAAGTGTCAAGTATTTATTACTTACTATAATATGACATTATTAGTTTTCCCTTTAATCTTGGCTCTGCAGTATGACAATACTGTCTGGTAAGAAAATTGGTGACAGCAATACAAGAAGTAATAATGACGCTAGTGAAAGCAAGACACTCATTTATTTTATTAACTAGTGTTTGTTTTACTGGTGGCAATGAAAGATGAGTCAGATATACAGAATAAAATGTTGGTCTGTACAGTGGTCTTTTTGCATGCCATAAACATTGCTTAAAAACAAGAAACACGAAAAGTATTAAGATGTTGCAGTGATAACTAATATGCTAGGATGCATAAGTGAGGAGGCTTTTGTGAGAATGTGTCTAGAGTTTTCAGCTCGGTAAAATGCTCATAATACTATTAACAGCTATGTTGACTAGATATTGTTATTTTTTTGACACTCCTCTTTTCCTAGATTGTATAAGTGCATGCAAACATTGTTTACATTGTTATTAAAACATGATTATTGTTTGCTAATATTCAGTGCTGTAGAATAATGGAAGATTTTGGACTTTGCAGACCATGTGTTGAGAAAGCAGCTTACTGTGATAGAAGGGTTTCGGTCTCACTTAGAAGCTCTTTGGCTCATTAAACCTTACCAGCTGAATAAGCAGGTCTGTGTTTTAATAGAGAATCCATATTTAAATTTTGCAGTGTACCTTAATGCATGCATATATAAGAATAATTGTATACATAGTATTTACGTAATGATAAAGACATCTGACATAGCTGAAATGCTCATGTATTAAATGCATTTGGTAAAGTGTGTAAAGAAAGTCATTTTTTAATATGTTGTTTTTAATATTGTACTCTTTCAATATTTGTTAATGAATGTGAAATGGTTTCATATATGCTCATTTCTAAATATGCAAACATGACTGTCAACAACACATTTTAAAATTTAAACATATTTTGTTACATATTCATGTCTATTGTTTTTTGGGTTTTTTTTTTTTTGACAGATTACTTTCAGCTACTCAGAGTATGGAGACAAAGTAAATGTTGTCAATGTCTTGGGTTTCTCTGTGGAAGAAGACCCCTCAAGGTTTGTTTATAAATGCAGTTTGTCAGCTCCTTATAGTTAAGGTTCTTGTTTATCCATAGCATTTTTCCTTATTCATGTATGACATAACTGTAAAGCCTTTAAAAAAAAAAGTTACACAATTAAAATTAATTTGTTTCATGTCTCCTAAGCTTTAATAATAATTTTTTTTACTTTCATTTTCTTAAGGTCTCATTGATAGTCCATATTTTTATATGGGTTGGGCTCCAGAGAAAGCATGAGCACTTTTTTTCTGAGCATATTGGGCTGTCTGCAAAGTTTTCACACACAAAGAAAGGGATACAAGCAGTAGGTGGTAAAAATACAGACCTAAAGAGATGTCACTGTCTATATGTTACTACTTTCATAATAACTTAATATTTTATTTGCACAATTTTACAGAATGAAGTCCATCCACTGTCACCTTTTCCCAATATTTAGGGAATGCCAGAAGATACAGCCCTAGAGGATACCTTCATTGGTTCAGTTGATTGACGTGCACATCATTTTTGCTTTATACCATGGATATAATGATATAGTCCATTTTGATTTTTCCCAGCAGCACTCAAAGCATACATGCATGCACACCAGCACAGAACTTTTTAGAGTGGGCATCAAAGACACCTTAAGAATACAAAACACACAATATATGCACACACACACAAAAGGTAGAGGAAGCTGAAGTACAAGGAGAAACACACTGATGTCCAACCCAGTAAACAAGTGTTACTTCCAGAAAAAGATGTCAACAGAGATACAAACCCACAACATCTGATTTTCAGTTGTAGTGACAAGTGCTTTAGCCACTGCACTACAAACTGCCCCAAATATATATACTTTTCATATTTGTTTTCATATACATACACCGTTTACTCGTTGGATGGAAACAAGATATTTTTTATACAAATTCTAAACAGTTTACAGTCATTCCGATTGTGTCCATGAATTTGAATGTTTAAGCTTCCCCCCTACCAATCCCTTTGATTTTGTCAGGTTGATACTTTCTAGAAATGTCATCAAGTTGTTCTTAGATTTGCTTTACTGAAAGTACAAATAACATGCACATTATTGTTTTCTTATCACAAAGGGATTGCCCAATACCATTTATGCTTTAACATTTTAATTTTTTTGTAGGGAGAAGTGATTTTGGAATTTGTGCTTGCATTAAATATATTTTCTGCAATACAAAACAAATTTATGTGAAAAAGTATCAAGGCAGGAAAAAGTTCTTATTCCAAATTTGATGTGTGTACACCATATTAAAAATATGAACAAATACATGCTTTTCTAAATGTTTCAAGTAGCTAATTTCTTTGTCTCAATTTTATAACAAAATATTAAATTGCCAGGGAACAGCATGGCAGGTTTTACTGCTTTAAAATGGCCTTGATGTTGGAACAGGGTATGTCCTTCAGTGTTTTTGCTTAAACATAAGTGAGTGAAGCCACTAAGGTGATAAAGTTGTTAGAGAGAATAATTTTTTTCTCTTTTTCCACTCTCTTCTCCCACCGTTGGTTTATGGGACCAGTATTTTTCCATATATATATATACAGGAACTGCTTAGACAATGTATATATTTGTGTATAAAATAGCATACTCCTGTCATAATTTTTTTTAAAGCATTGAGTTTGTATGATTTTTTAAAAATTTTGATGCGACATCCTATACAGCTTTTTTGTATCCCATTAATCAGTACACACAGAACTTCCAGACTAATAGAGGCATTTGTCCTTGAAGCTTTTTAATAACATTTAGCATGCCGCTGAGTTTAAACTCAAGAAAGTCACATGCCTTTCAAATGCTCAGAACCGACCAGTTACATTGAAAGTGGCTGTACATTTTCACTTAAGGGGAAACATTTATGCTAAATGTACAAAATGTCTTTAATCGTATGTGTGATGTTTCTTATGCAAATAATTTTTCTTCTTTTTATAAGATTGTTTTGTTTTCTGAAGATAATTTTATCAGTGGGGCCATTTACTAGTCACAGATTCATGGCATGTCTGGTAGCTTTTAGAACTACATATTTTAAAAACTAAATAAATGTATATCTACAAAAGCGTTAAAATATATATTTTTATCATTTAGAGATCAGTTATTACTTTAAAAAATATGTCCTATTTTTGAGTCACAAGAAATGTTATTTATGTTGTTGGCTATCTTTAAGATTGCACCCAAGCCAGGAAAAGAACTAGCTTTCCAAGAAATTGGTTCCTGGACCTGATTTATGTATGGTGTTATTTAGGCTCTTTGAAACCACCTTTTTCAATTGCTCTGTCTTATGTCTCAAGAGTGGAATAACAAGTGTTTGTCAAATTATTTTGTGAAGAAATGTTACATGGGCATCCTCAGGTTCTACAGTCTGCATAATTGTATTTTCTGTCTCATTGTAAATATAATTTTCTTGTAGACTAGCAAGACTTTTCTGCATTTGTGAATTTAGGGATCAAAGATATTGGTTGTGACATTGGAATATAAAGAAAAATAACTGTTCATTATTCTTACTGTTACTGGTGTTGTGAACTATCTAAACATCCTATATCCAGTTTCTGTTTTAACGAGTTAAATCAATTTTTTTCAAACACAGTTCATTTTCTTTTGTTTGTTTATTCTAAGTAGACCATAAAAATTGCTAAATAGTATTGACTTAAAAGAATGATAATCTACATATCAATGATATAATACAAATTATGCATTTTGTGCTGCAACATCATAATCCATGATGGAGAGTGGTTTAAGATCCTGTTCTAACTAAAGAATGATTCATGTTAGTCTTTGGTTATTTTGTTTTTATCTGAACTCCATTTTCTCCGTTTCTGTTTTTTTTCATGTGCTATTTTTTCTTATACAAGACTTACGTGTAAAATATTTGTGGGACTGGGAAGAAAGTGAAAATAGACAGTCCCTTTGCAATGATAAGCGTCGTTCAATGTGCAGGGATAGTTTGAATGGCATATATAGATGGTATAGCGCATTAAAATGTGAAGCTTTCCAATACCTCACCAAATCCAATGGTTGTTTTAGCGTTATGATGGTTTACAGTTCTGGTTGTGTCATCAGTTGACAACATACAGCTTGCTTTGTTTATAAAGTAGATTTGCTGAGTATTTTCTCACTGCCTCCAAAAGTATATTTGCATGTATCACTTTTTAGAATTTGATTTTTATGAAATTTATTGCAGTTATACAGATGTAATATTTGTGATAAAATTTTGGACTTTGATGTTATTTGCAAATTTTTGTTCTCTAATGAACATGTTAACGCTGTTCAAATAGCATACTTAACTGCATTTAGAAACCCTGGTCCAGATGCTGCTGCATTTTAACACTTATGCTTCTGTTACGATATTAAATGATTTTACATTTCAACAAGGTGTTGCATCATTTTAGTGTGCCTGTTTGCGCGCGAGAGCCAATACAGCTAAGTTTGAAAGCAGTTCTAATATAGCAAAAAGAAGACCAACTGATGTTTAAAATCAATAAGCAGTTAGGTTAGGTCAATATTTGCCACTACAGACGTGTACCTCTGCCTGAACTAGGTAAGAATTACTAAGATGAATAACGAGCATATCAGTAATTTTGGAAAATGTAGTATCTGAGTACAACTTTGAACGAAAAGTAACTGAAGAAAATTGAATACAACCGCGAATGATGGAAAAAAGAACCGCTACTCAGATAATCGCTTAGGGCGATAGTGGTAGTTTTGTCCCTTGACTTACGTGACCCAAACCACGAACTTCATAGACACGTCCGTGCCTAAGCCATGGCCATGACTTCCTCAACTATTTCATTGATATGATGTGCTGTAAACGTCATTCGAGAGGTACTTACTACGAATTATCACCTTTTCTTATTATAACTTTTTGTGATGAGTGTATTTCATCTTTTTATTCAACTCAGAATCAACCAAAAGGCGTGGTCACTCGGCCGGTGTAGCAAGATAGGATCTACCCAGAATCGAACTCCCAGGCGAGGTATGCGTCTTGTTGTAAGGACAGAACCGAACTCTCGACGAGAACCAATGGTCTTTGCATACTACAAAATTAAATTTAACAGTTGAGAAACACATAAAACTTTTAGGTTCAAATTATTACAGCTTGCAAACAGATGTGGATAGTGGATCTATTTTCCTTTGATATCACTGCGCGATTTGGTGTTTGATCGTCTGCTAAAGAGTAACTACAAGTCAAATTTAAATAAAAATAACACGAAAAAGCTAAACACATACAACTCACCCTTTAATTTTGGTTTTGATAAAAAGAATACCACGAAAATGTCTGCTAATCCATTCAGCAACACTAGAAAACCCAGCGTCTGCATACCTCGCTGGGAGTTCGATTCTAGGTAAGAGGTCCTCTTGCTAGCCGATACTAACTCGTAACTCGTCCGTGATTTAGGTCCGTGAGTTCACACGACACATGGACATTCAATCAATAGTAAACTTCCATGGCGATTTGTTTGCTTACGACGATTTATTTCCTGGATCAGTTTAATTCATTCTTAACTTCATTAAAAAAAAGTAACAGTATAAAGCCTTCATGATCGAAAGAATTTTTTTCCACAAAGTTTGATAAACTACCAATCCAGAAAGAAGACTGAAGTGATGAGAATCAACAACAAGCAGAAACTGCTGAAGAGGTGTTGTATGCTCCCCAAGAGTGGCAAGGACTAAACAAAGCTACTCCCTAAATCTGTATATGACATATATAGTTGTCTTCATAGGAAACCTGTTGTTAGATTCTTGGGAAGCTGTCATTTTTCAGCATAATATTTGTGTAGCTGTAACTATAGCTAATAATGAAACTAGCTATTTTTTTCTTTTTTTACAAATTTTAACTACAAAACTAAAAATAGATAGTGACTTGAAACCATGGTGTGAAGACCAGTTAAATGTCATTAAATACTAGTTAAATACAAGATAAAGAGGAAAAAGGAAACTTTCTCTACATCTGTTTATGTGTGTTTATTTACAGGAAGATGTCAGCCTTACCAAATTGAAATGAAAAATGGCAGAAAAGTAAGTGCTTAGAAAAGACATAAGCTGCTAGCCAGAACAGCAATCCACTACTCACTAAACTTGTTCAAGATATCAAAGAAAGGTATATAATGTGATCTAAAAATGGGGCACAAGGACAGCTCAACAGTGGTAGAGCTAGAAGTCATAGGGCAGGATATTGCTGGCCTTCAGACAATCCTCAAGGGCATTGCTGCTGCAGGATTCTATGGCATTTGCTCTGTGTCATCAGCATTTGTTACAAAGGCCTTGCTGGACACTATGAAGTTTGATTTTCCAGTCATGGTTATGGTTGTGCAGATGATTTTCACCATCATCATCCTGGAAGGGTTAAGATTTGCAGGCGTGATAGATCTTCCTCGGTATACCATCAAGCGTGGACTTTCTTTCCTTTGGCCTGCAGTTTTCTATGGACTAAATGCAGTCTTTTCATTGAGTGCTCTTGCCCACATGAATATCGCCATGTATGGAGTGTTGAAACGGTGTGTGCCAATCTCTACCATGGTTTTTTCTACATTCATTCTTAATCAGGGCTGCCCCTCACGTGTCATCATGCTCACTGTCTTCATGCTGAGTATGGGATGTGTCATTGCAGGTGAGTTGAAGAGATATTTCAAACAGTTCAATCATTAATTAAGAGCCTTATTTTTAAAGCTATGGATATTGCATTCTGTAGGCAGTATTATTATTATAAATATTATAAATACAGGGTGTCCAAAAAAGTTTCGCCCGATTTTATAAGATAAATGAATGTATGTTTTCAATGAATTTTATTGAATGATGAAAGAGAACTATGAGCACAATGATAACTATGAATGAACCAAACATGCAACAATGATCAATACGAAAGAAACAAAGATGCAACAATGATAAAATATTAATACTAACGGAATGGTTCAAATTGTTCTCCGTTGTACAAGAAACCAATCGTGATGCAACACTGCGACAAACCTTTTGGCAAAGTTCCAACATCGATTGTGGCAAATTTTTCGGTAATAACTCTGCAAATGTCAGAAAAATCTATATTCGTTATCAATATAAAATCAAGCAAAGTTTTTGGACACCCTGTATTATTTGTTCTTTGTATTGTTTAGATCACAGAGTTGATTGGCTTAAAATTAATTTTTTTCAAATGTTACTTTATTTGGCTGACCCTTTATACCTGTCCGTCCAATGTGAAATAGCTGTAAATGCAGAAGTATTTCTGCTCTTGGTTCTAGTCAGGTAACACATGAAGAGATGATTTGTCACTCTTTAGATGCCTTGTATTATTATAAAAAGCTTAATTATTCCTTAGCAAAAAACTTGAATTTTGTTTGTTTCTTTGTTCACTTATTTAAAGGGTGATGGAAAGGTAGTGAACTTTTTTTGACAGTCTTGATTGACTACATTTCAAGGAAATAGAAATAGCAGGAAAGAAGGGACAAGATACCTTAATGTACGTGTAGTTAAGTAATTGTAATTCGTATGTATGGTTATTTTGTAGCTGTAAATGAGTGGGAAGTCTATAAAAGCACTGTGAAACAAGAGACATTTAACATAATTTTTATCATTAGAAACAGCACAGGATCAAGAGAAATACCTAGAGCATGTCATTGGTAGCTCATAGTTATCATTCACTTTGTCCTGCCTATTTTTTTAAAAATAATGAAGCACATCAATGATAACAATATTTATTGCAATAAAAGACAAAACATTTATTAGACTACTGACTTAAATAGTTCATTTGAAGGACTGAGGATATCCAAACTTAAGTTACAATGTAAGGCCTCTGCATTTTGTGTGCCTTACATAAGAGTGCCTTGTATAAGCTGTGTAAAGAGTTCTTACAAACTAGAGGAAAATGGCCTCTCTTCACCCTCAGCATCCAGCATATTCAGGTGACAAATTAATTTTCAGGCAAATTGCTATGCATTGTATAATTTTGATTTTTTTTTTAAGAAGAATAAGATATGCAGAAAACAGATGAAGACAAAATTACTTTTGACAAGAGTTTTCTCTTGCTTAAGTATTTTTTTTTCTTGGTTGGTTTTATTTGCTTATTTATTCTGGTTTATCATCCAAATTCTTTTTGGCTATCTTTATTTGTCACTTAAAACTAAAAGGAAAAGAAATCTGAAAGCTACCAAATTTACCAAATGGTTTCAGATTTGAGTGTTATAATTTCACCAACAGCTCTGGGTTTTGTGTGTGTGTGTTTTTTTTAATGTAGAGCAAGTATTATATTCTGTCATTGCTTATCAGTGGGCTTTTGATAATTGTGCAGGATGGTATTTACTATAAAGTATAATTTATCTTTGGCCTAAAGGGTCTATTAGTATTAAATGTGATGTTCAATATGCAATTGTTAAACACCACATTTAAAAAAAAAAAACGTGTGTGGTGTTATTCATGCTACATTTTTAGTCTTCCTAGAGCTAGAATCACATGTTATCTAATTTCATTTTTCCTAGCTGCAATCTAAATATACAACCGACTCCTGTATAGGACACACACATAAATGCAGATGCTTGCCCCCTTTCTATAGTGTGTATACATTTGAACAGATGTAATATGGATGTGTACAGGTTTAATACTTTTTTAATAGCCTGTGTTAATGTTTCACGTAAAGTGATGTTCTCATGTCATTATTTGCAGACAAATCAATTTCCTTAAAAGGATTAATGTTTTTTGAATATTTTATTTGTCTTTGTAGGGATTGAAGCAGTGGCAGATCCATAGAGTTATGTAATTAAAACTTACAATGGCTTATGCATGGAAGAATCTTTACTTTTTTAAAACTTTTTTACAGGCTTTGGTGACCTGACCTTCAACTTCACTGCATACCTGTGTGGCATCATCAGTAATTTCACTCAAGCACTGTATCTGTTGTTGGTTCAGCGCCATGCCCAGCACCATAAGATGTCAACCACAGAGACCCTGCATCTCAACTGCCACAACTCTCTGCCTATTCTTCTGCTTTTGCTTTGGTTAATGGCGAGTTCAGCCATGTGAGAAACTATCCAGTAAATCAACATCCTATGTTTTTCCTAGTGTTTGGTACAACCATTGGTGTGGGTATATTGTTAAACTACTCCCTATTCCTGTGCACAGGACTGACCTCTGCACTGACCACCAGTGTGGTGGGAGGTCTCAAAGCCATGGTGCAGACACTTCTTGGACTTTTCACATTTGGAGGGGTCAGCCACAATGTGCCTACTTATGTTGGCATCTCTCTCAACTTGTTGGGTGGCATAGGCTACATTGCAGCCAAATATCAGGAGAACAGAACGGTGCATAAGGACTTACACAAGGTGATGTCTCTGCCTTCCTTCACTGCCAAGGGCTTTTTTAAGGGCAAAGGTCAGGAAGAGGCATCAGAAGACAATACATCTTGTTCACTAGAATCAAGGAATGGGGAGTGTGTCAAAGAGAGAGAGGTGATAAAGGCCATGAAATCTCATTCCATCACTGATTAAGGCCTGCCATAGGGAAAGCTGTTTGATTTTTTTTTTTGTTAAGTTCACAGCCTGCTTAAGATGTCATTACTTATGTGGGTATACAACACATTTTTAATGAATCTTGATGTAGAGCACACTTTGCATAAATTTGATCATTGCTGTGAGAGGAAAATGTTATTTCATTTCTAAAGATATACAGGTAGTCCTTGACTTACGACGTTGATCCGTTCTTACTCGGCGTCGTAAACCGAATTTCGATGTAAGTTGGATCATACGTTCATACAGTACTGTACCATAATAACAGCACAGTACTGCAAACACTTATAACCTATCCAAACACCTATCCTAACACAGTACCCTACATAATTATCAATTAACATAAGTACATTAAAATATTGTGCAGTACAGTACACTTTGTTATCACTGTCGCTTTCATAGGAGCAGGTCCTTTCACATGTTCAAGGATGCGATCTTTATCCTTGATAATCGTAGCAACAGTCGAACAACTAAGTCCTAATGACCTGCCAATTTCTGTTGCTGTTTCCCTCTTCTCAGATTGCCTTATGATATCCACTTTCACCTCCATGGTTGATGGCCTTCCTTTTCTTTGATGCACTGTTATCAGATGAGTCTACCTTTCGCTAAACCTAAAGTCGGAATGAGCGTCGTAACCACGAAACAACGTAACTCGAGACCGTCGTAACCCGAGGACTACCTGTATTGAGATACATGGTTAATGCCACCACCATTATTGTACATCAGAAAAGTACCAATATTTACATATGTTATCCGAATATTCGACTATACTGTTCACAATAATTGTCAAAATGTTAAATTTTTTGGTTTTTCTATTTGTGGTTTTTGTTTAGCTGTTGCTATTTAAGGAGCAGTTATTACTCCGAGTGTATATTTTGTGTTGATGACATAAATTGCATCAGGGAGTGTTTAATATGGTAAAGAATCACTAATATATTCTTGAGTAGGTATTTATATTGTCAAAGAGGTTTTTGTTGGCCTTAAAAGCTGTGAGCAGGTCAGTCTATGTGTGCCTGCTTGTGGCATTACTGTGTGATTACTGAACTGCAGACCTGTTGTGTTTAATAGTTTTTATGGACAGGCAAGGGGTTGAGCTGGTGATTATATTTGGGTTAAGATATTTCTTATTTATCATTGTGCTTCTTTTCAGTTAATTCTTCTCCATACCTTGGTACATTGAAATGGACCAATTCTCTTCTTTTGGAGAAGTTGGTCTATAAGGGCAGTGGTTCTCAAGTGTGGTCCATGGACCACTTGTGGGCCACATGCATAAGTCAGTAGTCCATGGCTGACAGTCATCATATGTCAGCACAGGGGTTTAAATTGCTTTCGTAAAGTGGTCCATGGTCTGAAATACTTTGAGAACCACTGCATTAGGGGATACATACATCTACTTTTGATTTGATTTGTTCTGATATTTTCTGGGGGCATCATGATGGTTCATACTCTGAGTGTTTGTAAGGCCTAAGAATTTTGTCCCCCAAACTCAGCCAGGCTGCAAAGTAGAAAGATAAAGTTCATGCTACATTTCTTTACTCAAGAAATTTATTATCAAAATATGTTCTATGGCTTCTGGTGGCCTGCAGTGATGATTAATTTTTTAAAGAATGTCTTGAACATCAGCCATTTTCAATGCCAAAGTATTTGTAGTAATGTTACCGACTGCTGTGCCACACTCTTTTATGTAAATTCAAAAAGAACTTGTACACTGTGTAGACATTTGCTGACTGCCATCATTTGAGAAAAAAATTGTGAATGCCACTAAAAGTGAATGCAATTATTGTCAGGGTCTTATCTTTCCTTATCAAGCATGACTAAGGAAAGCTCATTTTACACAATCAGCGCAGCAAATGAGACAGAAGAAGAAAGATTCATAACTCTTTTTATTCTTTCTTAATTGTGTAAGATTTTTTATGATGTTGGTTAGTACCTGTAACAGATTTTTCTACCAAGTATTTCCTGCCAATGAAATGTCTAATCATTGTAAAATATAATCTCGGTTGTGCTGCTGCCCAAATCATGTAACTTTCGTATTCTACGATTGTTACTCAAGCATCTATTTATTTTGGTTCTCTGCACAAGGTGTACGGTGGGCAAGCAATTAACTGTTCTTCTGTAAGAAATACAACACATGCAAGTGCTATGGCTAATTTCCCCTGCCCATAAAGATAAATTTCATGTATGTCTTTATTTTCAAAGTTCTTAAACAAACTTTACAGAAATCCCTTCATATATCTTTTTCAATGATTCAGAATTTGATTAACTTTATGAATGCAAGCTATTTTTCATGATAACATATCTGACGTATACAAATGGAGGAGTTTACTTGTAGCTCATGTTAAGTGTTAATATTACCATGACTGTGATTATAGATATGGAGATGAACTTATCATTTGTGGATTATAATCAAACAGTTTCAAGTTCTTAAGGTTGAAGCAGCATTGTCAGGGTTCATGTAAGCATGTGCTTTTCAGGTACCTAATATGCTTAGTTCAAAGAAACAAAATTTGGCCACAGGGTACAGACTTGGAAATTCATGCTGTAAAAATTATATTAACTTCAAACTTATGACAATATTTATAAGATACACTGATGACCTGAGTGATTTTTGCTTTCATCAAATCTTGCAACTTTTTATTATTCTGTTATTCAGATTGGGAAGCTGTGGTTGCTATTGGCGAGAAAACAAATCCTTCACACTGAAAGGTGCTTTATTCTTATGCTTAGAATTATTTAATTCTTTAATTAATCGTGAGGCCAGAATATCACTGCAAATTCCTAAGATAAAGTTTGGCTAGAAGAGTCTGAATCTCAGTGCACAGATCAGAGAACATATATCTTCAATAGATTTAAAAAGCTGGTATGGAAGTGACCAGCCCACCTAGAATCTATGACCTGTTTATTCCTTGTTACTCTTCGAGGAGCATAGGGCCGCAACACCACCTCGCTAACAGACCTGGTTTTGGGTTACTATGCTTAAAAATGACAACTTCCCAAGAATCTAACAACAGGTTTCCTATGAAGACAACTATGTCTTATACGGATTTAGGGAGTAGCTTTGTTTAGTCCTTGCCACTCCTTGAGGAGCATAGGGCTGCTGCAACACCTCTTCAGCAGATTTGGCTTTTGGCAGTCCCCCTCAGTTGGGCCCATGTGGTTCCAACATCCTTTGCCTCGCTCTCTATTGTTTTTTTCCAAGTCTGCTTTGGTCTCCCAACTCTCCTTTTCCCCTGAGGGTTGCAGTCAAGTTTCTGCTTGTTGATTCTCATCACTTCAGTCTTCTTTCTGTTGACCTTTAAGCCAGTCTTCTCTGCTTTCTGTTAGCTTACTCAGTTTGTTTGTTTGTGCATGTTGTTGCCGATGAGATAGGAGACTAATGTCATCTGCAAAGTCCAGGTTGTCTAGCTGTTTGGTGAAGGTTCACTGGATACTGGTGTTGTTGTCTTGGGTTGTTTTGCACGTAATCCAGTCTACGACCAGAATCTTTGAACTAGCTGGAGACATTTCTTGAAACAAATTTAAGTGTTGCCAAGCACATTCATAGTTTTAGCTTTCCTAAATACCATATATATCTGCAATGATGTAAACATGTCAAATCTCAAAGGATATTAATGTCGGCCAAAGAATATGACCAGTTTAACTTAAGAGAAGGCAATACAGACTGTTGTAAAATGTATGCTAGCTCCCTTCTTTTTCATCATTGTATAACTAATGATCAGAAACCATGTTTGTGTATTTTCAGCAGTTCATATTGATTAACATACTGATGGCTTTTGTGAACCAGTCATCAAAACAATTAGCATTTTTCAAATTTCTCACTGCAGAATAAATTCTCCCGGGTAATACTGGCAATATCAGAGAACTTGCTTTTACCATTTGTGCACATGCCTTTCTCTGCTGAGATCCACAGATGTTTCTAGTTCACAGTAAATACAAGAACTGGAAAAGACAAGTGCATTTTTTCTGCACCAAACTGTTCTGAAAACAACTAAAAAATCCAGGGAATTCGAAATACTGTTAGATCAAAATCTTTTCCCCCTAGCCAAAGACCGCAGAAAGCTAAACATGTGAGAGTTAATTGCAGAAGTTTGTCTTATTACAAAAATTGGTTAAAGTAAACAGTTTCTGGTTTGTCAAGAATATATGTAGACATATAGAAAGTTAGCTGTATCATCATGTGGGACTGTGTAGAACACAATTGTGATTAACATGTCAATATGCAGACAATTCAGAAACAAGTACAAGCTGTAATGGTTCTCACAAAATGGTCAAGATTCTGGTCTGGTAAGCAGGTCTCCTGTGAGTAGACGGTCAGTAATTGTAGACGGTAACTCTTTAAGTTAAGCCTTATAGCACGATGAGCCATGGTCATGGCTTTGCCAGGGAAGGCAATTTTCATTACCTTTATTACAAAGTTCAAGCTTTCTCCTTTCCAAAAACTGATTTTCTTGGGCTAATGTTTACTCAAGAGTAGCAATAATAAAAAACAAACATCATCCACTGTTGTCTTCAGTTATTAGCCAGTCTTTTGATACACTTTTATGCAATGCTAAGAACTACAATTTTACAGCTGGGTCACCACTTTGCTACACTTAAATGAGAACAAAAAAATTTGGTTTGGAAATTTCTCAACATCCTCCACATACACCCCATCCCTCCCTGTGAAAAATGCAAAATTTTGATGGCACATTAGGCAATGTCAATACAAAAACTTCAGAATAAAGCATAACCCTTTTGTGTCATCAGAATAGCTTCAGATCTAAGTTTTAAAGAGATCATACTGAGCCATTTATTCAATTGTCCATTTATTTAAAAATAAATCTATATTATGAAGTTACCTTTTTTTTTTGACCCCAGAACCTCCTATGTTTGTGCTTCCTTGGACCATTTTTTAGGTTTAAGAATTTTTCAGGCATAATCTAAAAAATGAGGGTATTTCTAATGAATAAAGGTTCATAAAGAAACTTAAATTTGTGATTTTCCTTTTTTTTTTAATAATTGGTATTACAGCATTTAAAAGCCATGAATCTTGCATCCTAAGCTGCTGTATGTATCCATAGTTTAGTAATTCTCGTCACATTTAAGTGGCATGTTTCTCCACTTCAGTATGCTGTCTCAGCTGTGCATCTCATTTTCCTTCACTTTTGTCCAGGGTTTCCCTGGTTAATATTAAAAATGCGAACAGAAATATATGCTAATCACAAAAATGTGTGTCAATCTCAGTATTAAGATACCAAGACAAATCCACTCAGGTACCATATGCCATACGATAAATAACTGTCAATAATACAAGTTCATTAGATATTGGTGGGTGCTGGAATCAAATACATTTACATTATTTAAGGGTAGATAATGGTCAAGTGCTGAGGTACCAGTGTATAAGATACGGCTTCATTTATTCCCAAGGGCAATTAAAAGCAACACTGTATGGAAGCATAACACCAATCAACAATAATACAACAGTCATATCCTAGACACCAAACAGACCCTCATGCAGTGATGATTCAGGCTTGCATATTTGTTCATTTGCAGTAGTGTTCAGAAGTCGTATGCAGGTACACAGAATTGGCGGCCTGATGGAAGTTGATGAAACTCAACAGGACATGCCTATCATCACATGGAATTGTGTCTGCCTGTTAAGAAACAGTTTTTGAAGGTCACTCTGGACTGTCCCAGTAACTCTGGAGCAGGTGTATACAACACAATTTAAGCTACTCTTTTAAACAGTTGTAAAAGCAGATAAGTGAGAAAGATAGCACTCTGTGGGATTTATAAAATACGTGAAGAAATTTCAGGGGAACTAAGAAAGATTTACACTTTTGGAAAAAGAAAAGACATTGTTGAGCCTTCTTCACAACATACTTTTAATGTTTGGCACATCATGGTTGGTATTCAGGTTAAGACTGAAATTACAGGGTCTTTAACATTTATCAACACAAAGGCCATGAGGATCTTCTTTTCCTCAATGTCTTCATACTTTGGTCGATGAAAGAATAAAATCAATCATATCCTGACAAATAATGCAAAATCAACCTCCCTAGCTTGAACCACATAAACTAGGTTATAGACAAATATCAATATCAGCTACCCTCAAGATCTAAATATTTCATGTTTGTATTTGAAGATACGAAAAATGTATTTAAAATACTTCTTCAAATAGGTCCATAGTCAAGAAGACTTGTTAGTGATGTCATCATTTTTCAAACATTTCGTTTATGTGTACACTACATAAGAAAGTTGCAGTCTATACACAACCTAGCTAGATAAAAAAAAAAAAAAAATCGGTTTCATACAGTCACTCTATTCAACTCTCAGACTGTTATTTCCCATAAGCCTACCATGGAGACACAGATCTCTTTACTTTTAACAGCTGATTTTCAAAAACAAATGACTACATGCACATCTACAAAAAAAGATTTTCAGTAGATGATTTTTTTCTTCCAACTCATGCAAGGTGAAGAGTAAAGGTGCAGTTAAAAGGCTAAAGCAACACTTCACAGACAAAAAAAAAAAAAGCATATGCATGCCTCTTTTTAAATGACTTTATTCACTTTTAGCCACACAGACGAACAATTATCTGTCATGTACCAGAGTCATAGCCTGAAGCCATATTTTTTTATTAACGCTGCATCGCCTTTCATTATGCTACAGATGTAGCACCACAAATTTCTTGAGTAATTGTACATATGTTGTCGAAGTCCCACTTTTTAAGGATCAGGACAATACAACTCCATGCAAGGCAGCAGGAAACAAGATCTCTATAATCTGCCTGTTATGTCACTGTTTGCACTTGACCCCAAACTGCAAAGAATACCAAATTAAATCACTTGTTCTGAAAATACATTCTAGATTTTTCCTTAGTTGCAAGATGAGTATTGATGAATACAATGTTCACCTTTAGAACAGAATATGTATAGCTCGAAGTTTTTCCAAGGTTTGAATTATTATTGATGCTCTCCCTTTTAATCCCGAGGGACTTTGTGCAAAATCTCGCCTTTGACTGTTACTAATACTGAATTTAATTTATGTGCATCATGCCAGACTTTAAAAAAGGGCTATCTGATATAAAACTAAACTCAGAGCTGATGGAACACAGTTGGCGTTTCAAGACTGGTGTCTTGTAAACAGAAATGGTTTCTCAGTTTGGGAAGTTTTGGGGAATTAGTATCTTGTATAAATAATACAACCAAATAATCTGTTTTTTAATCTGTTTAGCCTTTAAGAAGGGAAACCCTCCTGGACTATCACACTTCCATAAGAGAAGGCTTACCTTATCAACAGACTAACAGTTCAAATGTATATGGAATGCCAGCACTAACAGAAGTAAACTCATGGTCACAGGCAATGGCAAAGCAAAGATATCAACATTAACAGCATACAGACTGAAGAGATAAACAGCTTTAAATACACCAGAGCCACCATATCCAAAGAAGGCAGCTCCATGAAGATATCTGCATCAGGACTGTGACAGCAAAACTGGCCAGGGTCTGGTGCAGCCACATTAGGTTTAGCATAGTCAACAATCTCCTACAAGTACCCCAATACACTAAGCAGGCTGCTTACAGGATCTTGTATAGGTAAAACCACCAACTACTCTGTATGAAGCATGATCACCACACTCATGGGATCCCTGGAACGCCTGCTTGCAGCAGTCAGCTGGGACCCAGCATGACACACTGTCCTTTACAGTCCCTTGAAGGGTGGTCGACACTGTGAAGGCCAGAAGAAAAGTTGGCTTACTAACATGGAGTGGACTGGTCACTACTGCCGAAGACTGACATCCCTGGCAGGCTTTTGTTAGCTGTTGTGCCTATCCATGCGAGATCTCTAGACCAACTGGTACAAATGAAGGAAGACAGGAACTGAGATGAACAAGCTCAAGATTTAAATTTCCATTTTTCTTTCTTTCCATGATACTACTGTTGCTGGCAATGCGACTCATACTTTCACATCTGTCTGCAGTGTTGGCTCACATTAGTGCAATTACATGCTGGCAGTTATCTGCTGAACAAAC
Organism: Pomacea canaliculata; assembly: GCF_003073045.1. Lineage (NCBI taxonomy): Eukaryota > Metazoa > Mollusca > Gastropoda > Architaenioglossa > Ampullariidae > Pomacea > Pomacea canaliculata. The sequence continues at coordinate 22,045,489 of NC_037590.1, read as the reverse complement.
AGGTTCTAACAAATGCAAAAGAAGAATCTGAGAAACAAGAGCAGCCTGCAGAATAGGAAAGGTAGAATTTCCTGTCTACCCTTTAACAGATCAATCTTACCACATGCTCTGAAACGTTTCTGTTTGAAAGATTGGTTTAGACAGAGTGAAACATGCATTTATTCAAGTTCTCAATATGCTAATTTCAAATGTTTTGAGAAAAGCCAAGGCAACATGTCTACACTCACATCTGATCAAAGTCAAGAGTTATACATCTCACAGTGTGCATACCACTCACCAAAGTGTACTCAAAGAAATTTAATTTTGGAATCTTCTTTACCTTACATTTTCATGATTGACATAAAATTCTCTCAATAAATCCCCAAAAAGAGGATCAGAGCTATTAAATCTATACACAATGTACAAAGAAAGTTCAAGAAATAGGACATAAAAAGTTTTCCTTAAAAGGTGAGAAGGTCGAGAAACCTATAAAACTTTCAAAACTGCGTCCTCGCCTAGGGAAGGAAAACTCCTCTCTAGGAGGCAATTAGAACTTACGCAACATCCTTTTCTGCCTTGTCTTGCTCACAATAAATACACCCCACACCCTATGATGCATGATTAAAAGTGTTAAAAATGCTTTGCTTTTGATCAAGTCTGTGATACTTTACCAATCCTTCTTTATGTTTTCAGTCCGAATAAAGAATTTAAAAAAAAATGACATCTCCTACAACTGGGAGCATGCATCTGGAGCTACAGTGTTGCGGCATTAACCTTATAGGGGTGGAGTCAACATGACATCAAGTCAGACACTCACACACTCATTTTGCAATTTGCAGTACTCTCAGCATGACAGTATGGACCATTCTGAATTGCACTAAGCAGGTCTTCATCATCTCCCAACCCAAGCACAAAGTGCTAATTCACAGAAAAAGTTTTCACACCAACATTCAGCTACCACAGCACACTACAGGCCAGTCCTTGCACAATTCGACCATGGTTGTAAAGCTGAGAAAACTAACACAAAGCAGTCTTCATCTGAGAGATCTTATAATCTTGTAGATAACAAAGGATAGGGCAGCAAAGGCAGCAGTTCCTAGTCCAATGTGTATATATATCTTGTTCTCATCTGTGTACAGGCTCCTGAGGTGTCTGCACACAAATAAATGTAAGAAACAATCATCAACATACCTCTGACAACATTCCTTACTTCCTTATAGCACCACCATTTAACAACAGCTCAGAATATGCTTTTGAATGTTCAAAGAACTACCAGAAAGCACAATTTCAAGACTGCTTTTTCCAAAAGGAGTTTAGATCTGAATAAGACATGCTTATCTAAGCTTACGTAACATGCTGGTTATGAAGCATACAAAAGACAGCTACTGACATTGTGCACAGAGTGATGAGAAAGCATTTTTCATACTTTTGTTTCATCTGTAACATGCAGCAACATAAATCATGCCTGCATGTGAAATCTATCCATGCTTTCATGTGAAATCTATGCATGCTTTCTGTGCAAGCTTATACACGACACAGACACTACCATCACCTTTAGGTATATACTGAGCAAAATCCCCTTTAAGCTCATTAATATAATGTCATGGTAGCAATGCAGATATGGAATAAAGTGTTAAATTATTAGCAAATCCTTAATATCTAAACAAAAACAACCCTTGTAACTAGCGGAAAAGAAAAAGCACCATAAAAACAAAACATTAGGTGTCAGCAATAAGGGTAATAATTATAATTAATCACTACTATAGTAATGAACCAAGAGTCAAATGAAATGGTCAGCATGCTGTTATCAGTTTAATGTACTACTGGATAGGGTGAGGTAAAATTAACCTTTCAAGTAATGCAAGCAAATCAAATGTGAATAAATCAAATAGGATACAACAAAATAAGTTTGAGGGAGAGGAGAAGGAAACTAGGCAGCAACAGAAGAAAGATTCACACCAAATAAAAACTGCCACCCTTTGAATGTATTTGACCAAAAGGCCAGGGTTTGCAGCAAATTGAGAAACTTCTGAGCAACTCCTGGCAGCTGTAACATGTAATATATATCCTGTTCTGTCCTTTGCAACTTTCCCACAAAATCAGTTCTTACAGCTACACAGCACAGGCATATATGTTCTGCTTCTCCTCACATCTTTCCAAAGTCCTAATCAGTTCATAAAATGTTCACTCACATGAGTATGAGTAATGGGTTTGGAACTGTAATTATGGTAAGTTCTTTCTGCACGCTTGCAAAACTATTTCCACACAGAAATTATTCTGTTTGCTGGGGATTAAGTGTACAATAGTGTCCTCATTCCCCATAGCACAGAATATTAACAGCACTTAATCTTAAATCTTCTGCCTGGACTCTTGTCTATGAAGTGTTAACAGCCTGTGGAAGGTATAACTATGAATTTATGGATTTCCTCTCCATCCACAGTAATGCTGATTATTAGTTTGAATAATGCCAGGTACGTGGATAAGGGTTTTGTTATTTTAATGATAAGCATAATTCAGTAAATTTGTATGATAATTAAAGAATTTTGTTGAGTACAAAACTACACAAAGCAAATTATATTGTCATTCCAGATTCATTCATAAACACATTTCTTGCACAGGCAAATTACATCACAAGCATCTATTACAGGTATGCACAAACTAGTTTTATAATTCTAGGGCAGGGTTTACAAATGTAAAGAAAATGCAAAACTTGCTGACAATACTCATGTTGAAACACAGACCATGAACTGATTAGAACTACAGGAAAAAAAAAAAAAAAAAAAAAATGACTGAAGACGAGAAATTTCACAACAGAAGTATTTGCATTAAGTTAAAATAAAACAACAGATTGATAAATAAATGAAATATAAATTATAAAAAAAAAAATATAATAAAAGGTACATAAACAGTTTCAATGAATAAGTTGTGACATAAGACATGCTTTGGTCATCAAGGACAATATCTGGAACATGCACAACCTTATTCTCTCCTCCAGCCATAATGGACGCTGGTGCACCAGCAACATGTGAACCAATCGTTTGAGGTTGCTGAAACAAGAGGAAGATGGAGGAATGTCAGACCGACGACAGGCTCCAGTCAGGGATGCTACGGACACTGCCTTTGAGAGAACTGATACTCCATGTGAAAAGACTTTAATTTCCTGTTTACATTACTTTTTCCTGTCTTATTCTTCCAAAGGCAAAAACTTTGCAACAAGAAATGTTGTTGCAAATAGGTCAGACTCCACAATCGCTCAAGATGATAAGCAGAAATGGCCAGCAACTGATGATATGTGCTTTGCATAGTAATTCATCTGCACAAGTAGATGTGTGTGTGTGCATGTACAAACATGAAATGACCAGTCACATGATGCAGCAAGTCTCTTCAAAGATAATTGTAAAAATATTCAGAACAAAATGACAAGGTGAATTATTTACATTTTTTACCTCTCTAATTACTCTAAAATCACAAGTTCATCATGGTGTAACGTGATTTTAGCTTCAGATGATCAAAATAAAGAAGAATGATTTCAATATTGTAGTACCATAAAACTACACCTGTGAATATAACACATGGCTGCTTTATAACAGTCACCGCAAGCCCTGCGCCTCAGCATCTACATTTTGTATCTCTAAAGAAGCAGAAAACCTTGGCCCCAGTTGGACTACAAGTAAGAAGAGAATTAACTGCTGCATGATTTCTCAACCTTATTAATCACTACATCATGCATAAAGATATGCTTCTGAGTGACTTTTCTTAAAAAATGAGCTGAGCATTCAAGCCTGTAGCAAAGTCTTGGGATGCGGTGGGAGTAATATTGCATTTCCTTTAGTATTCAATAGTACAACCCTAACCCACTTTACACATCTGAATTACAACAAATGTTGAAATGCTTAAATATAAAAATTTTTTCCAAAGGATCAGAAGTCTGAAATACATTATGCTCAAGGCATTACAAAATCTTTGCAGCAGTTAACCAAAACCTTTGTGACAAACCAGACATAGATATGATCTTATCAACAGACACTGACATGCTTGGAAACATGAAGCCATGTCCCCATACCACAAAAGTATTTCAGCCTGCAGCAGACAGTGGGTGCTAATTATGTGATTACCTTGGTTTTCAGTTTTGCAATTTTTTTTCCTTTTCATGGAGTAACTTATTTGCAGCATTAAACTACAAATATGCTGGATATATGCTTAAAAAAACTTTAATGTGAAATTTTTGCTCTTCAGAGCCAGTAATTTTCGGAGCAATTCTGAGTTCAAGAGAATAAAATGGTGATGAAAGATGTAAAACAAAAGGAAATAAAAATTAACTAATGCAAAAGAAGCTGTGAATTACAAGGGAGTCATGGGAAGCAAAAAAAAAAAATGCAGGGTGTCCTTCAAGTATTTTTTTTTTACTCACGGATAGGCAGCCATTGTGGCAAGTTTGACATACACATCCCAGTTTAGTGTGTCCATGCAAGTGAAGTGTTGCGGTGGAGGCAAACGGTAGCGTTGACAGAACTGAGTAGGTGTAAAGTCATAACTCTGCCTCACTTCTGGATGTTCTGCCTTGCATGCCACAACCAGTGTGGGAATCTTGCTGTCAATGAAGTGTTTCTGTGGACACAACACAGTTATATTTCTTCCCCAACACGCCTCTTTTTAGTACAGAACCCTTATTTACCCAATATTTCTCCTTTACATTATTCACATAATCTACTCACATATTATTCTTCTCCATACATTACACATGAGTATCTGCAATATACTTGAAAGCGGTACTGATTCTACTTGAAAAATATTTTCAAGTGACAACAAAAATTAGTCTCCTAGAAGTTTGTTTAGCTTGAAATGCTCACCAGGTACATTCGAGCACAGAACTCAAAAGTGCGTGGGTTGGTTACATCATACAGAAGGCAGGCAACATCACAGTCAAGCTCTGTGGGCGTCAGCATTTCACTCATTGTCACATCCACCTCATGCAACTTGAAACATAAATTTTCATCACTTATTCTCTCTACTCAAAACCTAATCTAACCAAGACACTTTTGATGGTTCAAATAATGAAAACTTGCTTTTCTGAGAACAGAAAATTTAAAACATTTTTATAACCCTCCTGCCCACAATACTGTAACAACATAAACGATAAAATCTGATTTTTTGAAACAGCTAAACATACCAGTAACTACCTCTAAAAACCATGAAAGAGTACATCTTAGTCATCAAACCATAATTGTCACAAAGAAAATGACCACAAGCTCCATCATTCTCACTACTACCATGTGACAGAGTGGCAATATCATACCAGAAGGTATTTTTCCTGACCATAAACTTGTACTGTGTTTATGGTGAAATTGGAAAGGTGCTGTTTGTTTAGCGTGGCCACATAACGGAGATTTCTTCGCAGCAACCCTTGCAAAAATGAAGTCTGCAAAACCATATCAGCAGTCATAATATTGTGTTCCTGCTTCTTGCTGAATTCATAATAAACATTTCCTTTGCTCATTTATTTTATTCATTTTCGTGCTGAAAAATGCTACTTAAAATCAGTTATCGTTTCAGTGAATAATACCCCAATCTAGTAGCAAGAACAAGGGCAGAAAATCTGCAATCACCTTGCCTACATGTTTTGCACCCAACACATGACATCGGAAGACATTTCGGGTGGTCTGGCGTTTCTCCAAATCCAGCTTTTTGTCACGAGTGACTGAAAATATCCAAACAACATTAAATGCTTAGAAATCCCTATTCATTACCACTAAGAATTTAACATAAGAATGATGATAATAAACAAGCAAACAAACAATATTTTTAAACACATTGAAATACTCTAAAAAAAATGTTATTTGCCTTTTATTTACAGCAAATAACAACAAACTCATTTTTTAGGAGACTGCATTCAATAGTCTGTCTTTGAGAAATTCATTTTCTGGAGGCAGACCTGCCTTTTGGCATGAAGATCTCTACAAGGCAGATAATTACCATGCACTGCAGACAGTTGGCTGTCATGGTGGTAGTGATAGCCCAGATATGCTAGGAACTCCATTGTACGTGGCACATCCAGCAGTGTGGTTAGACTAAAAGACAAAAAAAGAAAGACATGTCATAAACGTCAACATCAATTAATATGCTTTCTATCCTTTCCACACAGAGGTTTACTCAAATGTTTCACAATTTAAACACAACATTTTGTATCTGCTTTGTACTCAGAAAATGGGAACTGCAAATTGTTGCAAATTTTGAATTTATACGTAGTAGTGTAAGCTGATTTAGACCAGCGAGTCTCAATTAGACTGGACGAAAGGTACTGCTGACAACAAATTTTATGCCATAAATGAATAGTATTTACAGATATGCTTACAGCGTGTGACAGGTCTGAACAGTTTCTGCCTCTTGGGTCCTAACAAAGAGGAAGAGTGCAGCGGAGGTGGTGGGGGAAAAAAGGAAGGAAGAAAAAAAAAAAAAAAGGGAAAGAAAACAGTGTCTAGGTAATGGTTTTGGATATGGCAAAAAAATCTTTCTGGCAATCTGTATCATTCTGAGCTAGTTAAAATAGCCATTACTCACGTCCACTGTGCCAAATAGCCATTCAAACTAATCCAGCCATAAGGGTTGGTAGCTACAGTGTTGTTGACATCAGGACCCCAAGGCATGAAGGGGCAAGTGCTAAACAAGTTCTGCATTTCTTCAGGTGACAGGCAGCTGTCCCTATCCTGTGTTGAAAACAGAGGTACAGCATATTTCCTAGCTTGTTTTTTTTTTTTTTTTTGTCAAACTATGTCTTTTTTTTAGGGTGACTCAGGGTTGACATACTTAAGGCTAAAACAGCTGTGTCCTTAAGGTGACGTTTCTGTACATTAGACACTTATCTCTTGTTTATAAGATCACACCCTTATTACACAATGAAACTTTCCATCTGGCTTTACTAACTTTCTGAAAAGATTTATGTTATGTGCATTCAATGTGTGTGCTCGATAAGTTGACAACATTCAATTTCTATTTAGTGCTTTTGTGCAGTGTCTACAGTTCTTCACCCTACAGAGTAGTGGCAATCATTTGTGTCATTTCTATGATGTAAAATTGAAATCACTTTAGTTATCAAGACACATAGCATAAGGACTTTATACAGTAAAGGGAACTCAGCAATAAAATGTTGAGAAATCTTCCATTTTTTTCCTTTTTCAAGATGTTATAAAGGAAGTAAAGTGACAAATAAAAGATCTACCTCATCATATTTTTCGAAAAGAGACACAAGGAACTGATAGCCCTGATGAGTCAACTCAGTGGTACATCCAGGTCCAACCTGTATTCTGAAATACATGCAACGAAATGTGCCCAGTCAGCAAAAGTAACATCATCACTTATTAGCTTATCAAAAATTTATCAGCATCACTATGACAAAAACAAATACTTCCTTGGACAGGCAATAATGTTCAATTTGATACAAAAGCACAGCAAGTAAGAAAGTAAGAGCAATACTTGTGTGATGCTGGATGGTGAAGAATAATGGAGAACAAAGGAAGCATTGCTGCAAATCATACCTAGGAGCAATAAATTCATTTGTGAGCTGGAGATTGTCATCATAGCCAAATTTTCTGAGCACTGTCCATGTCGTCTCATGTCGTCCTTTCTGGATGAACAATGTATGTAGGAAAAGAAAACCTATTCAAAATAAAAACAAAACAAAGAAAAATTTGATATTTCCTTTTTCTGGCTGAATAAGTTTGTCATTCAGGTCTGAAATTGCAGAATCCATAACGACCTATTTGAACAAGGAATTTTTGTAAATTAACCTGGCTCTCTTATTGCAAACAGCAGTTATAGAGATCATTAATGGAATAATAATAATAGATTGAATGACCAAACAAATTTCTCACAACTGAGAACCAATAATGAATAACTTCCCAGGTTACATCCTATTTTTGGATGAGAAAAACATATATATTCCAAATGTATGAAGCTTCACATTGGAAAAGTGACTGATGAAACTTTAAGGAGCATATGGTACCATTTTATGACAGCAAAGCGCTGAGCTCTGCAAATCATCAAAAGAAAATATCTGATTTCAAAGAATGTAATCAAGTCTAATATTATGCCTACCTTTAATAGAAATAGCATTATCTATGATGCCATCGGTTGTGTGCCTGCTCACAATTGCTTTCACATCTTCTAATGCTTGAGGATGCAGAGGTGCATTAAAACATTTTTGCTGTTAAAAAAAATATATAAAATTGGTGAATAAAACAGAATTAATCTTGACTACCACTATACACAAAGCCAATGCTTTTCTACTTAAGCATAACAGATTTAAAGTTGTGAATTTTTATTGTCGCAGCTAAGTCACTAAATTGGAAAAAAACAGAAAAATAAAGGATAAAGAATCTTTACCTGAAAGAGGTTGACTTCAGTATCATTTAGCAGTGAATCGTTGTCAAGATCACAGATCTGTCAAAAGCAGATTTACAAAATTCTTGTTCACATACACTGATGCACAAAGAACCAAAACACAGAATATACAAAAATGACTCGTACACTATCTGAATCATTTACATGCAAATGTTTATAAAAGCATACGATGGGTTAAAAAAAACCCACATTTGATGTAAGTGATATGAATGTAATGCTTACCTTAAAAATTCGTGTTAGTGCTTTTTTTGCAGCAAGTGTTAACTAAAAGACAGAAAAAATGCAATATATATCCACTTATCTTCTACTTAACAAAAGTAAAACTTTTAACCACGTTTTGAAATTTAAGGTAAAAGAAACAAATGTGTTCACAAGAAATTTCTTCAAGGATATTCAGAAAGTGCCTTTTAAATTTGTGAACAAACCATTACTTAAAATGCTACAAAAATTAATACAATTTAAGATTAACATTAGAAATGTTGAATCCTCTTGCTAGCAAGTTTCTTAAAAAAATATAAATCCAAAATATTAAACGATCTGACATGGCACAATGCATCTAAGACCCAATAAAAATCTAAGAAACATAATGATTCCTTTACAGCATGGCAAAAATATATTTCCACAGGCTTTAAAAAACACATTAAAATATACCTCTTTTTCTTCAGGATTATATACAGGAGCTGTTGGATGCAGGACAGCTTTTTGTGCATAATAAAACACCTCACTAATGTTCTTTAGACTCCGAGCAGAGCACTGAAAAATATCAAATTCAGAAACAAAGACTTTAAAATTCTCAGTCAATATCTCAAGTGCTATTCTGTGATACATATTTTTCGGAAGTATCATTTCCTTTTCAGCTTATGTCTAAAATAAAAAAATCTTACTAGCATTAGAACTTCTAGTTACAGCATGCATGGAGGTACACAGCATGACTAAATATACACGGAGTCCCTTGTTTAGTAATACTCAGAAATACTGACAAAATGTGCATGTCTGATTTATGACAGCTGTTGTACCACAGTGATTTTTTTAAAAATAAATTGTTCCTGCTTAGTAAAATGACTTCATCCCTACCTCCACGCAGGTTTCCACCTCTGAAAAATCATTCATAATCGGCAAAATACTCTGAAACAAACGCATGAAATGAAAATGTTTGCATCTTAACAAGAAAAAATAATCTACAGGTAGCAAAATGTAAATTTCAGCAATCTATATAATTTGAACACACCCCTTCTGTTCTGGAGATACGTCTGCAAACATCACCATACACAGAAAGAAGTCTACAACATATCAGGATTTTAATTAGACAGTTTGACATTGCGAAGACAGCTGAGACCAAGTCAGTTAGACATATCTGTGTACTAACATAATAAAATGATTTTGACCTCTTTCTGGACATGGTGATGTTTGTGGGCAGATATCTCAAGAAAGAAAGGAATGTACTCACTCAGTTTTGAGTAAATAGTTCCTGCACCGCCCTCTACCTAATATCAGAAAAAAAAATTCCACCCCACTAGTCCTTTAAGTGTAAAATGACATTGACAATTCAACACCATACAACAGGAAAAAAAAACCCAACAAACAAAACAAACAAACAAAAAAAAAAACCAACAACAACAAAAACAGCAGCATTTTGTACAAATTTCCATGAGAAACCTCTTAAGAGATACTAGAAATAATCTTGACTTTTTAAAGCTATCATTTTAAATTTCAGGCTTTTTCTTGTGTGAAAAAGTCTTAAATTACATGAAAGTGCCCATAAACTTCAACATAGGTGGTTTCTAGTCTTGCAACAAATCCTTTTACTGTGCAAAACAAAGCAACTTTAAATCTTAAAGTCACAGCAAAAAACCTAAACAGTTTCCATATAGACCATACTTACATACCTACTTTTTTTTAAATTCTTACTTCAAGAGTGGGATAGTCTGCCAAGTCCACTTTATTTCCCACAAGAATGATAGGCGTGCGATGCTCATCACCCAGTGAGTTTCGAACCAAAGGTAACCAATATGTAGTCAGCTGTAAATGAAAGTACAAGCTTTTAAGTACACTGACAGTTCTTTCCATTATAAAACAATTTACCTCCTTATATTAGTAGATTATTATGATCATTAAATATCATCTTCCATGGGATTCATCCACAAACACATCTGTGAAGACTGTTACATTCATTATAAAGCAATGACCCTGTAAGGCAGGTTATTACAGTCATTTAATGTAATACCCTTCACTGTTCTCATCCACTAACAATACACAAGTAAACACTAGCACTATTCCCATCCATTAACAATATATGCATGGCTTCTGCTAAGGCTAAATTCTTTGGGGTCCCAGGGACCCCTTCTTCAGATTTTTAAGGAATCCCTGTTCTTCGCCCAAATTTGAAGGGGACCCCATTGACGAAACTGAAGGGGTCCTCCGAACTTTTAATGCATACTGTACGCAATTTTTTGCGTAAGCAGAAGCCCTGATATATGTATAAATAAAGATGACTGGCAGACATTATCAGAGATAATGCCAATAAAATTTTACTTTTATAAATTATGATGCCAAAATTAATAAATAAAATAAATCTATATACAAACTTACTCTTTGTATGGAATCTTCATCCACCACAGAATATACAACACAGATGACACTGGCCTAAGACAAAGAAGGCAATGATCACATCCCATGATAATTATCAACCATGATATCACTACTAAGAAAAAAAAGTAGATAGTGATGATGAGCATTATATTACAAATTATTTCTATGGACAATGCAATGGAAAACAAAATTACACAAATACACAAATTCATTTTATTTTATCCCTTTTCTAATTTTGGGTAGTACCACTGATCAAGGTCACAATTACGAATGGTATGACCATAAGCTATTATTGCAACACAGAAGGTATGAAACGCTTTTATCTAGGCATACCTTTGCAATTTCTTCTTCAAGAACAGAATCCTCTTGCTCTCTTGCTGTAAATAAGCAAATAAAATTGTGTTTACTGTTTTTGGGAGACTTAACAGAAAAAAAAATTAGTATTAAGAGACCATGCTGCAATATACATGGCTTATGAAGCAAAATTTAAATGAAATAAAAATTTCTTCTGCACAATATCTTCTAATGCAGCACCTTGCAATGAACTTTATTCTTACTTTTATTTCTGACTTTTACTTTTAACTAGAGCACCTTCCCATGTTCAAATAGTCCACTGGGACAAATAAAGTTGATCATTGTCATTGTTATTATGTATCTGGATTAGCAAAACTTATAATGTTGCAAATGTTTTTTTTTCTTCAGCACTAAGAAAATACAAATGTTTACTATTGGGATTTAAAGAAAATGCAAAGATATTATATATCTATAAAAAAGGTATAAACAGGTACCAGAGTAGTCAACAATATGTGTTGGGACATGTTCTGGAGTAACATCAGCTGGGATGGTAATCTCCTCGGCTTTCGCAGGAACCTGACATATCCAATTTTAAAACACTTTCTCAAAAACATGGTAAAGCTTTTAAAAACTTTTAAATGCTAACAATAATAACAACAGTAAGCTTGTTCATGCAAAGCATGTTAGTAAAACCATTAAAAAAATATACAGAATCTTTGCACATAATTGTGCAACGGCATTTGTACGCTGTCCACATGACAAGATTCTGCAAATACATTACAGTGCCATATGATACTATTGACAATGCCAACTGAATCAAATACATCAAAGAAATATGACTTCAAAACAAGTAAAACTATGCAACAACTTGCTTTTTTTCAAATTCTAATAATACCCAGTCTACTTAATAGAACTTCTTTAACTACAATAATATTGAATTTGACAGTTTCATTGTTTTTTACCAAATGATACTGATACCACTAAGGCTATCGGGTACAACACAGAATAAAACAAATTTATAACTCAGGGTATATAATGCAATGACCCGTCTGCCAGAATGGTGGAAAGTGGACAGTTAGACATCTTCTGCAAATATAGCTCAGGTACAACTCTAGTATTCAGTTTACAAAAAAAAACCCAACTAAACTGATTTTGCTGTAAGTCGGAACATATGTATATACTATACGTAAAACATACTGTAAGCACTTATCCTATCCTAACACAGTAATTATAAAAAAAACACGAGCTGCGTAACCTTGTATTCTTCACCACACAAACCAAACACGAAGTTCTCAAAACCACTTAAGTCGAAACAAGGTTATATACAGTAAATGGGAGATGTGTAGTAACCATGAAACATCGTAACTCGGGTCTGACGTAACCCAAGGACCGCCTGTAGCTGAAATTGCACTATGTAAACTACAGAAGACCAATAAAGATACAAGGAACAGTTGTCCATACCTCTTCTGCAAATTCTTCACTCACAAGTGAGAGGATCAAGGATGTTTTCCCAACAGAAGCTGAAATAAGAAGTGAAAAAAGCAAAACATACACACCTGAATAACGAACATGAATCTGAAAAAGAGATACTGACAAAGACAGACACAGAAAAAAAAGAGAAAGCAAGAGAGATTGAGAGAGAGGGATGTGTGTGTGAGAAAGAGTTTCTCAGTTACAATGATTTCTTAAAGAATTTTAAATAAACCTCATTACAAACTGTCAAGATCTCCAAGGAAAACAGTAACTTTTCACTTAAAAATGTACACGGAAACTTTCAAAATCATTAAACAGCAAATACTAAGTAATGAAAAGCAAAACAGATGTAAAGATCACTGTCATTACACCAACTGAAATGTGTGATCATACATAACTATGTTTCTTTAGATGCATCACGTATTTTACACCCGCTAAGATTTGCTCAAGTTTGAAACGACCAAATGCACGTTACTATTTGTATTCTTAAAGGATGACCAAAAGCGGTGGCTTACCGTCTCCGACGAGAAGAATTCTAACGTCCTTCTTCATCGTTCCCATCATTACTGAAAGAATGCAGCTTATGCAGTAGTTGCACGCTCTCAAGGACAAACGTCGGCGAATTGTTCTTTCATTCGTATTGTAAATACTTCACAAAGTTTTTGCAACGTTTATCATAAATAAATATAAAAACTGCGTCCATTGCCTCTTAAACAACACGAATAACACATAGAGACAACGCAAGAAACAGATTTCCGATTTCTTTTGCGTTTAACTCCACTTCGAAGAAGAAACCGCGTGAAACACACCCTTGATACTACTCTGACTCTTCTTCCTTCTGACAGGCAGTCTATTCCTTTCACTGCATTTTCCCGAGCAACTGCAATTTTGCTGTTTCTTTGCGTGCTTTCGGCGATGGTTCCATACAAAACCCAAGACAATCGCTTTGAAAATTCAATTTCTATTATGTCTGTGGGTATGTTCCAGTCTGACCTACATCAACTTCCGGTTATTGCGCTTATGCTGCATCCGATTTCCGCTTCCTCTTTCAAGCAGACGACGCTTACTGATTTGTTGCTGGGCGATTCACAAAATCTATCATAGCGTCAAAAGAAGCCTTTTGGTTTTGTTTTTTTTTTAATTTTATATCAGCATTATTTCAACAGTGGTCTGTGCTGTCACCTACTTTTTTTCGCAAGCCTGTGTTTCAGATTAATGTTAATAGTTGCTGCTTTATTCCATTCCCTCTCAAAACAATTATGTTTATAACAAAATGACAGAAGAGAAAGAAACTCGCTCACTCCTTAATCCCTAAAATCCATCTAAGTGCCCAGCAATTATCAGAAGTCCAAAGATGTAAAATTCTAGGTGTTAAAGATCCAGCTTGAACCTCTCAAAGGTTGGCACATTACTCAACCAGGTTGGGAGTGTATTCCACACTGCTGAGGGCTGCATAATTGAAATTTCAATCTGAGCAAAAGGGAATCAACCTACCCAACTACTCCACCCACCCTCTTTCCCATCCTCACCCCCACTCTCTCTCTCACACACACATACATAAGAAAATGAAGTAACCATCAGTTTAATATCAGAGAAGGGAATATGAAAATTGCAGAAATTAAATTTCAAACCAAAAAACTGATGTGTGAATAGTGTCTTTTAAATTTCACTTTTATTATAATTTGAAAGAGAAAACACATGCAATGTTGCAAGCAAATATCAGTGAAGAACAGACACAAAAGACAAACTGCAACAAGCAACTGCCTTCCAGTTTATCAGCCCAGCAGCAGAATGTATCTACACAATACATCCTTACATGTCTGAATACAGCTGCAACAAGTTCGTGTTTTAAGTGAAGCAACATTTTTTTTTCTCTCTCTTCCTAAAATATGATGCAGCATCTTATATATTTGAGCCTATTCACCAGAGAACAACAAAAAGTCAAAAGTCACTGCTCCATAAGCTTCTTATAAAAGTTCTTAGCTACTGATGGCAAGAATAGCAGTCGTAAACATCAGGGTAGTGAATTAGTTCTGACTTATTGTATTCTTGAATCAGTGTAAGAAGCCAGTCCATTATTCATGTGACAACAGGTAAACTGTTCATAGCACAAGCATTTCTGGACTACTTTCAGAGTACTGAAGTATATGCTGGTCCCAGCATCAATCTGATGTGGAATTTTTCCAGTTTCTTCCAGAAAAGGTACAGTAGAACAGCAAAAGAAGCATTAGAAACTCTGTCCTTTGCTGCTGCTGGATGCTGGCATATCTTCATCATGGATTCCACTCACCTGTCGCAATACGAAAAGCTGAACTCTGATGTTATCGAAATGTGACTAAGTTGAAGACTATTTATTTTAACAATTCAACTACCACAGTTTCCAACAAAATTTATACTACTATTCAGGTGGAAGCCCTAACTTCCTTTTTCTTCTACCCTGAACATATAGACAACTTACAGAGCATGCCAAATCACCTTCACCACTGGCACTACTGGTCCTATCCAGAAACCTTCAACTTATTTTAAAACACATATTCGACAAGCTTATTTACATTTACATTTGTTTTCAAAACTTGTCTTCTATTCTTTGTCAGTACTGTTGTTTATTCTTCTGTCCCTCGTATACTATGTTGTCTATGTCTCATTCCTGTTGTAAGCAGTAAGAGCATGTATCATAGGAGTGTGAATATGCACTATATAAATCTTCATTTATTATTATTATTATTTATTCAAGAATTTAAAAAAAAGCATTGAGGTGAAAACCTATGTCTTGCTACACATAAATCCAAATGCAAGAAACAAAACAATGCTTTCATTCAAATTTAACTGCAACTAACCTTCTGAACATACTGTGGATTGACTGCAATTTCCCTGTCCATTTCTCTCAATTTTTCATCCATTTTGATGCACTTCTGCATCTGCAAGGCAAAACAAGAAGCCCACAAATGGCAATGATTAAGAATTCCATGGATGCTGATCATACAAACAGAAAAATAAAATAGTAAATCCAAATGGGCATAGATTTCTACTAGTGTACACAACCATATCTTTAAATGTCATAAAACACAAATGCTATTTCCCTTTCCAATCCAAAGATGATTACCTTACTGTTATAGGTAGTACTATGGAGAACTTTAACACATAATGCCTTATTTTTTAGATTGCGTTTCTTTGATAAGAGTGTAAATAGTAAATTCCTAAGATATCTTACAGGAAGAAATGTGTTACCACTTGAACTGTCAGAATATGTCAAAGCTTGTCTCAAGAAAGCTGAAACCAAAATGTGATGGTATGCAAATAGCTAACCTCCCTGTCGAGATCCAAAAGCATGCTTGAACTGTTGTACTTCTCTGGGTTGTCATGGAAACGAACCATCCCATCCTTCTGATTGATAGTGGCAAAAATTTCTCCATCATTGATCTGAAATTTTTTTTCAGTATGGTTAATAAACTTATCATGGGGAAAAACACCATGTGGTATCTATGCCACATTTCATCAATGGTAGCAAAGTTTTATCCTGTAATTGTTTATTCCAATAATCATGTCAAACATATATCCAACTCTTGCTGATCACTATTCCTGCATTATTTATTATTTTCTTTTCCTTAACAGGATAAATACAAATTTGAAGATGTATTTCCAGGAACTCTTACCATGTGAAGAACATATTTTTCTGCTTCCACAGGGCCAGAGAGTTGAACTCTGTTGGCCATATCAGCCAGCGACAATGTCAGAAATGTCTTAGAAAGAAACAGAATACATAAACTCATAAAGTCATTGATAAAACCTCTGTAAGAGTTACATTAATGCACAACCCCAAGAAGGACACAACATTAAAAATTGTAGAAGAAGGAAGATATTTCTTTAGAAACAATAAATATAGAAAGAGACCTCTCATGATACAAAGAAGCTGTCTTATTTAGAAAATATATCAAGAAAGAAACAATGATTAGGCAAAGACCAAGCAGACTTTATTGACCTACCTTAGTCAGTCTTTGGATGTTTTTCTTAAACATCGAAGTAACACACTGCTTGACTAAACCCATGTTATTGTCCTGTAAAAAGGAATTATCTTTAAATTAAATTCAACTTAAAGTGCAAAGGAATCATACATCAACTAAGGTGGTCCACAAAGTGATCAGATAAATGTAAAATCTGCTCACCCGTGTGAAAGTTTCACTATGTTTTGTTACAGCTGCTCGCACCTCTGCTGGATTATTAGTTGCATAGGCATTTGCTAAATCATGATACGCCTGACACAATGGCTGCAAAACATGGAATTTGGGATACATAGTCATCAATTATTTAAAAAAAATATTTACAATAACAAAGGATCCATAAGCGACATCTAAATGTTTAAAGAGAATGATTAAACAACACAGACAGAATCATGGTCAAGCACACTAAATCTTAAATTTTTTTTCCCATGACAGAAGTGTCTGTAAAATTCCTCTTTTTTTTTCCACAATAGGTGTGTTCCAGATCACTATAAATATCACTAAAAATCACTATAACGGAAAATAACACTGCACTTCTTTTTAAGTTTAATATTTATAAAACTTTGCTTTAAAAACTTACTTTAATATACCTGGCTACAATCTGCGGAGCATACTTTGGCAAAGACGGAATCTGAAGAAAAAGTATAAGAAGTACATACAACAAACAAAACTTCCAAGCAAATATCAATGTTGGCACTAAATCCAGACTGTTTCTACACTGCGTCAAATTTAGTTCGTGAAAAAGCTGATAAAAGGCATTGTTTGAGAGTTTATGTGTGTTAAAGACGACACATTTTGTTACTAGAATATACAGAAGCTAAAAAAAACCAACTTCATTTTGCCAAATTTTGATGCAACCTAGTGAAGCTTGAATCATCAGCACGAAGTTCTACTAATAACTAAAGAACTACATTGAAAAAGAGTAAGATGGCATATCAGGATAAAGCAAAGCTGGAAAAACAATTCCGGTCCATAAATAAGCATACAAACAGGAACATAATAAGAAAACAAGAATGGCATGTACTCACCTTCCCCTGTACAATTAATGCCACTAGAATAAATTTTTTGTAGGCTTCCATCATTATATGGCTCACTGCCATACTTGGAGTTGTCACAGCCTAGGAGAAACAAACAGATTTTGTTTTTTTACTGATTATTGAGAACATGCTATTATTACCAAATAAATTTCCCTCCAGACTTTTTCAAAATCAGATCTTCAAATTTCATGAAAAATTGAAAATAATTATTAGAGGATTTATGAACTAAAATTATCAAGCACTGGGATATCTTCATAACAATGTAAAGTATTTTTCCTATCCTTTCTGAAAATGTTTGCTGATAAAGACAAATAAAAAGGTAGAACTTGCCATTTCAAAGAAATAGAGAGCTCTGGTGTAGATCTTTAGTGCTGTGTAAATCATTCCTCCATAGTAAAAGTAAAGCAGGAAATCTTTAGCATCATAATGACCTCCCTAGCATTTAGATAAACAGACACACAAAGGTGAACGTCATAGTAATACATTTACACTCAGTTAAATGGAGCTTCTACTGCCTCAAATGTTTCTATATAAAATAATCAAAAGTTTAAAGCGTTTTAAGAGAACGACGTCATGCTATCACCAAATCGGACCCAAATGAAGTAGCAGTCTTGAAATATATTTTATGCAATCTATCCAAAATTATTAAAAAAAACAGTGTTTGTCTCGTGCCTTTATAGCAATGGAAGGTTCTGTATAATTAATTGTCTGAGTTTATATTTACTTTGTTATTTTGAGTCTGCCTCATGATAACATAAGCACCTGGATAACCATATCCCACCACCTTATCATTTCTACTTCTTTTATTGATCTTCCCTACTTTCTAAAAAGCATCATTAATGGTTTAGAGACCCAATAAAACTGTATAACTTACCTCGCGACTTATATCTGTTATGTCTACATCTAAGAACTGGAGAGCAGGTTTCAAGTTTTTTGACAACAGGCAAAGCTAGGAAAGAAAAGCAAAGTTATAAATATACATAAATATAGAAAAAAACAAACTATACTCTCTCACATATTCGAGTGCATCAGAAATGATACACTTCATGTGGCTGGATCAAAACCTTTAAAGAAAGTAGGACACATACACACACTTTTAATTTTAATATTTTTACATTTTTAGTCTTGCTACTTTTGCAAGGCTTTTTAAGCCCTTTCCTCCAATACATCATCTTCTATTTTAATATAAACACAAATTCAAGATAAATATCTTTATCTCCCTTTTACATATATGAGGGAAGTCAATCTTAAACAGCTAGAAAACATATAAATAAGGATGCTGTCTTTCTCAACCTGCTGATCTCACCATTCCAAAATAGTACAGGACAATACTTTTCTTACATGCAATTTCATTTTTTTTAAAACAACCTACTAAGCTTTTTCAAAAGTCTTTCACCTGGCAAAGATCTGAATGGATTGAGGTTAACTGTGCTGGATGTAACTGGATCTTTTGAATTGCTCTCACTAAAATGGACAAACCTCTTGCAGGCTGAAAATGAGAAAAGTACAAAAGGAAAAAGTAAGCAGTAAACCCAGATGATTTTATTACCTGTCTTATCACTATTAATGTGAAATCACTATAGCACACAGGTTTCTCATTTAATGATAGTACAGTTTTCTCACCTGCTTCCTTTCTACAATTTGAAGAGTAAACTTGTGACACAACTCAGCAACTACAATAAAGCAAAGAAAATATGCTACATTTAAAGTTTTATGCAAAAGACTAAAACGGTTACAAACCATAACATACTGAAATAATCCACAGTAAATGTGTCAAAATAGGTAAGTCATTAACCATAAAAACAGATCCACAAAGAATGGTGTTGAAGGTAGAACTTTTCACAGGGAATAGTTGCATACTGCTAAAATGTTATAATAATATTAATGTCTTAAAAAATCATTAGAGTTTCAGCAAATTCAATATGGAATTTTTTTGTACAAATTAAGAATGCTCTCTCCTTTTTCATGAATGCATATGTGCAAATACTTTCATCTCTCTCACCACTCTCTCCCTCCCATGAAACAAAATTTAAGCATCAAACAAATCACTTGAAAAAAAAAAAGCAGCAAAAATTTTTATGTAAAAAAATACTTACAGCTTTCTAAAGCATATCTAGCTTGTTCGCCATTGCAAGATGTAATAAATTCTTGTATCTGTACAAAAAGTGTCTCAAAGTCGGGAATAGATTGCTGATTTAGCTTCATCACACTGCAAAATGAAGATGTTAAATGCCAACAAACCACAGTAGCCACAGAAAGAAGAAACACTGATGCCATATAAACACTGTAAGCACTAGCTTATTATAACAAGTAACAGCTATTACATTGTGTAAAAAAAAGAGTAAATTTATGTCAACTTTCAATTTTTATGAAAAAGTATATCTTTTGAAAATGAAATGTGTCTTCCTAGCAAGCTCCACTGTCACAATAAAACCTGTGTTTGTAATGGCTGCAACTGCACGTGAAATGTTCGAAATATGGATGAAGATGATGAACAATCACTTCAAAAGACAGTGTGAACTGAAGGTATTATTTCATCTGTTGTTTTCCATATAACCAAATTATCACTTAAAATTCATTTTGAATTTCAGACACATCACATTCAGATATCAAATTT
This sequence comes from Pomacea canaliculata, assembly GCF_003073045.1. Lineage (NCBI taxonomy): Eukaryota > Metazoa > Mollusca > Gastropoda > Architaenioglossa > Ampullariidae > Pomacea > Pomacea canaliculata. Next base: position 22,025,105 of record NC_037590.1, on the reverse strand, counting down.
GCAAAATATGCAAATATATTACACACAGGATTCCCATCACACCAATAGAATGTTGCTGGTAGTCCAGAGTGGCTAATACATTATCTAGATGTGGTGCATTCTTTCCAAGCATTTCCATGTTCTTCGATATGAACTCCACCAAGGCAGTGAAGTTGCCTGTAAATATTTCAAAATATCAAGAAACTTTTGACCACAGTTTGCAATAGAAGAATTCATACAATATGTGTAACTGTCAGAAATGATTACAGATTTCATCAAAAGTTCCATTTTGTGCTAAAAGTTCCGAAAAAGGAAAACAAGATTGTGAAGAACATAAAATTTAAATTAAATGTTGCTTGTTTTAAACAATATCCAGAGAATACTTTTTCACTTCACTGCTATCTGTTGGGCAGTTACCTTGAAGCAGAGACTACTGAAGTTTGTAGCAGGTAGTATTTTAAGTAGATTGTTGTTAAATAAAGACTATAAATTCTTCTTATACTGTAAGAATAGTTAAGCAAAGCAATCTTTTCTCTTCTTCTGGAAGACCATTATATGTAATCCTGTATGCCTGCAGGAATAAAACACTACAGCATGGAACTATATACCTCTATGCATGTAAGTGTGCAGAGGTATTAAATAAAGGGAAAGTGAGATCTGCATCCTTTGTGTTTTGTGGGGGTGTGGGGTAGAGAAGAATTTAACTCCACAACCTGATAGTGTTCTAGCTTTATCATTTAATCTGGTAAAAAACTACAGCATGTTAGCTACAAAGGGGAGGCTTTACTGGCAGAATTATAATTTATTAAAAGTCTACATATTTCACAAAAGCAATATTTTACTTTACAGCTGATAAAAAATATAGTAGTTTACATGAGAAATTAAAGCTCACGCTACATTTTCGATAAACATCACAATCTTCTGACAACGTTTGACGTTATCTTGTTAAATGACAATGTTTATTGTTGATCATTTGTCTAAGCAAGCATTTCCTAAACTAAATTACCTACATTTTAGCAAAAGCACCCGTTCATGGGCTGCTACAATGGATCTAAATGATTATGCAACCTTACGCAAAAATCAACTACGCACAGAATGTTGGTGTCTCTCTTTCTAACACACACACAAGATCTGAACCCAGCGTATCAATGATAAACATTCAACATTTCAGATTTTCTCTCCCTCGGCTACAGCAGTTTAGCTACGACTGAAACAACACTACTACCAGTAGCTAACAATGGAAATTGAAAGATGTGTTTATTTTCATTACATGTTTTTCTGGTTAAAATAATACTAAATTTCTCAATAACGGGAAAACTACCTTGAGATGAAAGGGTTTGGACAGTGGTAACATACTGCTCAAGAGCGGCCGCCATTTTAGATTGATGTGACCGCTTCTGAACTATAGTAAAGACATATTGATGAAAAGTAACTTAAAATGATAGCTTGTGAAAATAAAATTTTAAGAAACTATAAAACAAAATTTATGAAACTAAAAATGATGGTGATTATGCACGATGTGATTAAAAATTTTGTTTTTATCCGTAAGAGATCTAGCAGACGATGAAATGTACTGTAGAGTACATTCCCTTGACAGATGGTGCAATGGTTGTGTATGGCACATTCAGGAATTTTACTTTAGGAACTCGCCTTTGGAAACATTCAGAAAAGTTTCTATTGTCATCGTATTCCATTTCTTTACGGAGTTCAGCCAGACAAGATACAATGTCAAGAAGATCCAGGCCAGGAAAATACGACATGTCTAAAGTAAAACTTCGGGTGCTAGTGGACATGGACATGGTGTTGTGTGACTTCGAAAGACATTTTCTGGAAGTTTATCAAAAAAAATTTCCTGATGAACCATTTATTCCTTTAGAAGATCGCAAAACGTTTTACGTTCGAGATGAATATGCAAAATTAGGTGCAGATTTGCCAGTACGTAATAGCTCTCGTTAATGCATCTTTGTTTTTCCTAATTCTTTCAGTGAGAAAGATAGCCAGAGCGGTGATGTGCAAGGTGGAGTAATGCAGGATATCCAAAATAGTATTTATCCAGTTACCAATCATAGGTAATGTGAGGAATAATTTCAATCACATTTGCTCAACCAAATAATAATCAAGCGTTTTGAGTTGATCCTAAAAGAAAAGGAGCCTGCATTGACCACCCTCCAAGGTATCCCGAAGAGTGTCATACAGTGTGGCATGGCTGAACCAGACTAGCTTGTGCTGGTTCATGGTTACCAGAAGCTTCTGGCTGCCAACATGGATGGATGCCATGCTTTGTATCAAAGTTATTGGTTTTGCATTTCTTGTAGGAGATTCAGAGCAGTTTTCGTAGGCAATTGTTCTTGGATGCCTGGATTCTTCTCTCTTTATCAGAAAGTAGAGTCCACATCTTGGATCCATACAGCAGGGTGGGGACTATGAGGACTTGTACTGTCTGTAGTTGATAGCGAATGGTATTTCTTTGCTAGATCCTGTCCAAGCTAACGTTAAGTGTAAGTGGTTCACTATGTCAAGAGCATGATGTGGACAACAAAATCTAACCTTTTTTTCTGCTGCCTGTTACCTTCTCTGATAAAACATGTGTCCAAGTGCTGTAAGGAGAGATAGAGGTATTTTCCTATAACAGGCTATGACAAATCTCAAATCAGGGACATAACTGTGAGGTTGCTTTTCCTGCTGTTAGCTGTTTAAACCACTAAACAAAGAAAATATAGATGTTCATTTTGATTTATGACAAATAGTTATAGGAGGACACTTTTAATCGCTATGTCTACCCAACAACAAATGGGTACCTGATAATGGGTTAACACACCAGGCCACTGTGCATGATTATACCCATGCTACCTTTTGTCATTGCACATCAAAACAATAGAAGTCAGAATTACTCAGTAGAATGGCAAAGTCCACTGAGTGAAAATCCACCTTCTACAGTGTTTGTCCTAGACACCACAAACCATTCAAAGTTAACTGACACTGCTACTGTCAGGTTTCTTATTTATATATGGGTTTTTTTTTCACCTTTTTCTTTTATCTGTTAATTTAAAAGCAGATTTTTTTCCAACACATGCATAGTCTTTATTCAGAAACAAATTTTGTCAACTTCGAAGGCTGCATTGGCATTCACTGTAACAATTAGTAAATGAATTTCTTTAATCGAAGCACTGCTGATCATGTTTAATAGACATTTAAGATACACGAACAAATAGCTGCCTTGCTTAGGAGACTAAAATGCCAAAATCAACATTTTTGGGAAAGTCATAATCAAATGTCTCTAAGACCATAAATCATAGGTCCTGTTGGGGATGGTTAATAATAAGCATATGATGGTTTTAATTATGTGCTAGAAGAGCATTTATGTATTTATGGGCAGAGCCTGTATTATCTGTTAATGTAGATATGCTTTATTCCAGGACAAGGTAAGAGAAGTGTACAATGGACAGGGATTTTTTCTTAATCTCCCAGAAATTGAAGGAGCATGCAGTGCAGTGAAAAAGATGGCTCAAATAGAGGAGTGAGTTCCTGAAAATGTTCAGGATTAAAACGTAGATTATGTGTTCTGATTATGGAAGTTTAATGTTAAAATGTTGCTGCATAAGAACTTTTTTGGGAGTTTGTTTCTCTCTAGTATAATAGACAAAAAAATGTCTGTTTTATAAAATTATTTACATGATCTTAGTGTTAATAAGCTTCAGATTTGTGATGTTATATCTTGACAAATTTGTTTCTGTCATTTTGTTTTAGAACTATTTCCTAATGACAGGATTTTTTATTTGTTTTTAATCCTTACAGTGTTGATGTTTTCATCTGTTCAAGTCCACTTACTGACTACAAGTTTTGCCTCCAGGAAAAGGTACAGTTTGTCTACTTCAAACTTATAAGTCCTAGTTCACGCTTCATATCTGATATATATATGTTTTACCTTGGTGATTTTAAATTGTATACTCCAGTAATCACTTTGCAACATCATTCAGAGAAGGGTTGTTACTGATATTAGAAATTTGCTTAAGAGTAGACTGCTTTATTGGTGAGAATAGAACTGGATACAAGTGTAGCAGTCAAAGGTCTCTTAAATGAAGCTGTATTTGTTAGCTCTTTATAACCTTATTTCACCACATTGTCAAATTTGTTTATTATAACCGTAAATTTTGGATTATAAGCTGCAAATTTTTTCCCCAGTTTTAAACCAAGTGCAGCTTGTTTGTGGATTTTTCAGATTCTGAGTAATTTTTTTTTTATGAGCTCCACATTAAAGGATCAACTGTTAATGTTGTTAAGGTGTTAACTGTTCACATTTTCAAATCAAAGCTGCGTACAATTCAAGCATTTAATTATAACACACAGCCTCATCATACTGAAAGTGCGATGAAATGCCGACAATGCATCTTTCAAGTTTTATGAATCTGTGTTCTATAACCAGTCCAGCTTATTTGTGAAAAGTAGAGATTTAAAAAAAAAATAGTGTGTGCAACTTATATACAGGTGCACTCACAAAATTTACAGTATTTTTTTCATCTTTTATAAATCATAGCGTACTCTTTATGCAAGAATATAAAGAACAGGAGTGACTTAGAGGTACAATGCTAATGCACCGTCCTTTTTGTGTAATGGGATCAGATCTATGGCACAAGCAATTTCTCTCAAGATATTATATGACATTGCAAGGGTGGAAGTCAGAGCATTCCAAATTTTCCAACCCCACTCCTGTCCCCAAGCTCTGTATCACCCTATAAACTTACAGCAAGATTAATTACTTTCTGTTTGCAAACTACGGATCCTTTGGTGAATGAGTCTGGAGATAATCTACACATTATATTAACAAAGGAAATAAAAAGTAAAGAAAGTGTCGGTAAAGGCCATCAAACATTTTGTGAAGCACCTACTTGTGTAAGAGGCATAAAAATGCAGTTGCTTAGCAGTATTAAACAGTAATCATAAACCTTTCCTTGTAAATTTTATGATACCTTTATGAAATGTTGACTGACAGACTTAAAAATCAGTCTTGATATAATAACTTGAAATGGACGATTTACAGTTTGAGTGGATTGACAAACACTTAGGACCAGAATGGCTGGACAAGATTGTTTTAACAAAGGATAAAACGATGGTGAATGGGCACATTCTCATTGATGACCGTCCAAACATAAAGGGTAAGTGTTTTTGCTTTCTGTTTTGTCTCCCATGCATGAATGTTCACCTCTTAAGTCACAAGTTTTAACACCACATTTATAGAGATCCACACAATTTCTGACCCATCTTCTTAGTACAAATTTCTCATGGACACAGTTATTAAGCAGACGTATCCACCTTTCTATATATAAAATTGCTCTTAGGACCTCTTCACCCATTTGCACATTTATGTATTTGGGATATATGGTCATTTTGGCAACCAGGTCCAGTTGTGTGATACAGACCTGTACAGAAAGTAGAAGCAAGTATAGACAGTAGTTTTTGTGAGGTGTTTTAGTAAAATTTAATCAGAGTAAACCTGCAAATGTACCTTCTATTACAGGTGCTGTGTTGAAGCCTTCATGGCAACATGTTCTCTTCACTGCCCCCTACAATCGAAATGTTGATCTGAATGGCAGATGCAGGATTGATTCTTGGATTACAGAAGAGTGGAAAGACATTATAGAAGATTTTAAAAAGAGAATAGGATAGTTTTACTTAAGTCAGTCTGCTTCCTTAAATTTATATGTAGATAGCCAAGAAAATTCCGCTCTGTTTCTTGCTTTTCATATGCTGGGACCACTTGTTGCTTATCTTCATCCTCATTTCTTTTTCATGTTTTTATTGTGACTACCTGTAAAAGCACTGTTGTAAGTAGAATATTGCTATGTCTTGCCAACCCTGCTTCTTGCTATATCTTGCAGCAGTTTTCCTATTTTCTCTTGAAAGAAAAGAAAAGCTGCCATGGTCACCTCTAACCAGTTGCAGTTGATGGTTACAGGTGTAGGTGACTATGTAATATGTGGAATGCAGGGTGGAAGACAATGTACAGGTCTTGATGAATACCTTTTTTAAAGCTTATTAAGATATAAGTTAAGCTCATTAAGATATAAGAAGAAGTCAAGTAGTCAGTGAACAGATAAAAGACTGCAGTATCTTTCTCTCAGTTAGGATTACAAGTGTGTTCACATGCATTCTTCCCCTGAACTCCTCACACACCATATCAGTGTTTACATTCTCGGATGTCCTCTGTACTCAGGGCACTTCACCAGTACTGTTTGAACTATGTGGTTTAAAATGTTGGCTAAACAATGGCTGCTTCTTCGTACCATTAAACAAAACAAATAATATTTGTTATGCCTTTTATTACTATCCTGCCCCTTCAAGCACATTGCACAAATGTTCATCAGTTTATCAAGGAAAATGTGTGACAATAATAATCACACTACTAAAAATATGTCGAGTAGAATCCCCACATGCAGCCAGGCTCTCTGTAATTCACATCATCAGGCTAAGCATTAAAAATACAAAAACAGAAATTAATGGGTAAGATTTGAAAAAACTTAGTACACTCCTCCTCTCATGAACACAAACCTATTACTAAAAAATCCCATGATTGACTTTTGACTTCAATGGAAGAGTCCTGCAAATATACCCCAAAAAGTCTACAAATTTAAAAGAGTGTTATAGAATTATAAAATTACTGGTTTTAAAACAGTAGCAATACTTGCCTGCGAGTAGTGTTAGCTGCGGACTCAGTAGCTGCCTATACTGCTTCACAATTTGTAGATTATCTACCCTTTACTTGCTTCTGGCCTTACACTTGTGTTTGAATGCCTGTTAAAATACTATTTTAAATGTTTTTTGTGAGGGTGAGGCCCATCTCTTCCTCACTGCTTCTCCTTCCCCAGTTATCAAACCATTCAGCTGTCTCATTCTCTATAGCAGGACAGCGGCAGGAGTTCTGCAAAGATAAGGTCTCAATGCACTGTATCTAAAGCTCAGAAATTTGCATAGTTAATTATGGCACAGGCTCATATTAGCAGAAGATCTGACGTTCTAGCTGCTACAAATTTTTAGGAGGGTACTTGTACTTTTGTAATGTTTTGCATTTTTCTGGAAGATTAAAAGTTAAAGAAATAAAGCCAAGAATGGTTTGCAGAGCTGAAATTTATGGCTTTGCATAAGCTTTGCAAAAAGAGTCTATATACATGCCATATCCATCCATGACCATGACCAGTGTTGTGAAAAGATAGCTAGTTGCTCATTTACGCATATATTCATTGCAGTTGCATTAGGAATAATCAAACATTAACTGCATTAACAACCCCAGCAGCAAAGGAATATTGGCTACAGGTGGGGGACATGTCTTGAGTATCCGGGGGCCATGTGGCAAAATGGCGTCCGACCCATAGCGAAAGTGAAACCGGGCCGTAAAACGGGGTCATGTCGGTTTTACCTGTGAAACAAGCGTGGACGCTTCTCTCCCTCCTTGTGACCGCTAGTCAACCGCTGATGGCTCATGGGTACGTCCATCTTTTTTTTTTTTATATATCCACTATTTATATCTTCAGATTATTGGTATTTTTTAGGGATTTCGGCATATCCTGATTTACATATTTCTAAATCAAGACATGCCAAAATTCCTAAAAAATACCAATATCAAATGGATTAATAATTTGTGTATTTTGCAATAATTATATATATATAACAAGCAGCAAAAGAGTGCACAAAAGTGCAAAATGTTATAAAAAAAAACAAACATGATTTGTTATTTATTGGCGTTTATTGAGGTAAAATAAGGATAAAAAGCAAACTAAAAAATTTTTTTTAATATAAAATTTTTTTTAAAGCATTGTCTCATTTGTATACATAAACAATTTATCATTTATCAAGGTAAAAATATTATCACAAATAAGGATAAAAAGCAACTAATAAAAAAATAATGTTAAAAATATACAATTTTTTTAAAGCATTGTCTCATTTGTATACATAAACAATTTATCATTTATCAAGGTAAAAATGTTATCATAATAAGGATAAAAAGCAAACTGATAAAAAAAAATAATTTTAAAAATATATAAAATTTTTTTTAAAGCATTGTCTGTTTGCATACATAAAAGATGTTTCCTCTTGATATATTAATGCAACATTTCGTTATTTAATTATAAGTTGTAGAACGATGCAAAACCATGTATCCATTGACAAAACAATTAAAATTAAATTGCAGTTTCCTTAACACTAATTACAATTTTCCAAAGAAAAAGGTTCAAAGATCTATGACAATATATCAAATGATAAGTATGAACTGAATGCTGTCAAAAAAGAGTGATGCTTTAATAGACATTTCTAAAAATAAATCAAGTCATGAAATTAACTATAAAAGGTTCTAGGTTGGATTGCAGCTTATGGTATTAACTACAATCTTTTAAAACAGATTAAATTTTTAAATTGCACCTTTATCACTAGAAAAGGAAACCATCAAACACATGTTTGAAACACAATTATGTTCAAGAATTTAGAAGGTATTAGAAAAGAACTGTAAACATATAAATGATTCTGAATTTACCACAACATCATCTTATTGGATGGGTGAAAATATCCTCATTGATAAATTAATGGGTTAGAGTAAATAATATCACAGCACAGTTTTATATAATTATATAAATCCAGATTTAGTATATGCAGGTTTATGTACAAGAATTTTACAACTGTAGGTAGAAAGTTGCACAGCTTTACTTGTCCTCCACCCCAGAACAATTAACTGACGTATAGGCTGTGCTCAACCCTTTCCCTTCTGCATTCTCTTGATCCCTAGCACCAGCTAACCAAGTTGATGCATTGCAAGTCAGCATCCGTAGCTTCAGGATAACTTTTTCTTGCAGCATCTAAAATAGAACAAATATAAGAATATGAGGTCTGCATAAAAAGTAATCACTTAATTGTAGGTTACTGACCCTAAAATCCAGAATATAATGTGAAACAAAAAGAGGTACAAGCAAATTATACTGATATGTAAAGTGGCATAAAAATTTAAAGCGTTATAAACAGAAAGGAACTACAAGTGGAACTGCATTTGAATTTCAGTTAGAATTTCTATAGGCAGAAAAACTCTGGAAATTCTAATTTCAAAAACAATCCAATAACATGGGAACTGTAAAGATGTCTATAAACTGTCATTTTAATTCCTTTCTACACAGTGTTAACCAGCTGATTAAAGGACTACAGTCACTAGAAATTGCGTAAACATGTGTCATATTTTATTTTGGCAATGTAATTCAATCACAATAAAATGAGGTAGGGACAGTTCTCCAGGCCTGATTTATCTTCCTGTCATGTTTTTTTTTTTTTATGACTCATGAAAATTCTTGTCTGCACCTAGCAGAGTCAAAGGTTAAGGTTCATAACTAAAGATAAAGAAACATCCAAACAGTCCTATTTTATGACAGGCATGTATTAATGTACCGTATATACACACACACAGAGTCAAATATTTAAATCCTTACCTGAAACTGTTTGTAAAATGAAGGGTGGTTCTTGAGTCCCATTGAAGTTGTAAGATCAGGCCAACTCAGTTGAAAATAGCACAGATAGAATGCCCTCACTACATGCTTTAATGTGAAGCCCGACGCATCACCGAATGGCATTCCTGAAAACAGACAAAAATAAATACACATCATTTAAAAAAAATTGCAGTGGGCAACATTATAATACCTGTTATGACAACTAGTATTTAAAGACACCCCCCCAAAAAAAGACAGCAACAATTCAGGAAGTTTCATACAACCAAGCAAAAGTGGGTACAGAAAATTTACTATCTGCTCTAATCAATGCACCATAACATGCCTTTATTACTTTTTAGTACTGCAAACATGTCATTAGTTTTATACAATGAATGGTATGGTATGGAAACCTTTAAAGGGAATCAGATAAAAAGATTTGACTCCTCCTACTAACAAATCAGAATAAAGCACATACCAAGCATGTCCTTTTTATGGGTCTGTCTTCATATCTCCCTCAAGACTCTCTACATCTTCTGCTGATTGTTAAGCGAGACTGGAACCCCTCTGGCAGATTTCCGTGTCATTTGCCTTTCCTGTTCTTGTTCCTCCATCCATGTAAACATCCTTTTAAGGTTGTTTGTATCATTCTTCATCTCTTCCAGAAGAGACAGTTGTTGCATCCCAACTTTCTCTAGTTTAGTTCTAACCTAAGAACACATAGCAGAAAACATGTAAAATAATGATCTTTTCTAGCTTTGCTATAGTTCACAATGCTGGAAAATACCATTAATTTTGGTTAATCTTTACATTTGTCATATCTATCTGATATGTGATCCATATTTGTTTCAAATTTTTCACTATGGCAAAGGCTGGGATTTCCGCTTCCAGTTTAACTCATAAAAAGCACTGTTCATAACTCTTGGCCAAGGGTAAGAAGAAAAAAAAGCTAAAATGATTATAAACAAAATGGCTTTAAATTACCTTCCAAGGGGTTATGGGTCTTTATGCTGGCAGGCTGAAAACCAGACAATGGAATCGGAAGGCGCTGGGGGTGTGAAGGCAAAGGTGAAACAGGGTCCTTTTTGAAAGCTGCTACTTGGGGACACCCTTGAGATGGTGCCAACCACTAGTGGCAAAGAGTATGGCAATGGTGGTGGACATTGCTGCATAACTGAATGGTCAGCATATAGTGATTCCTCGGCATCCTTCTCTCCTTCGCTGTTAGCTGTGCATCCCTGTGTCAAATGAATACATTTGCATAAACTTTTTTCAGCTTAGTACATTTAAAAACTGTCAGCTGCTGATAGGTTGTTAAAATTTTTTTTAAAGAACATTTTATTGTTATTGTACAAAAACTTGTTTTATCACTGTATGCTATTTTACCAGAAAGAGGACACAGCCTTGTGTCCCTACATGATGTCACCAAAAAAATTCCCTAAAATTAAGCAGAGGAAATGAAAACAGACCGAAATCTAATCGGAGTTATCCGTATCCTTTTTGGTTGAGTGGGAGCATTTTTGTCATCACTCTCCACCTCCGACATTTTTGTCCCTTGCAGATTCAGCTAGATTCTTGGTAGTTACCTGCATGGAAATAAATATAGAAGGCAAATAAGATTTCACAAATCAAGATCAAAAGTATAATAATAACACACTCTTATAGTGCAGCATCACAACAAAAGCTACACTATCTGTGGTGTAATGACTGTGTTCAAACAGTTTCAGGTATTATCTTTTTCTCCTTCCTTAAATCTGCAGCAACACAATAACATAGAAGTCATTTTGACCATTAATGGTCACATGCTTCATAAATTTTCTTTCTGCACAAGGATTATGAATATTATGAATCAAAAGTAAATTGCACTTACTTAATGACTTGTGCAGGAGAACTGGAAGCATAGGACATGAGGAATCAGCTTTATAGCTCTAATTAATGAAGCTTGCATCTGGTTCAATAGATTGTAGTGGGAAGTTGCACACCCTGTGACCACTTTCATCTTAAAATGCCAGCAGCCAGCTATCTAGAATAACAGTAAAATAAATTATTGACATTATGCAGTTATTATGATTTGTTGTTGAAAAAGACCATTAAAGTTGTCTGAAATGATACTTCCAGTCACAATCAGTTTGTCAATGGGCTATGTATATAAGTTTTTTTTTTTTTGGTTCACCACTGGGAACACAATCCTTATGCTGCTCTTTGAACAAATATTCTTAATTAGCTGCTGCAGTGGAAAGTTTGGTGTTTTGAAAAAGTCGTTTAAGCTAGCCTAAAAAAATATAAAATTGAGAGGCAGAGTTAAGAGTCCAAAGGACCAAATCTGTCAACATTATCAGCAATATGTGACAAAGCAAGTACATTTTACACCAAAAATCCTTTACCATACAAACACTGCTTCTTGAACAAATAAACATGAAAGGTTATGAGCCTAATAATCAGCATAGTTCACACACAGCCCAGGACTTGCAAGACAAAAAAAAAACAAACCCACAATAAATAAGAGAAAAAAATATTATACTGCCCGAAGAAACTGGCATTTTAACGCTATCGTACCAGTAAACAGACGGAACTGTCGAAGCTCTGTTACGTTCCACTTTCGTAATCGCAATTTGAGGAAATTCTGACAGCTCCAAATTCTCTCCATTGCTAACGGCTAAAGAATTATCAAATGCAAGCGTTCAGAACTGCTGAGCACGATTTCTACCTCTGTCTGGAAAACTTGTGCATTTATTGCGTTAATGTGTACTCTTAATCTTTTTTCTCTTAGAATGATATTCTGCATTAAATTTGGACATTTCTGTAGTTAAAATCTCAATAACTATGTTAATATAGAGTATAAAAATTATACGTACTGTTATCGAAGCGTCGAACACATGTATCAGTATAGAAATTGACCGCTTGAGAAGCTTTCTGTTGGGAAAAGTGTAGACTCACATTTGAAAATGGCGGCTTTGCCTGCACGCATGTGGTCGTATGTAGCACGCCATGGCGAAGAGTCATTGCCATTGTTAGGGGTCACGACCTATATGTGGGGTGATCTCCCGCACTCTGTTTCGCCTCGCGAGCGTGGAGCTTGGCTTATGTGCGCATGCGGCTGACAGCGCCATGCAAGACGAGTCAAGCATTGCGATAGATTGACCCCCTGTATCACAGTCGGATCAAGACAAACTTGGTGGACCCCTTGAGCTTATGGTTTCCGATGCTGCTAGGGAAGGGGTAAAGAAAACAATATCCAGCAGTGTCTTTATTAAACCTGAACATAACGTTTGAACAAGGTCTTAGAACAGGTTGACGTGTCTTCAAAAGACAACCTGACAACTTGACATTTTAACCCTTTGAGGAGTAGGAGACATTTGTCCCATAGTTTTAAACTAAGTGTTAATTAAATTCACATAAAAGGATGAAATTTGTATGTAACAACTCAGTCTATTACTGACTTTATAAAACTACAGGCTTGTTTGATATGTATGCATTAGCTTTGTTGTCATATTGACCACAATTTTGAAGGTCATCCAAAAATTGAAATTATATATAAAACAGACAATATATCACAGGACGAGCTGTTGCTGGTCTTGCTCGCGAACGTCACTAATATGACAATACTAATATTTTAGTTAGCAGATATTTTCTGATTTTCCAAAAAATATTTGATTTTCTGATATAGGGATGCATTTTTCCCACACTATATCTCAAGAACTATGCGGAACAGAGCTTTCAAGTAAATGTTTTTTTAATGTAAGTCATTTTTATGCTGAATGTGTCAAAAACTAATATTACTAGCGCACAATCTGTATGGTCCTGAAAGACTTTCTGTGCATGAGGAAAAACAAAACCTCGAAGTGCTTCATGTGGTGAAAATCCAGTCAGGCGTTGAGTCAAGAGCAACTAGCTCTTGCTGAATATTAATTGCTTCCATCTGCACACAAGAACAACAATTGCAGGTTACGCACGTCTCTCCATCGGTCGGACACCAAGGACATAGGACACGTCATTGTTGAATTCTTTGATCCGCGTTGCCATCAGAAACTATAGGGTGCTGGCAGGCCCTGGTCGTGGTGCGGTCGTGGACGAGACATGTTCTGCAGCTGACATGCTTGGATGGTCCCCTCTCTCGTTTGTTGACGTCATCTAATTGATTTACATTCGGTTGCAGGAATGACAGAAATATCTGCGTCGAGCTCTCAAGAGGGCTGTCACTCGCCAGCAGGTCCAATATCCCGCAGAGCTATTGTTTGCTGTAGACGGCATAGTCGCTCTCCGCTTTGAGAAGCCAGAATGCAGCTTTACTGTCAGCGCCTTTGCCGTCCGAAAAGAAAAAAAATCCTTTAAAAAATGCATTGTATTTTTTGAAAGAACTCGAAGTATGATGGAACAAATTTTTCTCGTCTGCTCCCACCCACCTCTGATACAGTGGAAACGTTAGTTTTGCCATGAAAGTCTAAACATATATAAAGATACTGCCTGTACTGAGTTTTCGAAACTGCGGTTTGGTGACTATTATACTGACAAAATACGAGAAAAGTAGCAAGGGAAAGGGTTAGATACATATGGCCATAGCTTGGAGATGTGTTGACCGGTCTGTGTTGATTGTAGTGGAGACGGGCTACAGTGTTTGCTTCAGAACGTTTGTCTCGCATGCTTGAAGGTTACCTGTAGTTAATTGGCAGGTCGTCAGATCACGAACTTGTATTACTGGACTGCTGGCAGAAGATTTTTTTTTTAATATACAGTTAACTACTAAAAGGAGGCACGCTACAACAAAGCTTCCGGTTTATTCACGTTTCATATTAACTACTAAAACGAGGCATGAGACTACAAAGCTTCCGGTTAAGTCACATTCTTTGTTTAGGCTCGCCGAGACCAACAGCGGAGAACTTTGCAAGAGGCTAAACGATGGTCTTGGCAGACAGACAGCAATCCACCTATACACACATTCATGGTCAGATGGAATCGTCAATTCGCAGTACACGTCTGTATTATGTCTCAGAAAACTGGAAGACAGAAGCAAATATAAATGGGAAATTGTTAGATTATGTGTAACGGATCGTCGGTTAAGCTCTAGTTGTATTGTTTGGTCTGCATAATATTACTTGTGTGTGACATCGGTGTTTGTAAGATGAGCACAATTTGTTAACTTCTTCGTCTGACAACATTTCTTTTCGCTCCATTGGCTTGTCCTGCAGTCTGCAGGGGGCGGTAGTTTTGAAGTCGTTTTCCGAGTGCAAAATGGGAAACTCAAAGAAAGACGTCTTGTTTCCAAAGTTATAAAGCGATGCTCAGAATCCGCGGACACTATTTCGTGTTTCCTTATGCCACCTCTTTATAACTATGGCTCTAGGGCAGGGGTGGGCAATTAATTTTCCCAAGGGGCCGAATGAGAAACTGGGATGGTTCATGAGGGCCGGACTAATATAGTTAACTCAGTTTTACCCAATACTGTATACATAGTATATATACTGGCGGGCGGGCCAGCGGGAGGGCCGGTCAGAGACAGAAGGCGGGCCGGATCCGGCCCGCGGGCCGGCGTTTGCCCAGGTCTGCTCTAGGGGTAAAATATCTGAGGTCTGGACATCGCTTTATAACTTCTGAAGCAAGACGCTTGTCCTTGAGTTTCAAAAGTTGCCCCAGGTCAACGACTTGCCATCGCTTCATAGCTACCACCCCAGGTTATTAATCAAATTGTCTCATCATTTTAATACAGCGTTGGGCAGCTGACCAACCGAAAAACAAGAAAACAGTCGTTTGTGTGTGTGTAAGTGCGAAAGCTTATAGTGTCAAGTCTCATTTGCAATGACATGTAACGGTTCTCAAATTTCACAATGTTGCAGATTGATCGGCTATTATAATGTGAAAAGAATCGTTACACACTGACTGCATGTTGCTTCTATTCCCGATCACCAGCAGGTGGCGTGCGTTGCGTGCCCAAGCCTGACCTTTCCATGCATGTCCATTGTTCCCGTGCTGGGTGCACAACCGGGGTGTGATACCGAGAGCTTTATCAAGGCTTCCTCTAATCACCAACTCTTGTTATCAAGACTCACGAATACAGCACTTTACTCTCCTCATTTATACCATCTCTTTCTTCCTTTTCACCCTCATCCTCCCACAAAACACACATTTCTGTCTGATTATTATGACAAACTCGTCAGCACACGATCGTTAAAGCTTTCTGACACTATGCATGAGCCAGAGAGGAAAGATAAACCGACGAAATATCCGATTATCAAAAAATAATTTGTAAAAACCCCATAAAACAAAAACAGAGAAACCGATCACGAACCCAGGAACCCAGGCGTAGGACCATGGAGACTTTCAAAACTGGTTTGGGCAGATTAAGTATTGAATTCATTCCCCCCTTTACGACTGACAAAAGGCAGCGATTGTACAGATGGAGCTGTAAGGTGAGCTCCACTCGTCAAAAAGGCAGCGCTGCCTGGTGTGGCTGTCCTGATGTTTGCTGACGTTGCCCGTGGAGAACAAGTCAAACGCGTAGAGGAGTCAGAGAAACGTTTTAACTGTTTTTCTTGGACACGGTGCATTACTGTGATGCATGTTTCATGAGCTCCTATCGAGTGTACTGAATGACTTCACGGCTTGTTTACTGTATAGCTGCAAACATCGTTCAGGTTCCCACATCAACAAAAACGACAACATCTGTCATGTGATTCAGCCTCAAAGTCAATGACAAAGAAAGCTGCTATTTTACCTGATGAGTGTTCCCCAAGGTCCGATTTATTATAGTAAAAACCAAAAACTAAAGCGGATGCTTTACATCTTTTTTTATTGTCAGCAAAAGTAGAGGCTGTTGCAATTATTGCAAAAGATTAACTAAAAGCGCCAACATAATCGTCTGCAAATGGCCTTTATTGTCATAAAGACCTTTATCGTCATGCAAGAGAGAGATGAAGAGTGTAGAAAAAGATAGAGCAGAAATGAGTTCGATATTGTCAGCAACAGTGGTTTTGCTATAATATCAGGTTTCAGACGGTTAAATGCCAAAAAAAGCGGCGTAGATGAGTTCTTGTTATCAATTTGTGGCATCAAATGTAAACCAAAACCCGCCAATCGAAGATAACACATTAGAGTGTTCACGTGCACGGTTTGCGATCGATTCCTTGAGTCCAGCAGCCAGGACTCCAGAATCAGGTTAGATTGCAAAATACAAGACAACTATCATCATCTGGCCGTTGCGATTCAGTCCAAACTCGTTGGTTGTATTCTCAGATCTTTAAGAATCAGAGCTTTCTCGATTCTAGGTTGCCTTAGTTTTACTAATGAGAGTGTGAAACAAAACAAAAAAATTCCTGTAAAGTGTAAGCAAGTATTCCACACGCGATAACTAAAAAAGCAATATGAAAGGAAAGGACAGGACAGACACACTTTTTATTTATTAATTATTAAGGCATGTAGGATTTAAAAAAAAAACCCAACAGATATCAGTGAACCCAGGAAAGTAACTTTCCCCAAAAAATATAGAACGTTTCTATGTTTACTTCATCATTATCTTGTAACAGTCACGCAAACGGTAATTACCATATGCTCAAAAGACGGGGCGATGGGGAGAAGATAAACTCCGGCAATACATAAGATGAAGTTCATAGCCATTGATATTCAGTGGTATTTAATGGCACCGCGTGTCCTCTCTTGACAAAGCCACTGCTCACTGATGTATCTCTTTACTCAGTGTCACAAACAGCAACTAGAAGATTGAACATACCAATTTGCTTTCAAATCGATTCCTCTTATGAGTGTTGGTGTTCGACCAGAACTGAGACTCTTTCTTTGAACCTATCTGCGACTTGGTTACTGGACAATGGTTCATTTCAGTAATGTCAGCCTTTTCAACTGCTAATGAGACCGAAGTGCGGAGAAAAGCCTTGTCCACGCTCATCGATCTCAGCCACTGAACGTTCTCCGTCTGAGCCGACAGCTCTCTACTCAGATAATACAGATTAGCTTTTTCCTTTGTTTCTTTCGAAGACCTAAAACATAAAAGTGCCGTAAAAGTTTCAGAAGTCTACTGTTCTTATGGAAAGCCATGTCTCTTAGAACTGTGATATTTTAGTCCGCAATCTCTCATTGCTTTGGTGTGCATGCTAATGGTTATTTCTCTTATATATATTATATGTTTTTGATATATATTCTGTTACAAATAGTAGTTTTCATATGTATATGTACATATTTACAAATGCATAGGCATGCCCGCACACATACGAACAGACACACTCACACCGAAGGTTTGGTATCTGTAGATATGTATGTTTGTTGTCTTGGGCAGATACGCGTGTTTTATTGTAGTTTTATTCCTCTCAACGATCAATGAAAATCCGAAAGCTCAGACAAAACTTCTTTTGTTCCTCTCCTCGACTTTCTCGCTTTCGGGTTCTGCTTGCATGTCATCTAACTAGACAATGAAATATGATTTCCATATCAAGGATCGATTGATAGCACTGTACTGTCTGAAACTGCTTCCATTGTGACGATTTCACGTTGAGTGAACATTGTCATGCCCTTTGTCTGGCTGACCGTTTGTGAATTCTGTTCTGTGGTGTTCTACTTGTGCATAGAACGGCCGTATGGAATTTATGGACAGTTTTATGTGTGGAAAGGACATATCAGCTGTCACTAAGAAGTTACACTAACTGGGATTTGAGGTATCACGTGGTCACCTGCATTTGCGCTCAACGAAAGATCTACTCCCTCTTCCTTCGCATTTGTTTATTTACTAAAAAAAAATTTACTGAATATGCGCATGGCTAAAAAACATGACAGAAAATGCTGTTGTCATTAAGAAAAATACAAGAGACCAGACCATATCAAAGACAGCTCAAAAGTAATGAACAGGTT
Source organism: Pomacea canaliculata (assembly GCF_003073045.1). Classification (NCBI taxonomy): domain Eukaryota; kingdom Metazoa; phylum Mollusca; class Gastropoda; order Architaenioglossa; family Ampullariidae; genus Pomacea; species Pomacea canaliculata. Next base: position 22,006,824 of record NC_037590.1, on the reverse strand, counting down.
GACATGTCTTCATAAGGCACCCTGAAAACTTGACAGTTTGAGGCTTAGGAGACACTTTAGTTGCTATCAGTTTGTCAGAAAAAGTAGATATAATGCAGAAGAATATTGGTCAGAAAAGTAATAACTAGCGATTTTAATGTGGTCGAGAAATATATAGACGATTCCTCCATCTTTATTGGTCTTTAAGGTACAATTGTAATCCATTGCTCACCGTTTCTTCAGTCTAAAATTTTATTATTAGAGATGGCTAACGCACACTTTTTTTTCTCACAGTTCTATTTGTCCCGTGTTCTTCAATGTCCCAGCAAGTGAGCGCAGTCGATACCCTACTGTTTGCAAGAAGATGTAGGTGAAACGTAAAAGAACCCGCTGGCTGCTGTCGGGCATACACTATTGCCGCAGGCAGTTGACAGTTGGTGCAATCCCAAAGGATCTGGTCAACAAGAGTGCAAAGTTTTCGATCGATTCCATTAAACATTTTCGAAAATGTTCTACTTTTTTCATGCTTAACAAATCACTCTTCCTGGAATAATGTGTATTTGGAATGTGGATTTTATACTTAAAAATGTTTTTATAAGTTAGCTGTACTTGGCATATTCGATTGCCTGACTGTCTTTTCTTACCAGAAACTTCTGATGTATTGAAAGTCTAAAACAGTTTTAAAAGGAATATAAAACGTTTTTGTTTCGTACAAAGCGTCTAAACATTGCCAGATGTACGACAACAGCATGGCCTGTGGCCCCGGTATGCATGCGCGCACATGCGCCCTTGGTCCTCTGCCTCCGAGGGTGGCCATGACAACGGCCGTTACACACCTCCAAACAGACGAATCTTTCCAGAACTCGCTCTGTCTCCGTGTGAAGCGCAGTGTCGGATCCACGATGTCCAAGAAGGCATGGATTCTCTCCATCTTCCAACCGCTGTTGCAGCTGCTGCTTCTGCTCCTCCACTCTGCTTCAAGTTAGTTGAAAGTTTTCTTTTGGATAGGTATCGTTGAATAGGATTGCTTGAAGATGCGCGGATTGATAAAAGTCTAGGATAAGCAGATGATGTTCAAGACACGCTGCTACTGTTTTTGTTTTAGTTTTTGTTATCAAAGAACACTTACTCAAGAAATTTATGTTTGGTTACCATTGATTATAGAAGACAACTCGGTGGGGAAAAGTGCTATAGAAGGCTTTTTATCTTTATATTCTTGTTATTTATTCTCTTGTGACGGATGTTGTTTGTCTATGAAGCTAGCTAGAATCTATTCATCTGTCCGTTTTCCAGTCCACGTAACTGCCTGTTGTTTTGTTAGGTGTTTTTTCTTTTGAGTGTCAGAAATTGCACTTTGAGAAAACTGTTTTGATATAAAAATTTTAAAATATTTTTGATTTAGATTAACGAACTGAGGTTAATCTCATTTTATTAATGTATTCTGTTTACTGATTTCTCATCATTGAGTGAAATTCGGTTAATAATATATCAAAATTTATGGAACAAAGTGTAGAAACATGTTTGAGCTTTATTTTATAAGCATTTAGCCATCTTTCAAACATTAATGAAAAGTAAATAGTTTAAGGACATAATTCTTGTAAAACTAAAGACAATATGTCAGCACATTATATGTACATTTTTGTCTATTTATTGAGATATACTTGATACATTAACTTTGGTGTTTACAGAAAAAGTAGTGTGAACTGAAAATGTTTATTCCAACTTGTATACAAATACGCAAATTTAAACAAGTAAGATTAACTAAAATTTATGTGACATTATGTAATCAAAGTAATCGAGGAAAGTACAATTGGGTTTACAAATTTAAATAAATTTTTAAAACATTTTTTTAGTAAATACTATTTATGACTGACTTATTGTTATTTGTATTCTCGATTTTTCTATTCTGAAACCATTCTCTCGATTTAAACGACGTTTTAACATTTCTCTTGTTAATTTATTGCATTATGTTTTCTATATTTTACTGTTTTTGTCTCTGCAATGTTCTTGGAGGTTCCAGCTGCGAAGAACTGGGTGCTTAGGTCAACTTCTCCAGATTTTTAATTTGTTCTTCTTTTTGTTCTGTTTGTTCTTTTTCTTCGCCTAAATTAAAATGTTTCTTTACAAATTTTTGTTTTGTTGTTCTTCTTTTCTTCTTTTTTCTTTTTTCTTTTGTGTTTTTGTTCTTTCCATAGTTCAATAAGTGAACAAATTTTAAATTATAATAAAGAAATAATACGTCGAGATAGAAAAACTACGTTAGAAGTTAATTACATATTTTAGGCCTATTTATCATGTGCATTACAATATTTTTAGAGGAGCATCCAGTAGCATAAATTTATATTAAGTGAATCATAATAATAACATTTTGAGGGACAAGCATTTAGCATTCATTACGGGGTAGACAGGACAGGTACGAACATAGGACCGGACAGACACGTACGTGTGTCGTCGTCTACCCGCGGCCCGTCGGCATGTATTGCGGGTAGTCAGAGGACAGTCAGTGCCACACAGGCTGGAAGTGTACATGCTTACATGCAAAACTATGGCTTAACCAAATATACAGGCTAATTTTCAATTAATCATTTTGTGAGGCTATAAATATATTCAAATGGCCCTCGGCAAAAAAAAAAAAAAAAAAAAAAAGGTTCCCCCATCCCTGAACACTATTTATATGAACAGGTTTATGAACAGGAATAAAATATTCACAGCATAGTTTTTTTGTTTTTTTGTTTTTTTGTTTTTTTGTTGGTTTTTTTTTTTTTTGCAGTAATTTGTAATTAGGCCAGGCTTAGTATGTTCATGTGATATCGTGAAAGAGGGTTACTTACGTAACCATATACGCAGTTGCTATGGACTATAATTGATTCTGAACCGAAGTGATCTGGACTGAGGGTTTGTCACTCATGAATAATTCATACCACGCTCGCCACTATCGTCATAAAGCGATCAAAAGGTGTCCGTGTCGTGGCTTCGGCACAGTAGCTATGCAAACTCCTTCTGGCTTAGAAAGCTAGGACTACAAGCTACAAAAAAAAAGAAAACAAACAAAAACAGCTTTTTTGCGTAATTGTATTGTTCCAATTAATTATTAATGCATGAATAACTTTTTGAAAATATGGTTGATAGTTGGAACAGGGTAAAAAAGAAACATTATTCTTTTGCAAACCAAGAGCAATAGACATATGCGTCTGACTTTCATTTATATTTTTTAAAAATCCAAATGCAACTTTTTCGATGCCTTAAGAGAAAAATAAAAACAAACAAGTTTTACAACGGTCATGATAGTTTTATGTTACTTCTCCTTTTAAACACAGTAATTTATCAGTCTTATCAATTCTAGAGACAAGAGAGGGTGTAAATATTATTTATGGTTCGATGATTCCATGGAGACAAGGCTGTCAGCAGGAGTAGCTGGCCACCGTTTCCCCCGTCACTTGGTGGAGATCGATGTGAATGCATGTTCACAAACATTTGCTCACCTCTCGTCGTATCTCGTTGCAATAACACGAGGATAGAGATGAAGTGAAAACAGGGGCTGCTACTTGGCCCCTGAACTGTACGAGTTGTGCCGCTTGAGTTGAAGGCGTGATGATTGACAATCGAACACTGGCTGACAAATGATTGACAGGTCGGAAAATAAACATTTGCTGGGCATGTGGTAGCAGCGGCAAAACTTGGTTAATAATAGTCGGGAGATGGAACAAAAGATGGAACTGGGTCATCGACAATTTCTGGATAAGTCCGAGGAGGCGCTGGAAAATGAGTTCGACGAGCTGAATGATTAGAGTCACAATCAGCAGTGGCTTCAATGTTGCATGAATTTATTGTCATCACTGTTTGAACAACCATATTAAAGATTAACTATAATCATTAGAATCAATGGTTATTAGAAGAGGGTGGTGATGAGTTTTATACTAATCGAGAGAGCAAACAGAAACAAAGAGAATAAAACCATGAATAAAAAAGGACAGAGAGAAATAACAGAGTCAAAATATTTACATTTAGTATCAAATGGTGGCATAAATATTTACATTTAGTATAAAATGACGGCATCGTTGGTGCCAGCCTAGCTCCAAGCGAATAGCTACAGGTACAGACGGAGAATAAAAGAGTGATGAATTATTGAAGAAATGGAAGAAAAGCGAAACTGGTCTCCTAAAATGATTCTGCTAGGCACACAGATATTAATGTTCACCAATACACTGTTGATAAATGGACTCGAAAGGAGGCAATGTACACTATACATTGTACAGCTGTCGGCGAAAAACCCGGATGTGTCAGGCCTTTTGTTAGCGATCTTACGCTTTTGGTTTTTTTAATAGTTTTTCTGTTTTATTCTTTTTATTCTCGAGAGAATATTAAGAGATTGGTAACTGCACATAAACGTGTTCAGATATACAGCTATAAAAGTGATTGAAGATATAGAATCAAATATTACTCATTTACAAACACAGATATACAAACACACACAGTGACACCTGTAGTATACACATAAATGGGTCTGAAGCCTGTTGGGAACCTACAACAATGGCTTCTTTGCCTGCCGAAAGGGAAAAGAAAGTCAAACAGTAAGTTGATCCTTAATGATAGGTCTTGAACCATGTCTGATCAAAATTTAGGGTTGGAAAATGCCCGTGCTGCTCTTATACAACAGAACTGACCATTGGACTTGCTTTTCCCTTTAACCTTTTAGGCGCCCATCTATGGCGTCGCAAAAGTCCGAACCAGAACTGAAGTACATCCTTGGCCTGACTATACACCATGGCTGTATCGCTGATTGTAGCCTCATCTCTCTCTCACTCCTTCTCCCCTAACCACCCACTGCGCCCTTATTTACAGCCACATGACAGGTAAAAACTAATAAAGAATTTATTTACCCCGCGACTGGATACCAAAAAGTTACTCGCGATGACTGTAAAATTTAATCAGAAAAGTGACTGCTTAAAGTTTAGGTAAGTACTGCTGCACGTTCGTTAGAAGTAAAATATTTATTGAGATGAGCAAAGAGAGAGAGAAAGCGAAAACTGAGTCTAGTCAAGACCCACACCATTTACTACGCTGCCATAGGTGTGTCCACATTTCCTTGGTACCATGGCAACCTTATGAATTTCTCATTTATTTATTTTTTAGTCCATTTTTATTTTCAGTCCATGCACGAAGTTTTCATGTCATGTTACAGTAACAAAGAGTTCTGCGCCACAGAATTCCTCTGTAAATTCTGTAAAGGAGGCTGACGTGTACATGTGCACATGCTGTGTTTTGAAGTATCTGTATATTTATATGTGTTTACAGGAGTCGAGTATGACTGGTCTTGTTTAACTGGATTATGTTTAAAGCAGTTTTATAATGTGTGTTCTTACTTTAACAGATGCTCACACTCTTGCCGGAGCTCTGCTCTTGAAGCTGTAAAGACACACACACGCACGACCCTCAAAATTTCACGCTGTGCATTTTCATCAACGCGTCCATTGTAGGTCTAATTCACACCCTTTATCTTTTCCGGCCGTTACTGAAGAAATGTTTTTCAAAACAATTGGACTTGATTCATTCAGTCTATTATTTTAAGAAAACACATGAACAACGTGGAGCTTTGTTAAAACTAAGACGAGAAGGAACAATGGACAAGTGACGGAATGGGGAGGGAGAGAGAGAGCGAGACCAACTAGTAAATACATTCTACATCCAGCGACAGGAGAAATGCAATTAATAATTTGTTAAGAAATGTGTATTAAAAGATCAATAACTCTTGTAGAGCAGGTTCTGGGTTGTCCCCACAATCAATTAACGGTTTGTAAAGAAAATTGTATAAAGAAAAAAAAATCAATGATGTCCTCATAGCTCCTCTTGTATTTCTTGCTCGTCGGATATGACGTGGACGGTTGAAAAGAAAGAACTGGATTCAAGGTAATGGACTTGAAGTGTACCGGATAAAAAGTCGTGCTTGTGAACACTGGCCAGTAAAAGAAGAAAACGAAGAAAATAACACCTTTCCATTTCAATTCAATTTTTTTTTTTTTTGGTTGTAAGTTTGATCATTGGTTAGATTGGTTTGACATTAATTTTTCACCAGACACCTCCCATTACTTTAATCATTTATTCATTTTGTTCGCTTCTACAGATTTACTTATAAGTGAAATTTATGTATATTTCCGCTTTTCCATGTTGATGTGTCTCTGCATTTTCCCACAGCTGCTCCAGCAACACCATTTGTACAGTCGTCATCAGGACTCAGCAGCACTTACTTTGGAGTGGCCGTGACCTTGACCTGCAATGTGACCCAAACTTCTTCGAGTCTTATGTACAGCTGGAAGTTAAATAGTTCGACAGTGCAGACAGCAGCGAGCTCTAACACTTACCTGGTGGATGGCGACGAAGCTGATTCCGGATCATATGTGTGTGTAGTTGAGGACGGTACGGGGTCTGCCAGCAGCTCGCATTCTTCTTTACAGTATCATGTAAGCTTTCACAAGTGTCACTATGTCAAATATTTTTATGTATAAATTGCTACATGAACTGCTCCCAACGTTGCTATTGTGAATTGTTATTTAAACTATCATGTAAGCTGCCCCAGGTGTTTTGAATGTAGCAGTCTTCTTCAAAAGGGCATTGGAGCTGTCTGAAGTACTACTAGCGAAGCGATCTCGTATAAAGTATCGAAATGTTAACAGTTTAGGATCACCTTGTAAGCTGTTCATAATGTGAGCAGTGTGGGATTATTCACTGACTTTGTTATTAGAAGATAAGAGTCAACAGTAATATGCAAAATGTCTCATGGAGACCTGTCCATACAGTGTGCGTTATAGCTATGTCAAGTCTTAACACTGTACGGCATCCTTCACAGTCCCAGATGTAGACTGCAGACTGCTCGTGTCGGTCTTTTACAGGGTTATGTGAGTTGTCCTTAATGTAAACTGTACTAAAACTGCCGACAAACTGTACGCTCTTCATTGGTTACTCGCCTCTTCCAATTGTTTCCCTTTCCTTCATTACCCTGCCTGTCATCTGCCTCAACTAATTATTCTTCTCGCCTCAGATCATGATACATGCCCATATCACATTTTCAATCTTAACTAAAATCATTAGCCGTTTCTTCACTTCTGTTTATCTGTCAGCCATCCCAGCAACACCCGTCATCACACACAGCCCGGTGACCTACGGTGACACCGTGACGTTGACCTGCAGCACAGCCTCCGTCGGCACCTGACCTACGAGTTCTTCGCCAACAACGTCGGCGTCAGCTCCACGTCATCAAACATTTACCTCGTCGGCCAAGTGACCTTTGCCAGCGAAAACACTGCCTACACGTGCGCGGTCTCTCACAACAACAGTCCATCAGAAAGTCGACAGATTTTCACCTCACAGGTACGAGAGCTCCACTCTCCCAAACATTTACAGCAAACAATACGCATTAACCTGCTCATCTTGATCGCCACGGCTACCAACACCACCACCAGCAACCGTGGCAAAGTCAGAATATGCACACGCCATCAACCAGATATTTTTTGTTTTTAAAAAGAGCAGAAATCGTTGATATCTTTTAGAAAGACTAGACATCGTTTATATTTTAACTGCCACTTTGAGTGCTTCCGTTAAAATCAAGTTGACGAAAAATGTGAAAATCATTGGCAAGTCGCGTTCCCAAGTTTTCTGTGTCTATTATTCGAGATTAAGCGCTTTTAATCTCTTGTCGCTGTAAAACACGAGTTTTACAATTTTTTTTCAATGGCAAATAATATTTAAACTCTTAAAACTAAAAAATGATGTTGAAAAATAAACATTTTCTCCCGTAGATCTATGATTTTTTTTAGGACAAACCATGCAACAGTAGATCTGGGACTGTTTTCGAGAATAAAAAGAATCCACGTTAAAACAAATTTGTTATTGATTATGTGAATGATGGATGATTTACCTTTGTGCCCTGAAAGTTCGAATTGGCTTTTTTTAACTAACCCTAATTTATCACCAAACTATTTTTTTTTTTTGCATCATTTGTTTCCAGTGAAGCCGAACAAACCGTCTGTCATCGACTCTGGCAACCGAGAGGACGGTGCCAGCCTCTCTCTGACTTGTGTCTCCACTAGCGACTCTTCAACTGTCCTCACCTACTACTGGTACAAGGACAAGAATCTCACGAACCATTTCCTAGACCGACAGATCCTCAACTTTACCTCCCTGACATTTTCAGACTCTGGCGATTACCGTTGCGAGGCTGCTCACGGCTCCGTAGTATCGGATAAGAGCGACCAAGTGGCTGTTATAGGTTTGATTCTTTTTGTGTGTGTGAATTACTGATATGATTACACCCAGTCAACTGTCATCCGATCTACTAATGAGTTCCATTGATCTCGCCTACATTTTTCATCTTCTTGGCTGTTTTCAATTCTACTAAATGAATTATTTATTTTAAACTTCAGTCAAGAATGATATATAATTACCTTAGTCAAGAATGTACCACTACACGTTGTCAAATTCTATCACGCTGTCACACGCACACTCTATAGTTTGCTTTTTAACGAAAACTAGTAATAATAAAGCTGTACACATGCAGTACAGAAGACATTAACAAATTTAAATTACGAAAATAGAAATTATGCAATGAAAACAAAGGCAAAAATTTGACTGCATCCACAGCTAACCCTTCTCTTCTTTCCCATCCCTTCTCATTTGCGTGTCTACAAACAAAACAAACCAGTTTGCGACACTCGTGTCTTAATGACTAAATAGAGTCACTGATACCGCATAAAGTAAGTGTAAGTGTAAGTGCAAGTGTAAGTGTAAGTGTAAGTGATGGTCTTTATATGCTTACCCACAGTTAAGCCACAGACGCCGAAGGTTACCGTGAACACCAGCTCTTCGACAGTGGAGGAAGGCAGCCCTGTTGCCTTAGTGTGCCAGACGAAGTCAATCACCAGCTCGAGGACCGTCACCTACACGTGGTTCGACGAAAACAGCATCATCATCAGCGGTCCTCTGGCCTCGGACACTCTGGTCAAGAGCACGACGAACTTCGCCAGCGCCGGCCTCTACCTGTGCAGCGTCAGCGTTGACGACATACCATCCGACCTCAGTGCTGAGTTTCAGCTTACAGGTAGGACAAGAACCGCGAGACAAGTATGACACAAAGACCCACCGAAAGGTCGGACATAACTGACAAACTCCGATAGACAGATTTGACAAGTGGCACGTGGCATAGAAAGTTATAACTGACAAGTAAAAAAAAAACAAACCATAAAAACCGGTGACAGATGACAAACGCAACGGGACAAGTATGACACACGTGATAAACGGCACGAGACACCTGACAAGCCCCTCAGTATTTTTTTTTTTTTTGAGGAGGCGGTTTCTCCTTTCCTCCCTGGTTCCTACGCTACTACGCAACTTAAAACAGGTTTGACACATCTGACACAATGACAGGTACGGCAAGCTTGACAAGCACTATATTTCATCTGTGTCACTTTGGACAGGCACCACAGGCTAGGTATATCTATCTCGACATACTCTCACTTAGAGCCGAGTGAGTGATTGTTCACCCAGCCTCTCGGAAAAAAGTAATGAACAAACCAGTACGTTATGGCTTTCTTTGTACATCCACTTCGACGAAGATTTCCAAGGATAAATTTGGTATTTAAAGAAACTCCAGCATAGTATCTTAATTTGTTTCCAACAGCATTCAGGTATAAGAAAGAATATAGGATGGATAAATCACTCAATAAATAAATCAACCAATCAATCAACCTTGATGCTCTTTCCCCAGTGCAACCTCAAGCTCCCCACGTCTCCCTTCTCCAAGCCCTGCCGCTGACCGACCTCGACACTGGAGTGACACTGGAGTGTAGTTCGCCGTCTATCGGTCAGACTACGGCAGGTCAGACGCTGCAGTACTCTTGGTATGTACCCAGCGGGATGTCCACCTCCAGCCAGTCGGGGCGAACTTTCACCCTCAACGTCACCCTGGCTGCAGAGGGCAGCTACACGTGTCAGGTCACCAGGAACGGGGTCGCGTCCAGCATCGGCGCCGCCCTCAACGTGACAGGTCAGTGATGTCAACGTTGTCTTGCACTCTCAAATAGAACAGTTTCGAGGAGGTTCTCTCGACAACAATACGACAAGTGTTGCTGGGCAGAGCCTTACCATAATAGGTTTGTTTTTGACCCAAGAAAAAGTAGTAGACAAAGACAAATGCACAAAATTTTTTAAAAAAAAATCATTGTTTTCCAAAACTTCCGTTTATGCGCAGTGAGGCCACGCCGACCTTCAGTGGCTCCTGTTGGTGAAGCATTAGTAGACGGAGCCCAGGTCAACCTGACCTGCAACACAGCCTCCACCCCGAGTACGGGCCAACCGTTCACCTACCAGTGGCTGAAGGACGGTACCTCGTATGGAAGAACAGTGCGCGACCTCGAACTGTCTCCTCTTAACTTCAGCAAGGAGGGTTACTATACGTGTATTATCTATCACAAGGGGACACCCTCCCAGAGCAGCTTTGTTTATCCTCTCAAAGGTTAGTGAATGAAATCTACGGTTTGGTCTTCGTTTATTGTAGGGATAGTGAAAGTGGAAGATATATTTTTTTTTTCAAAAGCAGATTGGTGTATAACTTTATACCAGCAGATCATCCATATTGCAGAAGTCGCTACGTACAACTGAAACCAAGGGAAAATCATAGAAAAATTTGTTCTTCGCTGCTTGGATTTCAGAATTTCATATTTATACTACCTGAGGAATCTTTAAAGACAAAATAGGTACACTTTAGAAAAAAATTGTTTGTTTGTTTGTTTGTTTGTTTGTTTGTTTGTTTGTTTGTTTGTTTGTGTCACGTCACGAATGGCTCACGAAGATTTTCCTCTCAGTCCAACCCCGTCGACCAGTGGTAAGTGGACAACCTAGTGTGCAGGAGAGCATGACCGTGACCTTAACCTGCACCTCGCCATCTACCGGCTTGCTTGATCCAGTCACATACAGGTGGAGCCTCAACGACCAGGTGTTACGGGTGCTGATCAGACATACACCATTGCTAGCGCCACCTTCGCCATGTCTGGAGACTACTCGTGCAGCGTCGCTAGCAACGGCACCTTCTCTGACCCCAGCGACACCTACACACTCCAAGGTCAGCCTTGACCAGAGCCCCCTCACGGGCTTGATTAACAAGGGGTGGGGCGTTTATCTACCCAGTGTTGATCTTTTCCCTTTTTTTTTCTTGACACAAAGAGCAATCAGAGAAAAAATGAGGATGGAGAGTGTCATAAACCTGCAGAGAAAGACAAGCAGGCGGGAAGTTAATTAATTATTATCTGAGCTGTTGACAGGCGAAACATCGAAAAAAAGTGTTTTCATTTAATGATTTGACTTTTTATGTTGTGCCACATAGCGTATTGCATTGCTTTCTCTTTGTTTACCTCGGACCTTGCAGTGATTCCTCAGACGCCGATGATAATAAGCAGTTCAGCAGATGGTCAGCCAATTCTGGACCAGAGTTCAGTCAGCCTCATGTGCGGTACAGCCTCTCAGCTAACGGGCCTTGAGCTTTACACGTGGTACGAGACCTAAAACATTTATACAGCTGATAAAAATAAGGCCAACATAAGTAACTAGCTCTTTGGAAACAGAAATATTTATTTGTTCTCCTTCTGAATCACAATTCTCGAAGGAGTGCAACTTTGTATCTCTTTCTCAGTGAGCTTGGTTACCCACTTGTTTGTCAACACATCTAGTTTCTGTTTGCTTCATTTTACTGTCTGTTCCCCTAGCGTACTCTCGCTGCCACGTGCACAAACATGAATGCACGCGTGCATGACTAAGACACGTGCTTGACCCTGACACCTTCACGCCCGTGCCTGTCACCATGACATCGAGGTTTTAATTGAGAAATTCAACTTAACAGGTATTTCAAAGGGATGCTACTACAGAGAGAAACTTCCGTGTATTATAACATTTCCACGGTGAGCTTCGTTCACATGCAGGCGACTACAACTGTTCAGTCAAGTACGACGGCGCTGTCTCTCACGTCAGCACCAGCTACGTCATATCCGGTGAGAGTGAGCTGAGAAAGGTCTGAAAGGTTAAAGAATTTCATAAAAATAATTAACGAAAGCGACACTATTTTGATTGAATGTTAAATTATCTTATGCTAGAGAATTTCAGTTGTTTGTTAAGTATATATATATTAAGTATATATATTTTGTATGAGATAGACACAGGTGAGGTTGTTGGTGTATGTGTGCTAATCTGTGTTAGTGTTTTGATGTGCATGTATGTGTGCTTTTACTGGCCTTCCTATTTCATTCTATCAGCTCTCGTCTCTTCCTCTCTTCTTTAACCTTTTTTTCTGTCCTCTTGCTGTCTGTGGTGGTCACAACGCAGTGAAGCCACAGACGCCGACATTGCAAGTGGAGGGTACCCCAGTGGACGGGTCTGCCCTGACGCTGACTTGCACCACCCCGTCCACGCTGCCCTCCGCAGATCCCAGTCGAGTGAGATACGTGTGGAGCAGAGATATCACTTTGGCAAACATCAGCAGCAGCCGCTATACCTTCAAACCTACGCTTAACGACAACGGCGACTACACCTGTACCGTGATGTTTGACTCTGTATCTTCGGAACCCAGCGCATCAAATACCATCAAAGGTCCTCTTTGATCTCCTTTTAACTTTCACGCATTCTGCCCTTTACTCCGATTTCTTAATAAATCAAGCTGCTTCGGTACAAAGAGTAAAGTTTTTTTTTTTAATGAAAATAAAATTGCACCTGCTCGAGAAAGGACTGTAGCAGACTATCACCTGAGACCGGAGCCCTCTCCCTCTCCTGCTTCCCCTACAGATTTCCGGGAGAATATGGAATTTATCAGGAAAGAAAAGGCATCGGCAGGAAGGGGTTAGGCTCCGTCTTCCCCCACACCACCCTAATGAATAAACTGTAATTATCAGGGCATTAGATGGGAATCATCAAGACAAGAGCCTAACTCTCCTCAGAAGCTAAAATGCTGGACACAAGGGCAAGTGCATTCTGTTACTCAACTTCTAGCGCTTGAGGTAGAATTTCTCTGTATTATTCCCTGATTTCCTTAAAACATCAGCCAAACTAGACAGTCAAGAAGATTTCTTGAAAGGTGCCTCGGCAAAATAAAATAAAATAATCAAGTCTGAAAGTTGTTTTATTGCAAAATCGTTAATAAATTGTAAAGACTGTTAAGTCGCAATGATGTCTGAAAGTTATGAGTACGCTTCACACGTTTCTCGTTGACATTTGCAGTGCGACCCTCACGCCGACTATAGCTGGGGCCACAGAAGTCCCGGAATTGCAAAATGTCACGCTGACCTGCTCCTCTGCTTCCCAGATTAACATCGCTTCCTTGACCTACACGTGGTACGGAGTGAGTGGCAGTGACATCAGTTCTTCGTCCACTGGCACCTACTCCATCTATCTTGTGTCGTATGCTGACAGCGGGAGCTACAGCTGTGAAGTGACTTACGACACGGCTACATCGAACAGAAGTGCCGCCTACGTTCTTAAAGGCATGTTACTTTATTTACTTATTTATTTATTTGAGGTCATTACACTCTGCGCTTTTCGTGGCTATGATAGGAATGATTCGAGAGAGGTTCCAGTTTCCTGTGAATTGATTTCTTAAAAAAATTAACAATTTTCACACGTCATGGAGCTGCGCTTTTAAAAAAATAATTGTTTATTAAAAAACGACAAACGGGAAATGAAACCTGTAACGAAAATAATTATTTTTGAGGGTTTATAAAATCTAATGACATTGCAATGTTTTTGCGAACAGCTATTTTCAGACCAAAGTTCTTTCAGTTTTGTTTGCACCGGTCTCGCTGTGGACTGCTCCTCGATCTTAAAATGAATGCAGCTTAAAAACGTTTGCTAGTGAGAAACCGAGCAGCTTTAAACAGCAGCAAGAAGTGTTTCCTAAGACAGACAAAAGACACGAAAATAAATCAGACCAGAACAGGACCAGATCCCCCATTGTTGTGTCTGTAGAGGTCTGATGGGCAAACTCTGTTCACTCACATAATGAACGGCGAGCTTTTGGAAGTGTCTGAACGAACAGACTTCTGCCTCAGCTGATGTCTTCTGGTCTACGGAAATCTAGTCAACACTATGATGTACATTGTTTATATAGGCAAGGTTTGGTTAAAATGTAAGGAGAACTAATAAGGTGTACTTTGGGTTGTTTCTGTTATCCTTCGAAAAGAACGAGAAAGTCTTTCCTTAAAAAACAATTTGTATTTTTAACCTTAAGTTTTGACTCTTGAAGAGGGGACAGCGCTATGTACAGGACATCGGCCTTATCAAAGAAATTTTCGTCACAAAATTTTATCTTTTCGAGCAATTTTCCAAGTCTAAATTTCTCCCGGTTCTGTTTGTTTTACGAAAATTTCTTAATCTTAAGTTATAGTTCGCTCAAGTTTAAATAAAATATGATATCACTGTGCATGCCTTGCATTCCACAAGGAACCTTGTCACTTGTCTGTCGTCTTTGACTCGCAGTGAGACCCATGACGCCTGTCATCTCTAATGACGGAAATCCAGTTCTGGATGGCGGGACCACCACTTTGAACTGTTCAACTTCCTCTTCAGGAGATTCTTACAAATGGTTTGTTTAGAACTGCAGTATCTTGCTGAACTTGTGTATATTCATTTATTCATTTGTTTTTCCAAAACTACTTTTTCAATTCCTTACATGTGAATGGTGTCTTACTCCAGAGTTTATCTGACTGGTGCAGACATAATAATCACTTCTTCGGCAGAAAATCTGGGTGGGGAAAAAACTCGAAAAAGTCGCGGATCGCAAGTGACATAGAAATAGATACCGGACAGAAAGGACACGTGCAAACTCCAGTAACGTTCTATGTGCTCGGCTGTACTAGCTTCATATTTTAAAGGCCTACCAGCGCGAATAATTTTGTGTTTGTTTGTTTTTGTTTTCTTGTTTTCTTGTTTTTTTTTGTTAAATGACTTCAAATAAGTCCAGAAATAAGTCTATTTGTGAAACCCTAATTTTTATTGTAGGCTGCAATAGTTGCATAAGGTTTTATTATTGTAGTCTGATTTTTGAAAACTGAAAAGTGTTTAGCTTCTTTATATCTCTGTTTGTGTGTGAGTGCGTGCCTGTTCGTGCCTGCATGCTTATCTATGCACACGTTGCAGGTTCGACACCACAGGCAGCCTCATTCCCAGCCAGAGTAGCTCCACCTATCAGATCAACCCAGTCACTATGGCCAAGCGGGGGTCGTATAGGTGTTCAGTTGTTTACAACAGCATTGAGTCGACCAAATCAGACCCCGCATTCGTTCTGCAAGGTAAGCGAAGGGGCAGCCAAAGTGGTGAGCTTCTGACATGAAAACAAGTTTTCTATTGTTTGTTGAGTTAAATCTACCCTTGTTAAGACACAAGAAGTTAACGGGTCGACATAACTTAGCTATGTACCTTAGTGCGACTAACAAATATGCGGTTATTTATTTGTTGTTTGTGTGGATTGGAGGACGAGGATGATGGACATGAAATGAGCTATGTCATTGAACGCCATAGCTAAGGTTGTGAAAGTGTTGTCCTAACATATAGCCTTGATCTGGCAAAAACAAAAACAAACAAACAACAACAAACAAACAAACAAACAAACAAAAACAAAACACAAAACTAGAGAAAATGAGGTTCAAATCTCTTTTTAAAAATGAGAAGTTGAATTTCTTGTATCTTGCGGACAAAACGAGTATTTGCTAAAATCTGATAAATCTGTAAGTTATGGTGCGCTCTAACCAAACCAAGACTGCACTCAGTATAGGCTTCTATGTCTGCTGGAAGTTGAATATGTTTGACTCCTGTAAACTGAAAGGACAATCGTAAATGTCACTTATTCTTATTATCAAATCTTTTTTTTTTCACAAGACCTACGAGCAAACGTACTGTATATCGTTGAATATTTTTGTTTGTTTTGTTTTAGTCAAACCAAAGGCACCAACCGTCTCTGTGTCAGGAGGGCGAGCCATAGACCAAAGCCCTGTAACTCTTGTTTGCAGTTCAGAGTCGGTCACAGCAAGCGCCAGTGCCACGTACAAATGGTTCGAACAACTCAGGCTTTGAAATCTCACTGGAGACCAAGAAGACGTACACCATCAGCACTGTGACCTTTTCCATTCATAAGTCCAGCTTTCAGTGCTTAGTCACCTTAAACTCCATAGAATCTGACAGAAGTGTTGTCTTCTTACTGGAAGGTGCGATCTTATTACCATTGTCCTCGGGGATCTTTTCTTTCTCATCATTTTTATCTTTTTTGTCATCAGTCCATAACGTAATTCTGTTGAAAAAAAACTTTACTGTTCCTTTTCAATCCAAAAGAAGCATCTCAGTCGGAAAATACTGATACTTGGTCCCAAAAGTGTCTCTAACACTTGACTAATGAACACTGATTTATACTGCAAACAAAACACATGTCTTCATGTCTTGCTAGCATCATTGTAGATGAGAGCTCACGTCTCGGAAAAACAAAAATATTCTTGAGATTATTTCTGACTGTTTTGTTCAGTCTTTTCTCTTTTCTGCGTGTTTCACTCTAAAGATCCTTCTAAACCAAACAAGGACCTAACGCTTGACCACGTTTGGCCAGGTATGTGCATGACGGTTGCATAAAATCTTGGTCAGACTTGCTCAAACGTTCGTCCATATATGTTTGATTAAGATGTTCAAGAAAGTGTTTAAACTGTAGGTAGCAATTCACTTGCGTACGTCACTGGTGTTGCAGTGACGCCACAGACGCCCATCATCACAGGAAGCAGCATGGTGGTTGAGGGATCTGGCATTGCACTGTCATGCGACTCAGCCTCCTCCTCAATGCCGTCCCCGGTAGTGTGGGCGTGGACGAGGGACGGAGTCTCGATTGGAGTATCGTCACAGCAATATGCTTCCTCAGGTGCAATCTTCTCTGACATGGCGGCCTATACGTGCACAGTGTCAGCTGACGGCGTCCAGTCTCTCCCCAGCTCCGCGTTTTACCTGTCAGGTACTTACATTCACAAAGGACCCATTTATGTTTAAATGTGCACAGAAATATGTACCAAGACATGCACGTACGCATCTCTCTCTATATATATATATAGTAATAGTATTGGGAGGCTTGTAATCTCTCTCATTAAAAGTTGATCCTCTCTGAAAAGACTTTCTGGCAGATGTAGGTTAAAGTCGCTGGTAGATGGTTGGTCCACTGCGAGCTTAGTGGCCACAGACCAACGAGTTCTGTCCCTCTGTGAGCAATTTCAAGGACTATGGGACAAGGCTGGACTGATTGAAGTTCTCTTCGTCTGGTCCTCAAAGTTTTATTCTTAAGAAACCTTTTGCACAGCTCCAAACAAAAAACAGCTTGGGCATGCGGGTGTCCGACATGTGGATAAAAATAAGCTGTTCCTCAAATCTACTTAGCATGGCTTCAGTGCTGGACAGGTTAACCTTCTCAACGACCTCATTGTTATTATCTATGATGAACAGCAGACAACTCTGGTGTAACCAATACAGCAGCTGTACATACCTGGAGAACCCAGGCCTCTGCTCCGTATGACACAGTCGAATTAAAGAGGTGGTGGTAAACCTGGATCTTGGTTGACATAGGCAGAGAGTTGTTTTTCTAAACTTTTCTTTCGAGGCTGCTGAAGGAGGTGTTGGCTACAGAGAGGCGATTGTCGATGTCATATACTGCATACGCGTGTATATAAATTAAAATGCATTATTAGAAGTACACTATATATATTTGCGTACATTCATATGTATGAATGCGTCCACACTAGGAGTACTTGACAATGAACTGGCGTGTTTGCGCTTTTCTCTTATTTGTTCTCAGTGCAGCCCAAGCCCGCCACACTTACAGGTAACGCCAGTCTGCCGCTGACTGACGGAAGTCCCTTCTCCATGCAGTGCAGCACAGAGTCCTCCCCAACCGACAGCCTGACCTACACCTTCACTAATACCGACACAGGTGCCAACCTGGCCACCAACGTCCCTGACAGCAGCTACTACCTGGGAACTGTGACCTTACAGACTTCGGGGTCGTACACCTGTAAGGTGACGCATAAAGGCGTCGACTCCAGACGTCAGCAGCACACTAGTGTTGTCAGGTGAGAGGCAGACGAGCAGAAACTCCTAAACACATTAGGCCTTTCGTTTTATACATTTACTCCGCCTTCATATAACTTTTCCCCCTTTCCTTCTGTCTCCTATTCTGAGTCTGCTGCCAGCTCACCACCACCTTACCTGTCGCATTTTGATTCTTCATCAGCCATGGCCCTTACCAAGACAATAACGGCACAGAAAATAGCAATTACTGTGTTGCTTCGATAGTCCTTGTGGGATTTTGATTTCTGTTTCTGTGTTGCTCACGCAGTCCTGTGTGCATCATCATCATCCATCCATCCTCCATCATCCTCCATCATCCTCCACCATCCATCATCCATCATCCTCCACCATCCATCATCCATTATCATCATCCATCCATCATCATCCATCCATCATCCATCATCATTGGGCAATTGCATGAATAATGTCGTTGCCGTTACAGTCAAACCCCAGACCCCTGTCGTCGTCAACTACAACAACCAGAACGCTGAGGGAACAGACGTCTCCCTGATCTGCAGTACGCCCTCTGACCTCAGCAGCGCCAGTGGTGGGGTCATCTTCATGTGGATCACACCGAATGGGAACAAGACTTTGTCAGCCAATCGCTGACCCTGTTGCGGCTGACGTTTGCTGACGCCGGTGCATACAGCTGCGCCGTCACCTACAGAGGAGTCGCGTCGGATCGCAGCGCCGACTACACTCTTCGAGGTTTGAGAACAAGTGTACCACGTGGTGTGCTGTGTCAGGGTCTGATACTATTAGAAAGCCAAATTGTAATGCTTTAATTAGCCACTCCATTACTTAATCAAAAAAAAAAAAAAAAAAAAAAAAAAGGACGAGAAAATGTTAGCTAGACAGAACTCTAGGATTAAAGTTTCGACGCTGGCCTAAAACAACTGCTGATGTTGTCTTACCTGTCGTTCAGTTGTCCCCCCGGCACCTGTAGTCAGCGGTGCGGCGGTTGCGACTCAAAGCTCTAGTATTACCTACACCTGCACTACGACTTTCACCTCTACACCCTCGACTCTGACGTATGAATGGTACAAAGACACCAGCCTCCTTACCGGCAGTACCTCTGCGAACTTCATCATCTCTCCTGTCGTCTTCATCAGCGCGGGGGCTTACAGCTGTATGGTCACTGCCAATGGAGTGAAATCGGACTTCAGTCAGCCACTCACCTTGACAGGTAGGAGGCCTTTGCTTCATGTGCCAAGTACAAACTGTTCAGGCGTTGCTGAGATGTAGAAATATATATATTAGGAATGTTCCACGAATGAAGCAGAAAAGTGGAAGAATGATGAAAGAGAGAGAAAATGTTCCTCTTAATGCAAAATTCCCCTCCCCCAGCTCCCCAAAAAGATTGGTTTATGCAAAAGCAGACGAATTTTCGGAAAGACCATCAACCATTCCGTACATCGACTATCCGACTAGTCATTCATTTACTTAATGTCCTCAGTGAAGCCTCTGACGCCGACTGTGACAGCAGAAAGCAGCCTGCCAGTTCCGGAGGGAGGCAATGTCTCCATTACATGCAGGACTGCCTCCGAGAAGCTGATGACCGCCATCGCGGCCTTCACCTTCTACGACCCCAGTGACGTCATCGTCGCAGCGAACGTCAGTAATAAGACATTTACCTTGACTAGCATGACCCTGGCACGTGCGGGCAACTACAAGTGCAAGGTCATCTACGACAGAGTTTCTTCCGACGTCAGCACCACCCCGCTGCTGGTGACAGGCAAGCATCGCTACAATCATTGATCACTAATCACTCTGGTCACGTGGTCAGGTACTAGGCTAGCGTGGATTTGTTTTTGTTTTTAAATGGCGATGCGCCTGCTCCTGTGCATGGTCGTGAAGATCTAATGAGCTGAGATATTATTATAAATATTATTATAGCTGGATGCTGGTAGACCGTTGGGATTCATTTTCTCTTGTTGACGACCGCAGTGAAGCCTGCGCAGCCCACGGCGCAGACGACCGCAGTGCTTCCGGTGGAGGAAGGTCAGAGTTTGACGCTGTCGTGCCAGACGTCGTCCACCATGCCTGCCGGCGGAGTCGTCGCCTACTCGTGGAGACAGCCTGGTGGCAGTGTCATCGCCGGGGCTGTCAGTGCCACCTACACGCTGTCCGATGTCAACTTCGCGAAGGCTGGAGGCTACCAGTGCCAGGTGTCGTACAACGCCCTGCCATCCGACTATAGTGCCGTGCTGACCGTCACAGGTACCTCACTTCTTGGATATTGTTGTTGTTGTTGTGGATGATGATGATGAGGAGGAGGAGGAGGAGGAGGATTTTCTGGAAGTCTCATAGTGTGTT
Source organism: Pomacea canaliculata (assembly GCF_003073045.1). Lineage (NCBI taxonomy): Eukaryota > Metazoa > Mollusca > Gastropoda > Architaenioglossa > Ampullariidae > Pomacea > Pomacea canaliculata. Next base: position 21,986,412 of record NC_037590.1, on the reverse strand, counting down.
CGACACCTCTTGCAGTGAAGCCAGCAACCCCTTCTTTGAGCGGACTGTCTGCAGGACAGGCGAGCTCGTCGTTGTCGCTCACCTGCAGCTCTCCTCTGTGGACTTCATTGTCTTGGTGACGTCCCCCGGTGAGACGGTCATCAAGAACCAGACCAGCAACACGCTGACCTTCTTACCTCTGAAGCTCAGTGATGGAGGACGCTACAAGTGTCGTGTATCCAAAGCTGGAGTGGACTCCGCCTACAGCTAACGAGATCCAGCTAACAGGTCTGTCTTCCTTTCTGTCCTTTTTGTTTCATCTTCTTTCTTTTACTCACTTGTATTCTTAGTTTTTCTTTGTAATGCTTGTCCTCATTTTTTTCCTTCCATCTTTCTCTCCTCTATCTTTTTTAATTCTTCTCAATATTATCTGGTAGTGTGTAAGTATAAGCACATAAACACACAGCGCATGCAGACATAAATACACATTCATACACGTACCAAAACATGCAACACACACACACACACACACACACTAACAAACACATACTAAACGCACACGTTGTCTCATTCATTTGTCACCGTCTTCATTGTAGTGTGTAGTGATCACATGGAATGTGCGACCTTTCAGTTCAGCCGCGGACACCGACGCTGTCCATCTCTCCCACGTCGACAGTTGCTGATGGCAGCAGCGCCACCTTCACCTGCAGCAGCAGCAGCCAGAGCGAGATGGCAGCCGAGGGTTACAATACCACTCTGTATCTTAGTAACGGAGGCACGTTTACATCGGTGTCCCCACCCACTGCAACGTGGCCTTACGTCATCACCGCCAGCACAGCTCAGGCTGGGCAGTACGCATGCTCTGTCACCTACAGACAGGTGGAATCACCGAAGAGTTCTGTGGTGAACCTTTTAGGTATAAACCGTTTGAAGTTCAACGTTTAAAATTAATGTTAAGAGTACTAAAAAGGTTACAATAAAATAAGTTTGCTCTACAGGCAAGAATTTGGTATCCAAGTTAGAACATCTTGGACGGCTTTATACATACTATACATCAGTGATAGGTGTTACATGGGATAGCAAATTATACGTATGTCGTCTTGTGTTTTTCCGCTCACCACATTCTCATACACACACGCGCCGACACACACACACACACCTACGAACATACGCAGGGACACATTGGTTTAGCACGCAAGAAATAACGAACGGTTCGGCAGTGATGAAAAAGCAGAGGTGGGAGGAATCTGCTGACTTTATCACCGAGGTTTGCTGTACACAATGTTATCGAAGCTCCCTGTTACATAATGTCAGTGAAAGTTCTCTGTCATCGACAGTCAAGCCGTCCACGCCCGTGGTGAGCTTGCTTCAGGCGATGGCGGTGGATGGCAGTGCCGTGTCACTCCAGTGCGGCACCTCCAACCAGACCGGCCTCTCGTCCACGTGGACGACGAACAGTAATTTCCAGACGACGAGCAACAGCACCTATCTCACCTTTCCAAATATTGCTTTCACCGATATGGGCATCTACTCCTGCATGCTGACTTTGAACTCCATCAATTCAGACTACAGCGCCACAGGCTACAGTCTTGTGGGTAAGGACTATAGGGCAAAGGGTTTACCTGACATTTTGTTATTAGTTTTGGAGTTGATAAGGTTTAAGGATTGTCGAAACTTGCTCATGTTAACTCATTATATAATAAATATATTTTAAGGCATGTAACGTTATAGTAACACTATTATTAACACTAGCGTATGAGGAGTTGTAAACAGCGTATTTTTTTCCCACTGGCTCTTGTTTATTCGTGTTCATATGCATGCTGTATTTTTGCCGGCATTTTGTGGTGTTGAGTAAGCTCAGTAAAACTTTAGTGGAGGTCAAAATACTTCACACACTTCGATATGTTTCGGGGTAGTGAAAGCAAGGTGGGAGAAGCGGGAGGAAAAAACAAAAGGTCGGGTAAGAACATCAAAGTGAGCGTTGTCATGCCAGTACCAGAGCAGACCGTTGGTTGCAGTCAAGCCCATGGCCCCGGTCATCACGGGGACCCTGACAGTGGAGGAGGGATCGCTCCTGAGCCTCACGTGCCAGCCACAGTCGTCGGGCATGCCCACCCCTGTGACGTATTCGTGGTCAAGGGGCGTTACCACTCAAATCTTGCAAATCAACGCCGTGACATTCTCGGATGCTGGCCAGATCACGTGCAAGGTATCTGCCAATGGTATCGATTCCAGCCCCAGCTCCGTCGCGTCCGTCATGGGTGAGTGTTGCAGCGTGTGACTCTTTAATAATATGTGAGTTATTTCCCTCAAAATCAGTTTAATGTTACTCTTACTCCCCTTCCTCCTCCTAAGGCAGCAAAACTAATATTTTTTGCCTCAGAATCCATGCACAAGGCACTGCCTTTTATCGTTCAGCCTACGAAGGCACCTGTGTCACGTGACCTCATCTCGTTACAGTACAGGTGAAAAAGCCCAGTCTGACAGGACCCTTCAGGCTTGTCTACCATTGCTGTCGACGATGGTAGCGAGTCCGTCACGCTAAATTGTTCCACGGCCTCCCAAGTCACGCCCACCACAGTCACGTGGTACGGAGAGCAAGACGTCGTCATCCAGGGCCAGAGCAGCGCCTCCTACACGATTACCTCCCCGAGTCTGGCCAGCAGCGGCAGTGTGAAGTGCAGTATGACATACAACAGCGTGGAGTCTGCGAAGAGTAACACCATTTTGCTGGAGGGCAAGTCAAACATTTCTTTCCTTGCGTGGCTGAGGTTAACTTTGGTTTGTCTTGTGAAGACGTCCCAGGAGTCCATTGTCTTTGCCCGAGAATCTTGCAAAGTGTCTAAATTACTGAATGCAAAAAACAGTAAAAAAAAGAATTACGGGGAATGAACTTTAAAATGATAGAACAGAAATAATATGCGTGCAGGTGTAGAGGCAGATTACGTGGCTACAATGAACATGTGTAAATGTCAGTTTTTTTAGCACAGTATAATATTTACAAGTCGACTATTTTACTCCAATATACAGATCACATGTTACATGATGACAATGTACACATCATGTGTCAGCTAAATAAAGACAATGTATAGATGACATGCTGGCTATATGAAGTAATGTACAGACTACGTATTGTTACAGTAAGACCAAGGCAGCCCGTCCTCACTGGACCAACGACTGCTGTAGCCACCAACAGCTCTGTGACTATGACCTGCAGCAGCGCATCCAAGCCACCAGGAGCCGCTACTTTGACCTTTAGCTGGAAGAAAGATGCAACGACTTTGACAGGTGAAACAGGAGCGAACCTCGTCATCAGCCGTGCGCCCACAACCGCCGCAGGACAGTACACCTGTGCCGCAAGTTACCTGAGCGTGACGTCCCTCGACAGCAGCACTTTCCGTCTCACAGTGCAAGGTCGGTGAAGAATTTTAATCATGCAAATCTGACAGTGCTGAATATAAGAGAAATAAAATAAATACTTTGCACTAACACTGGGGGTTTTTTAAATGAAAAATTCCTAGTCATAAGCAATTTGACTTTTCCAGGTCCTTTCTAGGGTTGTGACGTTTTTTTAGATTCTCTGTACGTGTATGCTAACAATTTCTTCACGAACCCTACCTGATTCCTTTTTATCCCTCTGTGTTCTCTCGTGAGGGTAGATCCACCCGCCAGCCTACCATCAAGCCGTCTTCACAGCTGGTGAGTGTCGGCAGCAAAGTGACCCTAACCTGTGAAACCACCTCGACCCCAGTCACCACCTTCACCTACAGGTGGTCCAAGGACGGGGTCAGCATGGCAGCCAGCGGCCAGACCTTGACGATAGATCAGGTCCAGTCCTCGGATGGCGGAACTTACACCTGCGCAGTGGTTGACAACTCAGTGACATCAGCCACAAGCAACGCCTACCAGCTGACTGTTGTCGGTGAGTTTTTATTCGCGTATTTTAAAAGACAACGTGTTCGTTAAACCTATCCTGGGTTCAGCCCAGAGGAGGCTAAGACAGCTTCCTCTAAGCAATGTCTCGGAATAATGTGAAAAAGACTGAGACTTCCTGAGACTGCCTTGTCCTGGAGTCTTGAAAACACGATAATGATGAATGGAGGAAATCATAAGGGTTCCCATAGAGCTACTCGTATTACTAGTCACTCATGTCCGTTACTCAGTCTCTCATACATGTGTCATACCCTCTTTCGTGTGTATAGCTCCTCCCAGCAAGCCCACTGTATCTGTCTCACCTGCTGCGGTTACGCTCGGCCGTCAGTGAACATCACTTGTGACATCAGTCCAGTCCTGTCGGCTTCACTTACTCCTGGACTTTCAACAGTAGTAACCTGTCGAGCACGTCACAGACAATTGTCATTGCGTCCTTCCAGGAAGCGAACGTTGGCTTCTACACTTGTGTGGTGACCTTTGGTACCCAGCAGAACGCCAGTGACCCTCGCCTTGTGGCAACCATCTGTGAGTCCCTTCCTTCATTCTCCTAAATCTTAATATCTTTACATCGGATTTTCAAGGACAAGTGTTTGTGTTTGCGTGTGTGTGCGTGCGTGCGTGCACGTGTGCTCAAGAGAAGGAAAAAAAAAGAGTAGAATATGAAGAAATTTTTTTTTAAAATGTCTGCGAGTCATGTTATACCCCACGACTCTCATGACCCCTGTGAGTCCCGTGTGATCCCCGAGTCCTCATCAGCCGTGCGAGTCCCAGCGGGAGGGTGCAGCAGTGAGTGCTCGCTACCTTCACACTACAGCGTCATTTCTCGTCTTCTTGCTCTTCATCTCCCTCAGATGCTCCCCAGTCCCTGTCGCTGACGCCAGCCATCCCACCCACCTCGTTAGTCGAGGGCGATTCTCTCACCGTCACCTGTGCCGCTGCATGCAACCCCACCTGCACGTTCCAGTGGAGCAAGTCAGGGACCAGCACCCCGGTGTCGTCGGTGTCGCAGCTGTCCCTTGAAGTGACCGCGCAGAGCGCTGGCACCTACACCTGCACAGCATCCAACTCAGAAGGATCAGACCATCTCCTTCAATCTCTCCGTTCTTGGTAAGACAACGCGTAAAGCAGATTAAATCTTTTGCCAATGGTCTAACATTCTTCCAGTTTTGACCGGTTGAGAATGATCTTCACGTTCCTGTCATCGTGGATCATATGTTATAAGATGATATATTAGAATCCCATGACTAATCACTGAACCAAAATACTGAATATTAGACTCACACGACTAAACTCAAAATGCCTTCTCAACCTACATCTTTTTTTTTCTGTGACGAGGATCCACAAGGCATTCGTGTGACATACTACATCAGATCAGACAAACAATAAAAAATCTAGTGAAGAATGAAAAGCTCAGAGACTGTGACTTATGTTTGTCACAGCCACACCGATCACACCCAGTCTGTCCGCCCTGCCCAGCACCTTCACCAGCGGTCAGTTGGTGACGTTGACCTGCAGCAGCACGACCCCCAGGGCCAGTGCTGCCCTGACGTACACGTGGCTGCAGAATGACGGCGTGCTGCAGGGTCAGACCTCACCTGTGCTGCAGATCACCAGCTTCAGCAACGAACACACAGGCCGCTATGCTTGCAAGGCTGTCGTGGCCAGCAGAGTGTCCAGCAGCAGCAACATGCTAGAGCTCGCACCCTCAGGTCAGGTGGTCAGGTCCCTCACCTGTGTGTGCGCGAGCGTGTCGATGTCTGGATGCTCCTCTTCTCTGTGTGTGTGTGTGTGTTGTGATGTACAAACTCTGTAGGGTTTTTCAGGAAAGTTGACATTTATTGATAGAGTTGAAAGACTTTAGTCCTTACATGTTCCACGTGCTGGTCGTGCAGACGCTCCAGGGAAACCCACGGTGACGATGTACCCGGATGTACCCTTGGAGAATACAGGTGTACAGTTCAGCTGCAACGCTACTGGCTCCTCCTACCACTGGTACTACAACGGTGAGGTCGTCGTCAACCAGACGGAACAGAGTTACAACATCTCCGCCGTCACGCTGGCCAATCAGGGAAGCTATGCTTGTGACGTCATCAGTGGCACCAAGCTACTGAAATCACTTCGCAGCGACGGCATCAGTTTAACGATAAGATGTAAGTCAGAGTCGTAAGCTGTTTTTGTTTTTGTTTTTTATTATTTTGGTTTCTGTTTAAACTCACAACAAGTGGAAGGCTGGACACAGTGAACGAGACAAAAGCGCCTCCCACCATCACCCGCTCCCGCTACTAGATGTCGCTACACATATCGACGATATCCACTGCCTGGAATGCTGTATGACGTCGATGATAAACAGAAAATTAGAATTAAATGACAAGACCGAAGCTCTGCTTTTTCATCCACTTGTCTCCTTTCTGTCTCATAGACGGCCCGTCAGCAGAAAGAGTAGTGGTCACAGCAATCTTCAGCAGTGAGGCCCTGACCGGAGTCTGGTACAGGATGGGACCTACAACGTGCCCCCGGGTACCCAGGGGGTCATGACCTGCAGTGCCAACTGTAACGAGGTCTGTTTGTTCGAGTGGTACAAGGACAGCAAGTTGATGGCCGAGGAGGCCACCCTGACCCAAAATTTTACCCAGGTGCAGCAGGGCGAAGGCAACTACTCCTGCAAAGCGACCAACAGCCTCGACTCCTACTCCGTGGCCTTCTACATAAGGATATCAGGCAAGAATAAAGCCATTTAGTATACACTTCTAACCGAAATAAAAACAGACCTTGCTAGCCAGCCATACTTTATTCCAGTCCATGCGCTTCTTCCTTGTTAAAAAAAAATTAAAACTACAGGTGCAATGTATAATTAACTGTTTTGATTGGACAGGTTCCGCTGGGACGGTGACAGCCTCGTATGCACTTGCTCTGGTCCTTTCGACAATCATCTTTCTTTTCAACTGCAACGTCATCGAGAACCTCAGATGGCCTTTTACCGTTGAGGCGTAGAAGGGGAGATGGATAACGACGACTTCAGGACCGTCTGAAGGAAAAAGGAAACAATTTCAAGACCGCACTGTGATGATGGCTTCTTGGGTGTAAGATATACTTCGCAAAAGTGGGTCAAAATCCACTGGAAACCCTTATATATCTTACTTTACACTTTCAAGGGATAGAAAAGGGTGGGTTTAAGTGAAAAACTGGTAAAGTTAAGTCAGGAGCTTCTTGCTTTCTTTTAGCTGCAGTCAGATCCAAGGGGTTAACAGTTATCACTCTCATAAACTGACTCGGTACCAAGTCTGTGATACCGTCCCCTCACGGGTTCCTTTTTCCTTTAAATTATTTCGGTTACTCCGTGGTTAGAGATAAAAGTAAAATTAATTTCATCGATTAACAGGCTTCTTTTGTCAACTGACCGTAACTTCTCGACTGACCTTGGTATTGGCTTATAATATGATATACTAACCTACATCGTAACAAAGCAGAGCACTAACAGATGAGAGAGATGTTTCTTCGAATGCAGAAGGTTCTTCGTCAGCAAATTATACAAGGTGCTAACACACCTGTCAATGTTTTAACAGCAAAGTGTTAACAAAATCGGTCAGTATTAAAGCAACAAAATGCTAATAACAGCTGTCAATGTTATAACAACATATATCCTGCCCTATGCTCTCTCCTATGTTGAGAATTGTCGATAATGTATTACTTCCGTATCCTGCCTGTCTGGAACTATTTATTATGTTTATTACTGACAGCCATTGACACGATTGTATAACCAGAGAGAAGGCTTGTGAAGAACTCATCAATCTTAACTGTTTTGCATCGTGCAGCAAAGAACATATAACAAAGAATACGTAGCTGTGATAAAATATTTTCTATTATGTGCTTTTGCCTTAAACAATTGTACAGAAAAATGTGTCATGTTGACAGTTGTTACAGAATACTTAGGCAAAGCTCCTAGAAATGTTATAATTTATTTTGCGAACGTCATTTGTTGAATTTTAGTGCGTGTGTGCGTGTGTATGTGTGTGTGCGCTCGCGCGTGTGCGAGCTCAAGGACTTTTCAGTGAAGAATGGTAGACGTCGAAGGAGAAATAAGTATTATTGTTTCCTGTCATAGACTTAATTTTTACTAATATTTTTAAATATATCTTTTCCCGTCTTTCATCGTTAGTATTTTTTAATATTTTAAAAAATTAATAAAATATTCCTTCATGCTAAATTTCGGATTAGAAGTAGCTGTTAATGACACAAACATGTCTCTTTGTACAAAAGCAGTCACCACTTCGAGTAATTTTTTTTTGGAGTTTTTGCTTAACGATATCAACGAAGAACCATATGGTATACATCATATATCTGAGTATTTCTATGATACTATCTTAAGTCCACAATTAAATTAAGATTCGACTCATAGAGATACAATGAATTCCCTCATTTTCGTTGTTTTGAAGCGAATGGATTTGTAATGTTCATTTATATACATGTATATATACCGTAAATTTCGGATTGCCGCGACTTTTTTTCCCAACTTTAAACCCTACGGCTTTTTCAGATTTCGATTAGTTTTTCGATGAGCTCCTTGTCACAGTTTTACCTGTTCACAGTTTTAAATCAAAGCCACATACAATTGGAAGCATTCAGATCACTTGCTCAAGCACACACGCTCCTCATGCCGAAAACGAGACGAAATGCCTACAACGCAACTTTTAACTTTTAAGGTGATCAACCTGGGCATTGAACAAGTTGTAGATACACTCAGTTGACTGGAATTTACTGTATGTAACCGTTTTTGAGACTAAAGCCACTTGGCTGTCATTGAGTGAGTTATGGCCGTGAGTTTGTGTGCACACGACATCTCGAGGTGAGGAGCGTCGATAATTACGATGAAACAGCCCGGTGTGCAGTTCTGGCGACAGCTGATGGCTGTCACATTTTTACTGGCAACTTTTATTGTCCTTTGAGTTTCTGGCAGTTTAGTGAATATGTGTAATGCCTTTTATGTTTCGTTGCTACCATGTTTTCACAATGTTGTTAGCTACGGTGATTCATCGGATTAGCTTTTTAATGATACATTCTCAGCACATTTGGTATAAACTACTGTAAAATGCATTCTGTGATATTTTTATGAGCAAATTTTTAAACTGAACAGCAAATACACATGCAATGGTTGGCTTCGTTTTTCTGTTCAAATCTCAACTGACCAAAGAACGCAACAGTATGTTTAAAATGGTTTCAGAGAGATGGCTTTTATTAATTTTTGCTGTCCTACAAATGGGAGAAATGCTATATAGCTATATACAATAATATATATATAATGGCTATATATGTAACTGTGTAACTGATAACCAGTCAGTTTCCATATACGTCCGTGGAGATTTGTAGTTTCAAATATTTTTCTGGAATTTTTCATTTTGAAGTTTATTGAAGTTTGAAGATTATTCCGTTTGCGAAGTTGAGCCACATAATACCTTGTATTGTTGTACATGTTGATATTTGAGACAATAATTATATGCAACTGTTTTGAGTCAAATACTGAAATTCTACTTTTTTTCAAAAATGTATGTTAGGCAGCATGCATGACAAAAACTCAATTTTCTTTTTTTTTCTGGCCTGTCATTATGAGGTTTATAATTACTCGCAAGGTGGTTGATTTACAGAGACATATATTACCATACATTTTTGCAAAACCATAATGTCCAACATGCTTTTTTTTTATTTTTTCATCACTTTTAGAAAGTTCCCGATTTTTTGTCTTTGTGTAATGTTTATATGTTAACCTTATACATGTTCACACCACCAAATGATGCATTCTGCTGACTTTTGCTATAACTCTACAGAAATAAAAAGCCACTTCTCTCTACATTTTAATGTCACCTCGACCTACCGCAGGTCGTGCCTGTAGAACTAACGTGTCGCGGACCACAAACTTCATGCACGTAAGTTTTATGGAACGCTTATAAAACTGGAGAACTAGGGCTGTATAATCATTTGTATCTCACTTCACATAAAAGTGTTCAGCCCCTAAGACATGAGAAGGTAAACAGTTACTATGAACATCTTTAGGTATATAAGCTGAGATATATTATCATCACAACCCAACCCTAGGCTCGCTCGGGTCATAGTCTATGAATCTGTGCTGAACATGCTGTCTGACACATGTCTTTGCCCATTATTTTTGCATCTTATGTATAAAAACCCCACACATTTTCTGAAGAAACAGCTATTATCAGTGAGGTTAATGCATACTTTAAAAACCAGATTAAGACACCGTGGATCAATAACTTTCAATACATACAATTATTTTCTAGCCAGCATAGTTGGTGGTATTCCGAATGTAACATTTCTTTGTCACAGACTGAAGATTGTGGAGATGAAGAACATTTTCACCCACGCAGAGAAAATATTGAGATGTTACCTTTCGAACGGTTGTATTTATGTCACAAAAAAGGTTTAGTCCGTCCGATGCCCACATTATTTTTTGTATAATACTTCTATTTCACACAAGTTAATAAATGTTTTGTCTTGCAGGACAAAGTGGCTGTGTTTTTTCTTGCTAGATGAATGACATACACCGCATATGACACGCACGCAAGGACGCTCACATTCTCTCGTCTCTCTCTCTCTTTCTGGCAGTTAATATTTAAACAAAAAAGATTCACGAGAAAAAAAAATGATAAAAAGATCTCTACCAAGATTTGCCTTGGTTAAATTATTTCATCAAATTAATTTAACCCTTGTTCTTTCTTTCTCTTTGTACCAGCGAGTTCTGACCTCTTGTAGGTAGCAGGCAGCAGATAATCAACTATTGTGATGTGTTATAACAAACTGTCTGTACTATAACATTTCCCTTGCTGTGATAATATCACGGCCCAATCCTGTGATAATACATACCTCAAAGACTACGTAGTTAACGCAAAAAATAAAGTTTTTATATCTTCGGGGCACACTGAATTAATTTTTATTTTATTTTCTTGATGACAGCTTGCTTAGGATACCAGTCGTTGGCCATCTTAAATGTATCACATATCCTTTTCTTAAAAATCAAACCCTAATGAATAAATTAGACCTCCTTTCCTGAATTAGTCCCTTTTTTTTTTTTTTTTTTTTTGTCTGTTTCGTGCTATTTGGTCGATTTTCTATCTAAAAGTTATTATGAGTAAGGGAGAAAAGGATGATTAGGAGAAAAGTAGGCACTAAAAGTAAAGTATGAAAAGAAAGCCCACAGCGTGCAGAAAACAACAGATCGATGGAAGGAGTTCAGCTAAAGTGCAGCAGCAGATGTGTGAGGTTCACTGTGTGCACTGCAGCACTGCACTCAATGGCAGGCGTGCAGCAGATGGTCTCGTGACATATCTCATACTTTTTCCTACAGTACACACCTTCGTACGATGCGACTATCGGCTGCTGCAACAGATGGGCAGGAAAGGCACTCGACCAGAGGCCGGGCATTTATGGCTGACACCAAAGTATGGGAAACACAGCTGCTGGAGTCCTTTTGCCTCTTTTTGTAATTTATCCAATTTTGCCTTTACTACTTTTTTTCACTCACGTTGACTAAGGGGCTTATGGGAGGTTTGTTTTAATTTTTAAAAATGCACTGTTGTTGACCAACAACATCCAAGATAGTTTAATGTTTAATGCGCATATATATATATCCCTCTCCTAATTCTCCTCATAATTATCACTACCACAACAAAAAGATCATTTCATTCTTGCACTGCATAAGGATTGGGTGGGGTCATTGTTGTAGGTAGGATTCGCTTTATTCCGTTTCCCTGGCTCAGTCTTCGTATGACGGTGATACATTTTACAAGATTTTATTGTACTGAATCTGTACCATCATTTTCTTCTTCTTCCTCAAATCACTCTTACTCCCTTGCTCATCACAGAATCTTTTCATTACTGCCGAATTTTTGCCGTTAAAACTAACAAACTTAGCCTGTGCAGGTCAAACTATAGGTAAAGAGGAAAGACTTTCACTTCGTACGGCATATGAATAAACGTCAGAGCAAGGGACAATACTTTTGCGTACATTTCTCTTTCACAAATGAGAGTTGTCTATCTTAGCACACTGCGTTTGTAAAGCAGGCGAAAAATCAACCAGACTTCTAAATGTTGCAATAAACAAATCTAGCACATTTTTAAATGTGCTTAAAAGCCTATATTTCATCTTAAATTAATGTTATTTTTGGCTGAAAGAAGACTGGTGACTGCAGGTATCGATCTTCCACATAATTCAAACCAAAATAGTTCGTCCTAGTGGCGAGGAAAAAACAATTCTTTTGAATCGTGACGCACACATTCTGTATAAGTTATTAGCCACACTGTGTGGTGAGCAGGCACAGGAAAACGAAACCCGCTGCTGATGATCGTTTTGTTAACGAAACACAAAGCAGCGAAGACAGATGAGATTGAACTAAAGGTTCTGGACCCTGGCATCCTGATAAAACCGGAAAAGACTGAACATGGAAACAAATGAAAAGCAGCCAGCAATTGCTTTCACCATATTCCGGAATGGCTATCGGAACTAGTGACCGGAAGGGCAGGCTAGTTGATGTCTTTAGGTAATGTTTGCTTTATCAATGACAGGTTAAGTCCGCTGTCATTTTGACGACCCTACAAACTTACAGGGTTATTAACTTTCCGTGTAGACCCCCAACACCAACACCCCTATCACCACCACCACCACCCCTATCACCACCACCACAACCACCACCACTACCACCACCACCACTACCACCACCACCACTACCACCACCACCAGCCGCCTGCTTTAGAATTTTAAAATGTGAGTTAAAACTGATTTTCTAAAACCAGAAATAAGTCTGTTTAATTATTTTTCGTGGCTGAGGACCAACGTATGGCCGACGTACTTCGTTCTCGTGATTATACGGCGTTTTGACGTGGCGTCTACTTGGTGCTGCAAACATCTGCTGCTGGCCACAGCTAGCCTCACATCTGATATCCTAGTCGCTACTGCGTAGTTCCGGCGATTAAGCCATAGACATAGTTGTTTAAGTTTTTTCTGAGATCCTATCCATTACTGCCCAGCTGTGACCCGCATGTTTAGAATTAGGTGTGAGGTTATTACCATTTGACCAGGTGTGATTCATGTTTAGCTTCAAATCCAAGATTTAGTCACTGCTGTTGATTGGTCACGGCCGTATTAGCTTCACATCTGATATTGTAGCTGTAGGGGACAACGCAAGTTTCGGTAACATGAACAGCAGGATGTTCAATTCTTTAATTTGCGCCTGTCCGAGAAGACCGGGGATTGGAGTCTTGCACCTTGAGTTGGACAGGAAGGAGGAGGAGCGAGGGTAAGACAGGAGATGGGGGCAGAAAAGCACCTCTTAACATCATTATGGCATTTCGATTGTCGGTAGCGGGTGTGCGACCTTTTATGTTCGCGGGCAAGAAGGATCGAAATGTTTACATGAGAAGGCCGCCAAAAGCCTTCTGGTGGAGTAACGGTAGTTATAAATTTTATGGTTGATTTCGATGATGGTTGCTTGTATTTTGCAGCCGTTGGCTGTTTTGTGATAGCAGGTTTTTTTTTTATCCTTATCGATACTGCGAATTCTCAAATATAGGAAATATCCATATGAAAGCTTTTCTTTTGTATCACAATATGGCAGCCTTTACGAGACATTTACACTTGCTAACATATGCAAACTCACTAACTGTAAAGTTTATGGTGCAATAAACATATTACCAGCTATTTTAGTCGATTCAAACATGTTCATAACCATGAAATGCGAATTTGTTACGAAAGTATAATGTTTGTTAAAATGTATGATAAGACAAATATGATGGCTAAAGATTTTTGCAATCTCTCTCTATCTTTGAACGCGTGTTTTGTAGGGAGTGGGTGTTCGTGCGTGCATCAGTTGATGACAGAATCCTACCACGTAGACAGGCAAACACAGACCATACTGTGTTGTAGGATATACAATGTTGCAACGCATGCACACACACACACACACTCGAATATAAACTCTCACACACGAACACACAGACACTAACTCACGCACCCACTATTACACACAGAAAGAGAATTAGATTGTGGCTGCAGTTGTTGTTTTCGGGACCGTGTGACAGTGAACCCATGTAGCCTAAGGCCCTATGCTTAACCCTGACAAAAGCCTTTCAGAACTGAAAAGCGAGACCTAAATCCTTCGGTTGACTACAAACATATATGAGGATACAGATTCGTGGGTTGACAGATGGTCTTTTGAGTCCGGACAGTCGCTTCTCTTCTAGGGAACACGTCAAACGAGGCACAGAAAACGATAACAAAAACACATAGTCTCCTTCCGATTAACAGTTAATTTCTCATTATTTACACCGTCTCCCCCCCCCAAAAAAAAAACAACAACAAAAAACTGGTAGCAGAAAAGTGTTAACGAGAGCTTGACAAACTGTTTTTAAATGAGAAATAAATGTTGAGCTATGTAAGTGCACTGCCAAATATTGTAAAAAAATAAAAATAAAAATAAATACGTGTGATTGTAGGCAGGCAGTTTATACAGTGTGTGGGTGAACTGGATGGACGACCACATAAACAGATGACGTCCAATGGTAACATGTTGCAAGACAAATGTCTCCACCTTTAATGAACCTGCACATCCCTGCTGTTCATCCATAGAGTGAATACCTGTGTAGGACCACACTCTGTTCATGTCTCCGCACGCACGCACACACATCACACGCATACAAGCGCGCACTCACACATGCACACACAGAAGAGAGAAAGAATAAGTATAAGTTTGCAATAAATAATCTTGTGGGTTTTTATGTACCATGTGTCGGTGACTCCATGCAGCCTCAGGCATTCTCTCTCTCCCCCCAGCATCAACACCCACCCTCACACAGAGAGATTATCGAATTCAGTCAGCTCTCACGACCCAAGCTCTCACATGTTTTAAAAAAAGTTAATTAGATTGAAGGTTAGGTGTTTGCAGTCGGTCTTTTATAACTATTTGCAGTCCTACAGTGACATAAAATAAATGAATAAATACAAACGCGATTAAATAAATAATAAAGCCAATGTCAAAGATTTCTTTAAAAAAAAAGCCAAACTTGTGACTCACCAGGTGAGCTTACCTGGCGGCTGACATTTAAGACATTCACCTCTTCCTGCAGAACGATCTGACAAGTTTTATACCATTTTATATCTTTCTCATGTATGGCTGCGAGGGTTAAGGGGCTGATAAAGTCATGCTTTCTCAGCGACAGAAAATGTGCTGATGTATCTCCCTAGCTTCCGATTGCCTCCCGGTGAGCCGTCCGCCACGTGCACCCTTGAGTCAGCCTCGGTGCGAGGACAATATTCTCCAAAAAAGACAGTGCACTGTAGTCAAAGCCGTTATTCAACGAAGACATCGAGCAGTGGCTGCATCTCAGGAGGAGGGGGGGAGGCTTCTATTTAGTCCGTCCGTCCGTCCGTCCGTCCGTCCGTCCGTCCGTCCGTCGCGTTCACATGCAGTTAAAGTGAAGTGTTAGGACTGATACTTTAGAACCTTTTATATATTTCTTTCTTTTCTGTGATATCAGGCCAAGCGGGTAAAGCTCTCTGTACTGATAGCTAATAATATATATTGTCGCCTGCATCACGAAGTTTGGAGATTCAGCTCAACGAAATCAGTGTTGACGATGCAGAAAGACCAGCAAATGAAAAAACCAATTAATAGCGTTTTCCTCTATTTCTTCTCCTCTCTCTTCCCCTAAGCCCTACTTCTCCTCTGCCACCCCGAAGAGTTTAAGGCTTGCACTTCCAATTAATATTTGTCCATTACTTACCTTATGACGATTCTGTATTTCTTTTCCTGTTTGAACTTGTTGGTAATTTGTTTTGATGAATGGCATAACATTGTGATCGCTTGTGTATGTTGAGCTGATGTAATGACTACCAGTAAATATATGTGTATAGTCTGTACATGCTTATATTACGTTATGTCACATATGCACGTTATGTTTCCCACATATGCACGTTATGCTTCCTCAAAATTGACCGATTCAATAAATATACATTCACATTCTTTTTCTCTCTGAGCTAAAACTCTCGTCGCAGTAGAGAATCAGTCATCAATCTGTGTGTGTGTGAGAGAGAGAGCTGCGAGGGTACAGTGAGTGGGCTCACTGTGAGTGTGACTGTGCTCACATAGCAACAGTATGACAACTTACAGTACGTCTGGTGCAATGAGGTGACAGTGTGTCATCATTTGATGTTAAAGTCGATGCTGGGGGAAGGTAATTATGTAACAGTTAAAATCACATCGTAGGGGCTTTGTTAAGTTCAGTGTATCTGAAAGAACCTACTGTGGGGCGCTGAAGGATGACACTCGGCAGATCGCTCATACCAACCAACCAACCAACCAACCGACCGACCAACCGGTCGCCCTGGCTAGATGTCTGCTTGCCTTTCTGTTTGCTCTACTGCCTTGGCACACAATAACATTTCATTGCATCTGAATGTGTGACCTTCATGACATCTTTCATAACATCATTTTTTATTTGGGTCCTAAAATATCGTGGCTGCGTGATTAGTCACCTGAGACCTCTTTTTGAGACCGTAAACCGAGACGGTTAAAAAAAAAACAACCACTACACGCAGTCAGTAGGAAGACAACCATGAAAGCACCGCCATCTATAGGGACGAACAGGAATGGTGTTTCTATTCTTACAGTTGACTGTCTAAGATCACTCATGTTTCCATTAAATTATGACGGAGTAGATAACACACTCACGAGTAGGCATCGCGCGCCGACTCCACAGTCTGCCGAGCACGTAGACAGTTACTTCCCTTACACCACGACCTCTCTTACCGTGAAAACAGCAACAGTCGTGTAAGTACATTTTATGTTACAGTCCATCTCTCTCTCTCACACACACACACATACAGTTGAGGAAACAGTGTTTACCAATCAGCATAGCATCCCAAATGTGCAGCACGTGGCAGTGAGCAGCCATGGCGAGGTGAGTGCGATGTCTGATAGAACACGTGGTAAGCAGGACGACGATCAACATCCACTCATCAGCGATGCTTTGCTGCTTCATGCATGGAGTGTTTCGATCTTTGCTCTGGGCCATGTGTTGTCAACTCAAACGAGTGGCGTGTGTCACCAAAGCTGTGACCCCAAACGAGGCCATCTTTGATTCACAAGCACATGGAAAGTTGAAGATAAACATCGACTACCTCTGGGGCTCAGGCAGCGTCGGGGTCAGATGACAACTGGTCGATCAGCCTGATGTCTGGTCGAGGGTCAGGAGACATATCTCTACTTTCTCACAGGGTAAAAAAAGATTTTTAATGACAATGACAATTCTTTATTTACGAGAGGTAAAATAAGCAAGAAAAAGCTTTTTTTTTCCAATTAGCCCTCGACCTTTACGGGGAAAGATTAAACTAAGTAATTAAGAGAGAAGAATTAGTAGTAAACATAAGAAATATATTACAGGAGAGTGGAAGGTGAATATGTACAAAAGTGATGGTTAAGAAAAACATATATTTACAAGGTTTCGTGGAGTTGAGGTATCTCTAGAAGCCTCATCCAATTTTCTTGACTGTATTGAGGTAGATGGCGTCGCAAGCAGTTCAGGAGTTCAGTTGCTTAAGATGGAGAGGGAGGATGTTCCACAGCACGCTCCCTGAGTATTTCAAATTTGATTTACAAAGGTCTATTCTAGTTTTGGAGAAGTTGTAATGGTTTTGGAAGAAAAATAACCTTCGGCTATTTCACAAGTCACTGGTAAGTCACAAAGAATTGAGACTTAATTAATTCAGTCTAGGCTAAAGGAAGGTAAGTAACAAATCTCGGCATAGCAACATGTGATTTGATTTGTATTTGATACAGAAAATAAGTTTAGTGCACCGAAAACCAGACGCTTTTTTTCTGGCTCGGCATAAAACACCTGTTTTCTTCTCTCTCACACCACCAATAAAACTTTACCACTCTTTCTATCTGGATTAATTAGCAATTAGTATATCAACCCTCACATGCTTCCACCTGTTAAGAAATAATTTCCAGTTCCTACCCACAAAACAGCTCGTTACACGCACATAAAACATTGTGAGAGCATAGTATGAAATAAATGCACACGTTGCAGGTGAGTTGTAAATAACGAAGTATTTTAATGGTGGTGCCGCGTTTACCACACAAACAACGGAGTCCTGCAGGAAACTCACAAAAACATTGTATAAAATTATCATCGTCTGAAATGGAAATCAGCTGAAATACGAGGAGAGTAGTTGACACAGACGCCTCGTACCAAAAATATGGCCGTTAGAAGGGAGGCCGTTACGTAGTTTGAAAGCCGGTGGTTGAAACCGTCGTGTCTGTCTTTTGATGTTCATGGCGGCTTCTAGAAGCTGACAGCAGCTGAACACGGGCGTCACGGTCTTGTGCTCCGTACAACAGCCTGCATCAACTGCTCATTCAGAAAATATGTTTTGCAGTTTTATGTGGAATTTTATGTGCTACAAAGAGTTGATTGGCGGTCCTGCTGCTGTGCAGCTACGCAATCCTCTGCAGCAAGGCGACAACATGAATCTCAGCGTTGACCTCTGATCTCCTGTCCTCTCGTGTGAATTGTTCTCAGTTTGCTTCTCGCACTCTTTGGAGATGTTTTAAAAGCTCTTACACTTTTTTTGCATAAAAACGATTTTGATTCAAAACTCTGGCTCGTGGCATCTCGTCAGCTCCGTGTCTATCGGTGGTTTTCACTAGAGATGTTCCCATCTCGTGCCTTCGTCTTGTTGTATCTGACCTACGAACCCCACAGTCCCGCCGCCCTTTTGTTGTTGTTTTCCGTCCACGTGGGGCTATCCTCTCTACATTATCCGTTGGATGTTAAGGTTTTGAATGTGTTTGTACATAGGTCGACTGCACTCCATATGAGAAATATGTTCATTCTGTCTCTTGCTCCGTGGACTTTCTCGACTACTTCGCGATAATGCTTTCTCGGCTCCAGCATTGACATCCTTGTTCCTCCTGCTGCTGCTGACGACGACGACGATGATGATGATGATAGCAAAAGACACGTTTGCTATTCATCCACTGTGCGAGTTCTCAACAGACTGTGAAGCAGAATTTTCAGTTCAGCACTTGTCCATCCCCACAAGGCCAATATAGAAATCGTCAACAGGATTTTCAGAAATGTAGGCGTAAGCTTCTATAATCTTCACCAAGGACGAAAAAATGTCAAATAGAAAAAGGAAAAGCCTGAAATCCCAGAAATTGAGAGAGAGAGATGGGGTGGGGGAGGAGGGTGACAGGAGGAAATTTAAGGATGTTTTTGTGTAGAGGACGCGCTGCTCACGGCTATTTTTAGCCGGCGACAAGCCAAATCGAGTCTGTCTCAGTGCCCCCCACAATCTCCTCCTCACACTCCTCTCCTGGCAGTCTTTAGCCCACGTCACAACTCCCACGTGGACACGACGAGTGGGGATGCTACGGGTCACAATCGGCAACCAGAGAAATCAATTTCGACCGGAATAACGCCTTGCCCTTCCCCCATCTCCCTCCCTCTCTCTTTCTTCATCCTTCTCTCTACCACACTCCTCCTCTCTTTATTTCTATGTCTCTTCGTTTTGATTCACTCACTCTCCCTTCGTTTGATCTGGTCAGCCATTATGATTGCATTCTCTTTGCCTGATGCTGAACGTTGTTGTCGTCGTCGTCGTCGTTGTTGTTGTTGTTGTTGTTGTTGTTGATGATGATGATGACGACGACGATGATGATGGTCGTGTTTTGGTGTACATGATGGTGTGAGACAGTTATCACGATCACACAACCATCTCATGCCACGTTAAACACCCACATCAATAAGAACGCAAACAACAGCAACATCTGTTAATCATCCGACAGAGAGGTGCGGCTTCATTCGAAAACAAAATTCCAATTATCGAGCAGAAAACTCATCGAATGATATGATAAATCTGACTGATGCTCACATCTGACTGCGATGTGTTGATGATGCCGATCACACTGCGACGACTACTTCAACAACCGCCGTTGACCCACTTTGATAAAGAACTGAGGTGTTCGATGAAAGACTGAAGAACTGACGACACCACGGTCGGTCCCAGAGAAAGATTATTATTGATTGCGCATGCAGTCGATTGCACTGTAGGGAGGATCCGCCTTTTGGGGAGAGTGAAATGGAGGAGGGAGGGTTGGGAGTGCGGAGGTGGAAGCAGCCTATAACCGACTCCAAAATGGAACCTTGAACTTTAAGGTAACATCAATATTTCTCGCCTGCCTATCCCCGGCACCAATTAAGCGAGCAAAAATAGCCTCCTACCCTAAAATAGAAAACAGCGGGGCAGGAGACAGCGGAGAGAAGGGAAGGTGCGGGCGGCGAGAGGGAGAGATAAAACGGAGAAGGAGGAGGGGTGGGCAAGAAAAGGAGGAAAAGAGTAGGAGAGACTGTGTGTGTGTGTCCTGAAATTAGCGAGGAGGGAGAGAGCCTCTTGAAACTCATCAGCTTAGGCACAAGTTGGCTGGCAAACATCAACAGGTAGGCAGGTATTTCGCTGTACACCTGCTGGACTCGTGAGTAAACACTCGCTTCTGTAAGGGATGGCTGTATATAATGAGCGTGATGTGGCGGCCGCCCACCTGTATGTTCAGTCCGAGTAACCTCCAGGTTCACAACGGACTTCTTTGAGTCACAGAGGACTGCTTTCTGGTCGTAGGATCGCTTAAAAAGAAAAAAAGTTCTTTGGAAAATATTCAAAATTTGACTGACTCTTCTACCTGCGTTAATGAAAGGCGATTCTTCAGGATTAAGGAGACACGTTTGAATGGAAGTAAAATATTGAGATAGACTGACCGCCAGACACACACAAAGGGTTTGCTGGACTAGCTGTGATTGCGATGTCGCTAACAGGATGGTCCAGACGTCCTCAGCACACCTGGCGAAGACACCTGCCACGTCCCCCGCCATCTTGTTTGCTGCTTGTGAGCTCTCTCGCCTCTTTTTTTTATTATTTGGTGGCAAAGCAGTCAATGGCTGGCTACCTGCTTCTGTACCAGGCAACCTGTACAGGTGCAGTTACCCTTGGCGGGACAGTTGACCTGCCTTCTTTTAGGGAGTTCTGTTTACCCGTGAGCCCTTCCTGATGCGGGCTTGGCGAATGTCGGTGATAAAGGCTGGGGAGAGGAGGAGGGTGCCGGGGGCGGCCAGCTCTCCGTTGTTGCCTCGTGCTCTCATTGCCTGCCATCCCCATCCCCCAACCCCCCCGAAAGTTTCTGTGTGTCGGGGGTTCCAGGCCCCGTGTTG
Source organism: Pomacea canaliculata (assembly GCF_003073045.1). Taxonomy (NCBI): domain Eukaryota; kingdom Metazoa; phylum Mollusca; class Gastropoda; order Architaenioglossa; family Ampullariidae; genus Pomacea; species Pomacea canaliculata. The sequence continues at coordinate 21,965,232 of NC_037590.1, read as the reverse complement.
TGGCGAGTTTTCGCTCTGGGCGCATGCGTGAACACGTGTGCATGCTCACGGCGCATGCGTGGCCACGTGACGTCCATGTGGACGCACGTTTCCCATGTCAACAAGCGCCGTTCTTTTGTGCTCGGAACTTGAGACACGCAATTCCCGAGGCGGACGAGCATTCCCCCCAGTTCCCCTTTTTGTTTCCTCGGATTAAGTCGGTCAAGCACTTCACCTGCCAACTTTTTTATCTCTTTGCTCAGTGTGAATGAAGAGCTTTTTGCCGATACACACATTAAAATATTAGTATTTTTCTCTTTTCGTTGTCGTTTAAATGATATTAAGTTTTTTTAGTGGTATTCTAATGATTGTATAAAGATCTACGAATAATCAGAAAAATGACTTTTTTCTAATGCATATTTTTGTAGCTTAATGTAAATGTTGCTAATAAACAACTAATAAGTGTCGATTGTTTTGATGAATTGCTTCTATTTTTGAGGTTTTTTGAGGCTCATTGTAAGCAAATAATAAATGTACGCGGCTCGGTTCAGTGCGGCTGTGAAAGGTTTTGCTGGAGCGTGATACCTTCGAGAAGACAAACCACATTTTTCTCAAAGCCACTGCTTTTGAATTAATACAGCCGAAAAAGATCCACATGGCAGTTGTGAGGAAATGCTATCTGTTTGGCATCGCAGCCATAGTTGTTTGAGACAAGACACTTTTGATGAGCGACATTTGCTTTCTGGCGGCAACTTTGGTGGAGAAACTTTTAGGACGAGAGGAGTTATCCCACATTTGAAAGCCCCCGGCGCTCTTTGAATTGAGATTAAGCCTCCCACAAGTTCTGATCCTTCTTACAACACCACACCGCTCCGAGGTTGTGTGTGCAACAAGAGTTCGATGAAAGGATTTTCTTGCCCTTGGTTGGCAAGACAGCTTGGTATTTGAGACAGGTTGAGAGCCCCGTGTCCAACCACCCCCAGCTCCTCAACAAAACTCGGACATCTTAGCGGCCATGACACAGCCGGTGCAAACCGTGGCCTTGATACATGGGGGAGGGAACACTGAGACATGTTAGAAGTACTTCTTGAATGGCCAAGAAAGACAAAATGTCAACAGACGAGACAGGATAGACGTCCTGCATGAAAGACAAGATAGAAGGCCATCCCACGGCGAAACAACTGATTCATGTGAGACGAAATAGACTGTCAGGTTCGTGAAAGTCAGATTGTCATGAACGTGCGCCAGGCTGTCGCTGTGGTAGGAATTATAACTGTCACAGCTCTAATAAGGCGTTGAGATGTGTCCTGTGTAACATGTCAACGGCGCTTTAATGTTCGATTTCCGGCTGGCTGCATCTGATTAATCACATCTTTATGTCATGGGAACGCCAAGATCGGCCCAGACGCCCACGATCAAAGGACAGGAATAGAAGGTGGATCTAGCGTGAAACTAACGGCAGATTCTTTGAGTTTACACAAAGCCAGGGACTCCCTTAGCCAACGGCATCTGTCGCCACAATGAATCCAGGAAGGCATCTACCCAGATGATTTGCTCAATAACCAAACTGGTTTCATCCTTCTGTGGAAGCATTTCAAATCCAGCATCAACAAGGCCCAAACAAGGTCGTATCTCAGAAATATCCCACGTAGGTAGTGCCCATAACCTTATCCTCACGAGCCAGATGAAGCGCTCCTCGGCCAACCCCGATCGACTTTGCTTTTATTTTGGGGTAGCTCAAATGACCAAATGTTTCGAAATCTTCAGGCTCAAGTAAATTAGCCACCCCTGAAAATGATGACTCCAATGCGACGGGATGAATCATCAAAGAGCAGCCCAAAACGTATTATGCTACAAAGGAAAAAGAAGGGATCCTGGGTCACGAATGACATCCTGACCTGGATCTTTCGTGACCAAAAGTAGGGCCTTGAAGAAAGAGAAAGAAAAACCCCAGCAGCTTCCAAGTAGAAAGCCGTGAACTGCATTATCACGAAGGAGACGAAGGCAGCTAAAGGATAACCTGATCGAGAACCAGTGATGAACTATAGAAGAGGGAATTACACTAGGTAGCAGTGTGTAGTATTGCCAAGGAGGACCGTGTGCAACATAACACAGACGGTACGAGAGCAGTGTGGTTACAAATAGACACTGTGCAGCATAGACACAAATTCCAAAATCCAACGTATTATTCAAAAGCCTCAGGGGATATTTATAATAAACTATATTTAATGCTATAACCAAATGATCAATAAAGGTCAAGAAAATGTTGAGAATTATGCATGACTATTTAGAGTAAATTTGGATAAGTTCTCTACATAGACAATAGCAACATTAATTTTAGTTATTATTAATTTTTGGCCTTTTCACGTGGCAGGGAAATGGTGACAACAATGTCCTTGCAAAGCCCCGGCCAATGACCTCCCAAGGACTGTGCTGACAATGAAGAGAGAGAAAGGAAGAGGGGAGGAAGAGATTGAAGGATGGAGGTCAGCTGTGCATCCTTGTGCCTCAGGCAGACAGTCCCACACTCCCACAGTCTCGTCGAACCCGATCTGAATAGGGCCCAAGGACACGCATGAGAGACGACACCAGCAAGGCCGTCAGATGGTGGGACCGCTAGGCGGCGCTGGGAGCTGCTGGACGTCAGAGTGGAGTCGGCAGACAAACGCGAGATTCGCTGAACTAAGCAGATTGCATTTTTAACTACGGGAATAATAGTTCAGCCACTGCCCAATATGTCGCCCTTAAAAAGTCTATAAACAGAACATAAACTTCTGTATCCCTCGCATTTTGTGGCTGTAAATATATCCCGTGGCTCAACTTACCGTAAATATATTTGTCTGCCACCGTGCCTCAAGGATGTAAAAGCTTCTTATCATTCATCGTACCTTTAGGTCTGTACCTCCCAACTGGCTGTCGAAGACCGTTGCTCTACCTCCATATCTGCCCGCACGTGGCACAAGTAGCTCCTGCCTGTAATACGCCATTGTTGGTTTATTTACTTATTTCAATTTTTGTTTTTAGCATCAACTTTCCCAATGCACAGCTTGTGTTTACCTGTAAGAAACACCACTCATTATGTCCGTTCTCAGTGGAACTGGTTTGCTTCCAGACTCAATGGAGCCAATGTTTAGAGCAGTTTAGGGTAGGCAAGGGGAAGCAGGGAGGAGATCGGGAGGTGACCTGTGGCTGGGGCTGTCAGATTCGACAGGATACTCGATCGCAGAAGCGAGCACTCGGCCAAGAGGTTCAGCTTTCCTCTGGGGAGCCTGACGGACCTGCTTGAAGGTTACACTTGTTTTCCGCTGTCCATCGTTGGGCAAGAATTATGTCAGAAAAATGGCAGGTCTGGAACCTGTTCAGGCCAGACAGTACTCACGACATTACACTCTGTGTGCCAAGACAGGAATTATCTCTAAAGAAGCCACTATGTTGTTGTGTCGAGTTATTTACACCTCAGTCTCACTATCCAAACCACGAAGATTGTACCCTCACAGAAATTTTTTTTTTTTTTTTTTTGAAGAGGAGAAGTCTGCGATGATCACGTGTCACACACTTTATTGGTTCATCAGACACTGACTACTTGTCGAACGCACTACCAACTGTCAATAGTCCAGTGGGGGTGGCTGTCCTGGGTTCAGCTCCCGTCTCGGGCACGGCTGTTCTTTCTCTGCATGTGGCATCTGTTTACAACCTCTGGCTGCTTCGCAGTTATCTAGCCTCAGTTGCTGGCTCGGCGTAAAACATCTATTCCCCTTTCCCCCCTTTTGTTGAACCCACTGACTGTCAGAGGGAATGTTTCCGGATGTAGATTGCAAGGCCACAAGAGCAGAGCGCATGCGTGGGATAAGACAAGCATTGTACACCATCAGATTTACACAAACAAGCTCACATTCTTGAAAGAAGTTATTTTGGTGGGAAATGGGGTTTGGTCATTTCACAGGTGGCGCTCTCGCCAGAGGCCTGACGAAACAACCAATCATTTTGGTGCAGAAGGAAATGTCGATTATTTGGCGCACACCGCGTGAACACTAAACACGAGCTTGGCCAAAAAACACATTCTTTAGCGGGTGCATGCATATTACAGATATTTTAGTACGATGTTTATTTTTCTTCTCACTAGTCCGATAAACACGAAATAATGCAGTTATTGGGTCTTGTGAGGGATCATGGGAAGCATGCAAGACTATTTTTGGTGGAGCTTGTTATGTGGACACTGGAGCTTAGCAATAAAACGTTTTCGAGATCGTGCAATAGTCACGAAGTTTCCGTTAAACATTCCATATTACAAAACAGAGAATAACGATACAATACACAGTACACAATACACAGTATCTTGAGGCAAAACATAATATTTGATTTTAGTAACTAGAAAAAATGAAGACAACATTTAAAGGGCTACAGAAAAATGCGAGAAAACCCTTTTATTTTCAGGGTTTAGCTTAATACAAGATACTGTTACTAAGGCAACGTGAGACTTGGCAAAGTGAGAAAGAGAGCTGGCGTGGGCGATGCTGATGATGATGATTGATTGATTGATTGATGATGATGATGATGATGATGATGATGATGATGATGATGATGATGATGATGATGATGATGATGATGATGATGATGATGATGATGACGACGACGACGACGAGCGAGGAAGTACACGTCAGCATGTTGGATGTCGAGGAGATGCTCGTGGGCACATCGAGCTGGAGGGTGAGCGGCTGATGAAGGCAGCGCGCTAAGGATGTGGCACCGCGTGCAGAGGACGGGTGGAGGAGTGAGCGCTCTGGCGACACCTCCCTCCATTCATCTGAGAGCAGAGCAAGGAGTGGCGGTGAGTTGAAGCTGGGCGAGGGGGAAGGAGAGGCGGAGGAGGAGAGGAGGAGGAGTAAAGGCCGCTGCCGGAGAAACCAGATCGAGGCTCTAGAAGCCCAGTGACTGCCTGGCCGCGGAGACAGTATCGATCTCATCTGCCGCTCCACGGCCCTCAGCGCCTCCTACGCACCGCAGATGGAGGGGCCGGGTGGGCCGGGTGGGTGTGCGGCGTGGGGCAGAAGGGGTAGATCAAAACAACTTTGACGTCATCGGCCGCAGTCGCTATCACTTTCTGGAGCTTGTCATGCAAGGCGATGTCTCGAGTTCTGTTTCCCCAGCGCTATAATCGTCCTCGGGTAGTGGGGTGGCTGGGAGGATGGCTGTGTGTGTAGAGGGGTGGACAGAAGGGTAGAAATGGGGAAGCGATGGACACAAGAATAGTCCAGCTACGCTCTGCTGGTCGGCTAATACTTTAGGTCTCGTGTTTAGTTGAGAGATCATCTAGAACTGTTTGTGGTGAGACACAAGGCAGACATCATTCTAGGATGGAAACACCTCTTTAACATTTTTTTAACGATGCTCCATATTTTTAATCCCGTTCTATCTGAAATCAAGGATGAAGCCAGTGAAAGGACAGGTTAGTCACTCCGTCTCTCCATCTGCCCTCCTTGACTGACTTATTCTCACACCCTGATTCACTTACTCACCAACTCGCAGACTCACGAACGCCGGGCGATTATGTGAATGATGCGGGGGAGTATCATTGATCGCCACCCACCTCGCACCTCCATCAGCAGCCGAAGCTTCGCGAAATCGTGTTCCTTGGCGATGCTGCAGCCAATCTCCTGTTGCTGCATCAGCACAAATTATCTTTCTGCCCCAATAGTTACAACATTTTTTTCAGAGTCCATGAAGATTTGATTAAAGTAATGCAAAATATTTAATACGAAAATAATGTCATTCTTTGTCTTCATGTTTTTTAAAAAATAAACTGAAATTAGATGCCATTTCTACTCACTATCTTGGAAAACATTTAATGTTTTCTTCTTTTGAAAGCACGCGTGTGTATGTATATGTGCATATATATTATATATATAATTAAGATTGCGTTTGTGTGTTTGCGCGCGTGCATATATGGTAGAACGTTTGCGTTTGTGTGCGTGCATGATTTGTAGTGTGCGTGTGTATGTGTCTATATTAACGTGTGTGTGTGTGTGTGCACGTATATCAATGTGTTCTTTATGTGTATTATACTAGATACGTGTGACAGACGTGTATTAGAGGTTGCACATGTGTACGTGTGTGTGTGCACGTATTATAATGTATGCGTATCAATGTGCATGCATTATAATGTGTTTGTATGAATGCAGGCATGTATGCCTGTGTCTTGCTGTACACTCGCATGAGTGTATCTGTTTGTGTGCGTGTTTGTTTGTGTGTACGAATGCGTGTTTGCATCAGTATGGGTGCGTGGGGTGCAGACCTGTCGATCAGCGGCCTTGTCCACCCTCGCCCCCTCCTCGCACAGACTAGCAGCACGCGGACGATGGCTTTTGTGACCTGGCCAGGGCGTGGGCGGATGATCCAAAGGAGGAACTTCTTGCTGAGCTCGCAGCCTGCCGCCAAGCAGCGGTGTGGTGAAAAAGCAATCAAGTGATAGTTGCAGGAGACCGTTACTCCGCCTTGACAAAGGTTCAGCTTCGGCTGCTCTACAGGTTCCATACAGCCTCACAGTGAAGGATGAGAATTGTCGAGTCCAAGGCTTCTTTCATCTAGAAAGGGAGGATGGGGAGAGAGGGAAAGAGAAAGGAGGAAGGGAGGAAGATCTGCGGTATTTCTGCTCGCTAAAGGTCTTGTGTTGCGAGGGATTTGCGCGTGCTGATGAGTGGGAGTAAATGCTTGATTTCTGATTCACAAATGGATGTGAGAGCGTGCTTTATGTGGGCTATAGTGTGTGTGGAGCTTGGAATAACATTTATTATTTTTGAAACTGTAAACAATGTTATATCTGAGCTATCTACTGCAGAGTGCGATGATCGAGCAAAATAAAGCTTAGGACTGACTCACACAATGCCATCAATAGCAATTTGGTTTTACTCATCAGTTTCGTGTAATTGCAGCACATTTCTCTGACACTGAAAAAAATGTATTTTCTTTCATGGACTGCCACACTCGGCTTGTGACTAGCACCATAGCGAACTTTATATCTGAGAGGAATGCCATGTCTTGTTGTCTGTCTGCACGGCATGAATATCTCGTGACCATGGCGCTTGTCTGGATATGTAGATGTGGAGGCTGCACCCAGTCGTCTGTCTGTCTGTACAAGACTTGCATGGCTTGCACGCCATCATTGAACATTGCTCGAGAAGTATGTCGACGTCTGTTCGGAAAATTATTTGCAGGAACGGGAAAAGGATTGTGCGGGGGCGGACAAGGGGGAGGGGAGAGGATGGTGTTTGTCTTGCTGCAGCTTGGAGTGAAGGTGGCGCTGTGCTGTATGTATGTCTTGCTGCACATTCATGTTTTTCTTAGAGGAGAAATGGTACTGTGGTGTATGCAGATGTAGATGTGGTGTACGAATGTGTTGCTTTAGTAGTGGGTGGCACCGTGGTGTCTGGATGTCTGGGGGTGTAGTGGAGTGGTACTGTGGTGTGTAATGTGTTACTTTATATTGAGGTGGTACTGTGGTGTCTGGATGATTTTGCAAGGAAGGGGTGATGGAGCAATAGATGTCTTTATTAGCGGCGCCAAGCTATGTTGAGGAAGATTTCTGTCGAGAATATTCAGGGGAAGGGCTGAGAATTTGTGTCATTTTAGCAGCTTCCCTTGCAGCAGGAGGCATTAATTCTCTCTGAGTCTCCTGCATGTCAGGATGAGTTCTGACAGCTTCGTGTCAGGCAATCTAGTCGATGCTTGTCCGAGGCACTTTGCACCTACGACCACGATTACAGAGATTTCAAGCTCCTACATGGCCATGAAGCACTTTGTGGTTTGTCTGACATATACTTCCGTGGTCCGACATACTTTCTCGTTTGTCTGACATCTCACAGTTCTGTGTTTGCTGGACATAGCTGGGCTTCTTGTTTGTCCAACATATTTTCTCATTTGCTTAATTGTTACCGATCTCATTTTGTCAACCATTTGGTCACACTTATCTGTGATGCAGGAATAAATATTATGTTTTAAGCTGTGATAAAAGCTGTTGCAGTGTACAGAACTACACATCAAGGGTTTGCCTCACAGATTTATCTTATCGATTCCGCTGAGCTAGAAGACGTGGGTCTGCTATTGTGTAATGGAAGAAATAAAAAGGAAAGAAACAGCAGGCTGATAAAAACTACAAAATAAAATGAAGGATATGAAATACCATAGTTTCCAGGCGCGGAGGGGGCAGGAGGAACTCAATAAAAAAACAACAACATTGGTGTAGCCATTATCATTTGCAAGAATCTTGTTTATTTTTATTAAAAGATGAAACATTCCCGTGAATTTTTTTAATGTAGCTTTCCTGACCTAGTAGGAAAGGTGAAGAGCTCACATCCAAATAAGCAAGGTATATTACAATCCACGTGTTTTATAAGGAACCGTCAGAAGATTAATTGTTATCGGGAAGGCAGCTTTCCAAGTTAACATGAATGACAGGATAATGCAACTTGCTTCTTTCTCTTTTGTAAAGATTGTAAAGACTAAAATCCTGTTTATCTTGAGGTTGACAGAAGTACGTACATCCATTTCTTGTCCTTTAAGTTTCCTTTCAGGAAGAGAAAATTAACATAAATAAAGGACATGCTGAAATAAATGTACAGATGCACTCTGTCACCATCTCCCGCCGTATTTTTCTTAAATTAAATATAAAAAATGGAAGGAGGGTTTTATTATTAGGTCGACGTGTACCAACCCGTGAATCATTCACATCTTTTCTGGGTTATCTATAAATAGACCATTTTAATATCGACATGCAAATCTCGCATCATGAAAAAATCTATTTTTGTCTTTTTCTTTTTTGTCATCTGTGGTTGCCTTGTCGCAGCTAGAATAATCGAGAAGTTTATAATCCTTCATCGAAGATAAATCCTTAGTTTTTATATTCAACTCTGCAGGAGGCTGACAGTTTCAACAGGTCACGTCTTGAGACGAACTTGGGGTCATGTAGGATAGGTGAAACGATATTTGTTCATTCGCAAAAATAAATAAATGAACATAGGCAATGCGAACATTGTCTTAGGAAAGGTAGTGAGGAAAGTAAGGTTGAAATACAGCTACCGAAATATATATATACTGGAGGCTATATCTTGCAAGCACTACGTAGCTGTAGCGGATGAAGTGCAAGTTCTAAAGGATGAATAATGTGCAGGCGTGTCTACATTCATAGAGTAGACAGCTGTTACCCTCAGCCCTTCATACCCTCCACTACCTTCCTCTCTTTCTCTCTTCTTCCCTCTCCCTCAGTCTTTGCTCTTCATTCCTTCCCTCCCTCTCTCATCATAAATCTAAGCGTGTTGATACCTTGGTGTGAACATTTCCACACAGCCAAGCGAGGTGCACTTGGTGACCCCGCGCCTCACACCCGGGGCAGGCCAGTGGCGGTGCATGGGGGGCTCGTGGTGTGAAGATAATGTGTGGCCATGTGTGGGCATGCATATGTTTGTGTACTTTAGCACATGTATTTATCCTGCAGTCATTCAGTGCCTCTGTACTGTAAAAGCTGACTTAAGATGGAATTCTGTTTCCTTTCGGTATGCACTCATTGTCCGTAGGCCTTTGTCATCACTGAGAACATTATATCATCATGACTTCATGTTCATTGTGTCATGTTCCTAGACCGCAGTCCCAAGTCTCTAATCCAAGTCTCCTTTCGTCAACCCCTCTGTCACCATGTGATTTTGTTTCTAACACTTCTATCATCCAGAACAAGTTTGACAAGTGAAAGGTAGAGAGAGAGAGCTGTTGGAAAGCGGTTAAAAATCATAAAGCTGAATGCATTCGCTTGAAATTTGCAAACTACATTTTTATGCGCCGTTCCGTTCGTTATCTCGACTTGAACAAATTACAACCCATGCATTAATATTCTTCTTTAAATGATGATGTAATTTGGTCAGCCGCGTGTAGAGTCCAGACCAAACATTTTCTAAGGCTTGGTTATGTTACAATTATAACTAATGCTCGTAAACTGACTTCACATCTGCGTGTTCAATCAGCCTGAAGACCAAAGAAGAAAGAAAAAAAAAAAAACAAACTAAAATGCACTTGGGGTGAATTATAAAGTTCACTGGATCTTGTAATTAACACAGGCCATCTTCTCATCTCTCTAGGTGACTGCAAAGTGGTAAGGAACAGGATGGCTCTTTCCTGCATCTGTAAACAAAACAACAAACTTGTCTGTCCTGTGTATACTGTGTGAGATCATTTCCCACATCTCTTTTTTTCATCTGTCTTTTTCTTTAATCATTGGTTCTCATAAACTCATCGCTTTCATAGTTCGTTTTTTCTTATTCTTAATATGAGATAAAAAAAAACAACAACAAAAAACACTACTAACACTACTTTGTTGATTCGTCTAACTCGACTAAAAACAAAAGTTTTGAATTTTGGCTACATTATTTTTTCGTGCTCACGAAAAAGATATAATTAAAAATATATTTACAAGCCCAAACAGCAATCATAAATCGTCTCTCATACAACATTTACTATCATGGGTAGGAAAAAATGCTTATGGTGATTTAATTTTTTTTTATTTGGACGCAGGAATTCTTACAACCGTTATAACTGGTTAGTGAATTTTCAATTTACATCCATTCCACCGCCTGCTAGTAAAAATTAAATAAATAAACAAAAACTTCTGAGACGACACCAGCATTTATGTGTCCCAGGTCAGAGGGTTGATCATAAATTTATCCTGATGGTGCATTTTCTTTCTCCTTCAGCTGCGCATTAACAATACTCCTTAAGATATTTCCCTCGGTTAATCCAGACCGGATTGGAAATAATAATGACAGGGGAGACAGTTCTCGAGGACCTTTATTGTGCATAAAAAGACTCGTAAAAAAAACCTGATCGTCAAATGGAGGTAGGGGGGCACAAAAGCGGACTACCCGCCTGGGTTTCTGTTTTATGTGAGTTTGGTCCTCACGAGGGTTAGTAGACGTGTACAGTCACCTGCAGTTCGTCATCCTACGAGTTTAAGAAGCTTGTGTCAGCAACATTCTGAGGTAGACTGCTACATCTGTTTGTAAGATGATATGATTGCTTGTTGAACGAGGTGGAATTTCTTGTTGGAACTCGACAAAGTAGCAGCTTTTCTGTGCAAGGTGTTTGTTGATTGGAGGTCTGTATGCCGAGTAAGGTTGGAAGAGGTATTTATTCAAGATTTTGAGAAATATTGAGAAATTTGAGTTCAGCCAAGTTGTTTAGAAAAAAATATCTCTGCTAGACCTTTGAACACGCTGTTCAGAGAGAGAGATTGCTTGGAGAATCCGTGAGCGGAGGTTAAGAAAGGAAGGGGAGAATAACACTAGTAGATTACTATTTCAGGGGCAATTACTCTTGGCTATTTTCGCCTCACCCGACTTCCGTGCGCCGTTACTGTCTGTGTGTTATGTTCGTGTGTTACTACAGACTATTCATTAAGAGGGAAAGTCTGGTCTAAAGATAGAACTTTCTGGTCCACGCTGGTAACGGGGATGCTTCTGGAAGCCGGAATATTTCGTTGGCCAAATATTCTGAGTTGACCGACAAGGACGAGGTGAAATAAAAGAAGAAAAAAAAAACGGCAAAAGTTCTTCATTTTAAATGCATGCATAAACAAGTGAATTTTGTATCGTACAAGGGTTGTTTCTCCTGTGAAATAGTTACAATAGTCCGACCTAGAACAGTCTTCTATTGTCAGGTATCATTATTTCACAGGGAACTATATCAATGTGTGTGTGTGATTTCAGGATTTCAGGTAGAACATACATGTTAGAGTGAGTGGTCCTAGTGTAAAAGACAGAGTTTGGTGGAATAATATATCAAATTTAACGATTGAATTAAAACAACTGGATGTAGCATAAACTACTCGAATGTCAGCGTGTCTGTCTAGGGGAGACCACTGCAGGGATAACTCTGACCTCCAGACGGCGAGGGTTTAATTGTTTGTTCGAAATGTGTCCCGTCGTCTCTCTTCTGCGAGAATTAGCCGCAGTTATTTTTGCCAACTCAACCTAGACAATAGTGTTCTAGTAATTATTCACAGGACTAAAGGTCAAATTCTTCCCCGCCTCTCAAAGGAAATACAAAACGAATACGTCTGCATACGAACTGCAACTTGGCTTCGCCTCTGTCTATCATGAACTTAGACATGTCCTCTCCGAGCTGCACAGTAATACAGAAGTTCTTGTACAACATCTTTTTTTCACAAGTTGTATCTTTTTTGTTCTTTCCGACCCACGCTATCTTTGTTATATTGCAAATAGTCCAGACATTAATTGCCTTTAAGTGAATAAAACACCTGACGTTAGCACTTTGCCTATCCGCGCAGAACACGTGACCTGATAGCTAACCGTGTTGATTGCTCAGCCTTGACCTCGAGACGTGACTCATGGTCAACCCCAAAACGAGGTCCTCAGTTCCAGAATGAGGTGTGAAGGTAAGCGTGTAACTGTAGACAGTCTTATCACTGACATGTGGCCGTCAGGATCATCGTCTCCATTAATTATCTCTGATTATCCTCGTCAGTTAATGAGATTCTTTTGTTTGTGGTCCGCTTGTTGTCCGCCGTTATAGTCGATTTCATTGACACTTGTAGTGAAATCTTATCCTCCACACGTCCTGGAGGTTGGTGATGGTGGTGGTGGAGGATGTGGGTGAGTCGGTGGAGGGATGTTTACTGAGAGTGCAGAGAAGAAAGGACACTGGACTTGAAGGACCATCTTGGCATTTGCCCATCCAGCAAAGTTAATGAAACTCATTTGCTTACATTGAAACATTGATTTAGCTTGTTGGCTCCACCTGTGCACCGCTACTCCTGCTAATTGCGATTTCACGAAACATTAAAACCTTTTAGCATTAATCGATAATTGGAGACGATTGGTTAATGACGACACAGGGTGAAAGGGTTATTGTGTAACACAAGCACCAGTAAATTGAATATTGCTTTTGCCGGCAACATGGAGTTAAAAGTTCTGCTACCACATGCTCATGGAGCCCTCAATGTTTATGTAAAATGTTTACAGGCATCTGACAGATCTTCCTGCTGTAAGTGTTGCAACCTTGAAGTTCTATTCTCAGGTAAGAGCTAAAAATACGCTAAAAGACGAGAATTCAGAAAGAATGTAGACGAAGAGAAATAGAAAGACAAGGAGATAGACGTAGGCAGGAAGGAGTTAACAAAAATAGGCACAACACAATGCAATGGGTTTGTACAGCTTTATTATCTCGCAGGAGAAATAGGTTCGTGTTTAAATGTCAAAACATGGAAATCACAAATACATGTACTTAACATTATTATTACAAGATCAGCATTTGAATTCCTCATTTTATCTTAAGCAGAAGTGCAAACAAAATAGTCGGCATAATTCAATGTGCAACGACGCCCACACCTGACTGTCGCCTGACATGAATTATGTGGAAAGGCAACAGGAGGACAGCAAAAAGACAGACAAGCACACGGACAGATGCAAGCATGAAGACGTGTAGACAAGCAGAAGGACAGACAGAGGCAGGTATGAAGACAAGAGACAGACAAGGCTGGGGCAAGGCAGGGGTCCCTGCTTCCTCGTCAACCGTTGTCGCCAAATGGAGGGAGGAGCAGGGCGAGGGCTGGGCGAGGGCTGGGCGCCGGGTAGTTCTTACATTTCCATGACCTCCACCCAGCCTGTCGCCCACATCGCGTTGCCAGAGAATCAAGCAGGGAGGCAGATAGTGGCGGAGAATGGAAATGTCAAGACTATCAGCACACACTGGCATCGATTCCTGTCGCCTGGCGCCGGCTCGCCTTCTCTCCTAGCCATCTCCTGCATTCGCCCTGTCTCCTCTGACCTTTCTCCTCCCTCCCCTCGAGTCACAGTTTCCTGTCTCCCCACAATAAACCAGGTCTTCGCGCTTGGAGGTAGTAGGGCTGGCCACCCGGTCCCCTTCGTCAGCAGGCAAGCGTTTCGGGTATCGCGGGTGGCTTTTGTCTGGTTTGTGACAGAACTGTGTAGCTTCAAATAAACTAATGATGCACAGAAAGTATTTGTATCTCTCGAAAGATGTATATGTGTGTTGTGTGCGTGCGTGCACGTAAGCTTTTGTGTGTATGTATGTGCATTTGAATGAAAGAGAGAATGACAATTATATATTTGAAGGATAATGAAAACAAAACTCATTTGTTGTTTTTAAGTACATCCCTAAAGAGGAAAAAGATATAAATTCCTAACTACTGTGACTACAAAGGCATAAAGTAAAAAGAGATGAAAGGGATTGTGAAATAAATATAATTATAGTTATTTTAATTAAAATCTACAGTAGTAATTATTTATTCCTATTTACATGAGAGCGAGCGAGAGAGAGAAAAGCAGCAAAGAAATAAAAGAGAGAAACAAACAGAAAGAAATACAGAGAGAGAGAGAGCGATATAAATTTTCCTTCCCTCCGTCATCAGCCACACTTTTGCCCATCCTACAAACTTGTACACTTGAAAAAAAAAAAAAAGGACTGGCAACGTCCTTGAAGAAAGTTGCTCGTTTGCTTGGCGAGGATCAAACAGATCAACTGAACGGCTGACTGCCGAAAATAGCATTCCATAGATAGCTTCGCCGAGATCGATGCGCTCGACAAACGTCATTGCTGATGCATTGCCGAGATTATCTCTCTCTCTCTTCCCCTTTCTCTCTCTCCCTCCCCTCCACACTTTCTGTCTTTTTTTTAACCAAGAAGTTACCTATCACAAGAGATTGCCTCACAGCAGCATCTGATGGTGTGTGACTGTGATGACTGTGTTCCTTCCTTCTGTGTGGAGAAAGAGGCCTGAACACTAGGTAAGTTTATCACCAGAATGTTTGTAATAATAATAATAATAATAATAATAATAATAATAATAATAATAATAATAATAATATAATAATAATAATAATAATAATAATAATAATAATAATAATAATAAAACAACTTGTAACTCGCGGCATCACGACCACGACGATCACACTCAATGTCAGGTTTTGCAGCAGTGTTTCTGTCAACCAGTGAACTACTCGCAATGTTCTTCCTTTCGGGGGATATTTATACACATATTTTTGGATATTTATATTACTTATAAAAGTGCGATAAAGTGGAAGGCTGTAAGCCAGAATAACAAAGTTATGTCTTCGCACTGAAGGCAAACAAGGAGAGGATTAACTAATTCAGGATTCGCTCGAAGTGTGTCACCCTTTTTTAGCAAAAGCTGTTTTCTTAGGATTTCCTGCCGGTTTTAGCACAGGCCAGAAATAAAGCTGCAGAAGTTACGATGTGGATAAGCGAAACCTAATGGACCATGTGCGCAGGAAAACATATTGATCTCTGTTTTTCTTGTCCCGTCAAATGCCGCGAGATGCTTCGATCTCCGACATCAGTAATGTCAAGCTGATGTCAAGTCCAAGGTGAGAAGCAGGGGTTGAGGAATTTCGAAAAATCTGACAAACTTCCTGTCTTGACATTTCCCCATTAATATCTATTAGATTCTTTTAACCCCTCCTCTCCCTATAAATGGATGACAACACTTTAATCTGCTAACTGCTTAATTTTTTCCAATGTTCTGTGGACGTTCTTTTTGGCAGTTTTGTTTCATGCGAAAACTCGCATTCTCGATTTTCATTTTATTTTTGACAAGATCTTCTATTTTCATTCAAATTTCTGTTAACAAATTCTCTTCTTAATATAATAATGAAGCATATTTTGGGGCTGAACACGATCTCCTCGACAAGAGGGTCACCGGCATCACATGACCACGCCAGTGTACAATAACCAAACTCTACAAAACATTAGGCTTTGGGTAACCTCTGTTAAAGGCTCGAGTGACATATTTATAAAAGTGTCACTGAGGTCTTACTTCCTTTCAGGATAAATCGTTAGAACCAAATTATAGGCTTCCTGTCGTGTGGCGACCTTTCTTGGTGTATTGTTGAATGTCTAGCCGCGACCCCGAGTCGCAAAAGTCAGACAGGACCTGGAAGACCTACAAGGCTTTCGTATGTTTGCAGTTGAAGCACTTTGACAGAAGATGTGTGTTTGTCCCTCAAGCCCGCTACCCTCTTCTACCCGCCAGAAACGAACTGAGGGATCTGTGGGGCTGGTAGAGTGAAAATCAAGGGAGAAAATGGAACTTTTTACAGAAGAACTCGAAGGTCTTTCTTGCCATGAGGATGGCTCAGAGAAGGTCGTCATATGGGAGTTTCGTGATGAGAACTAACCCTGGTTTGTGATGTCTAACACGAGGAAAGAAAGACTGTCGACCTTTAAAATAAAGTACATGGACTTTTCTTAAAGAAAGTTGTGAGGAGATGGGAGAAGAGTGATAAAACTGTGGCAGGTCATAAAATCGTGGTTTGTCACAGTATCGTGAAATTTATGATAGATTAGCTTTCTTTTTCTATTTCCTGTTCGTTTGTACATTCAAAATTGAAACATTCACTGATATATGTAAGTGAACGTTTGCGTGGCTGACTCTGTATCAACCTTCCTCTTCTGTAGGAAACTATAAGGAGGAGGAAAAGAAAGAAAGATAAAAGTGCTAACAAATGTTCTGTATACAGTCTAAGAGCAAGTAATCTAACGGTTCAGGTGGTACAGCAAAGAACGCACACACAGGTGCACATAGGGCAACACACGCACACACACACACACGCACGCACACGCGCACAGATGTCGCTTTTAAATAAGCCGTCATCCTTTTGCCATAAAGATGATATTAGTTTCTCGTCTGTGTCAGTACAGGTCAGAAAAAAAGACTTGCGAACTGTCAGAAAAGCGATTAATGTAGTCCGTGCACACATCTTTCAAACACGTGGGGGTCACCAGGCGTGAAGACGCCAAGCGGTCTGACGTCCCCTAACCAGGACACGTGCCACATCAAACATGCGCGCGCAGCACCGTCACGACCTCGCCACGGTTCAATAAATGTAAGTTATCGAGCCTTGCCACGCTTTGTCGCCTCCTTATTCTTCGACTTTTTACTTTTCTTTTCCTCTTTTATTTTTGTTTCTTCCTTTCATTAATCATCCCTCAACTCACTTTTTTTCTTCCTTTTTTTTGTGTGGGATATGTTTAGATAGGCGCTGTTCAGATAGTCTAGAGATTGTGGGTTGCGGGTTCGAATCTTACCTTCGGCAAGCACATTTTTTCTCTAGATGTGGCAGCTGTTTATAGGGGTGGACTAGGTTGTTGACATGTAGCTTCTTGGGCGTTAAAACCAACAACTCTCATAACGTCAGATGTGACTTGTCCTGTGCAGTCTAATGCTGCTTTCAGAGTGGCTGTCGTCTGCTTGTTTTCAGCCCTCGGCAACACATCGGAATCACTTACGTCGCCCTGCCATCCATCATCTGTTTGCCTCTTCCTCACACCTTTCTCTTTGCTGACATATGATTATTATCTCAGGGCTGGTGAGCCTAGAATCGGCATTAAACTTGAATAAAGACTAAAGACAAGAAGCTTTTGAGTTAATAACTTCTATTTTTATACATATCCCCCTTTCACTCTCTTTGAAAGTTAATCTTTATTGCTGTATTAATCTTGTAACTTAGTTTATTCCTCCCTTGTTTCTGGCGAGGGTGAGACGGGGTAAAAGAAAAAACAGGAATGCCATAATTATTTTACTTCAACCTAGCTCGTAAATAAAGAATTTTCATTATTATTGTCGTTGTTGTTTTCCCTGTTTTCCTTCTTCCAAACCCAGGCCTACCTCTCGTTGTCCACGTGTCCTTGTTCTCTGTTCATGCCATTCATTGCAGGTGTCGTTCGTAGACAGCGCGGAGTGGGTCACTCAGGTCAAAACGGATTGAGAGTGGAGGCAATATAATGCCCCGGGGTATGTCGAAGGGACTGAACCCACAACTAAGGTGTTCGTAAACTTCTCTATCTTTTAAGCCGCAAGGAAAGAAATGACCCTTGAACTTGGATCAATGTGTCAGTGGAGTTGTCATTTCCTTTATAAGCTGGCGACGTGGGAGGCAATTTTGACTCCGCAGTAAACACAGTGGCGGGTAAACACGTGACGTGCAAGAGAAAAACTGTTAAAGGCAAATAATATATCTTAGTAGCACCTAGTTAGGGTAGTTAGTTCATCTGAAGTTCAAGTGAAGCAAATAACCAAGGGGTTAGAGCACAGGTGTCTGGACGAGGTGGGAGGCGAAATTGTGTTTTATGTCGAGCCAGCAACTAAGGTTATATCACGCATACGCCACCTGCAGAGAAAAAACAGCGTGCCCGAGACGAGATCTGAACCCAGGATATGTCTGACGTCGGAGGGTAGAATATTTTAATACATACGTGACGCAACCTTTGTCCCCCTGCACCTGACCAACGGTTGATGGGTGCCTGACACAGTAGAGGGTATCAGACGATTGATTTCGCTCACAGAAAAAAAAAATGTCTCTAACGCCTCAAACCACACAAAAAGGTTTTAGGGCTAACTTTACATTTTTTATCTGTATGACTTTTAATATATAGAAGACATGCAGGTAAAAAAGAGAAGTTAAAAGCTCACTCGAACCCGACCTTTTTGATCTGTCTTTTGGCTGCAACATCGACCACGCTATCTTACAGGATGATAAATCACTGCAGGCTGGGCGTACAGACAGGCAAACATCTTTCAAAGCTGCTGTTGCTGTTGCTGATCTGTTTACTTGCAACCAAAAAGGAAAAAAAAAATTTCGAAAATCAACTGTACTAAGACTCACTCGTTGCTGACGTCATATCAAAACATGGGGGAGCCTGGTTGTGAAACAGATTTTTTCACAATGTAGGGGGGGGGCAGACAGGGGAGAGGAGGGGGTAGAAAAATCAGTGGAGCGATTGACAGCGTCCAGCAGGTGTGTGTCTCAAAGCATCTGATTGTCGATCGCCGTGTAGCTGTCGACACGTGACCTGTGTATGTGTCAGTATATCTACACACAACCTTTTCTCCATTGAGCTCGTCCTGCATAAATATATCGACTTTGCTTATGCATTCATTGATCCCTCGTAGCTTTCACTGCTGTATAATTAAGGTAATTTCTTCTGGCTTTGGCGCCACACATGCACACAGATATGTTAAAATTAAAAAAATATTCGCTTTCTTGTTCGCTTCTCTTTCCACACCTATCCTTCTGTCATTCCCACTTTTACTCCTTTCGTCACGTTCCACTAAAAAATGTCATGACTAGTCGGAAATGAGCATCCCCTATCCATGCATGTCACAAGACCTTACACAAGCACTGAGATCATCGTATGTTAATACCCCGAAGCCATCATTATACTGTGTGCCTGCTGAACTTGCAAGTCGAACGGATGGTGGAGGGGGAGAGAGAGAGACAGCTGAAGGAAAAATGAAGATGAGAGGGAGGTGGAGGTTAGATGGGAGAGGAGTGTCGAGGAATCTATTTATGGGTCAGACGCAAGCTAATGCCTGTGACCGCAGGTTCGTTGAACCTTGAGATTTGTTGCTATGCTTGATGGTTATAAATGTTCGTATCTGATGATACAGTGTTGACACTTGCTCACTGCCGACGCTGGTCATGCTCCCGACTTTAGCGAGGTCATGGGTCGAGTGAGTAGCGCCCTCCATTGACCGTTCCTTGCCGAGGGCCTGCATACACTATAGCGTGTCTGTGCGTCTGTGTGTCTGTTTGCTAAAGCACTGAACAACCGAGCATTCATACAGTTTAGTTTATTCACCACTGCCAGTCCATCTCAGGTACTGTGTTGTTTTTGGGGAGAAACTGAGTTGAAGTAAAAGATCGTTTTGGGTTACATAGTAACCCGTGACGTCATCAACAAGGGCGAATATGTGTGTGTGTGTGCACCCACCCACCTCAAAACAACAACAAAAAAAAAAACCCTCCTCTTAAGCCAGAGCACGGTGGATTTAACTTTATTAACTCCGGTTTCATTACTGCCCATCCTAGGAGCAGCATTTGATAGGCTTACGGGTCTTCAGATGCCTGGGTCCGTGTTGTGAATTATGGATGACGATTCCCTCTCTAATTCAGGAGACAAGGGGGGGGAGTCCGTGTGTCGCTGTCTTTCTGTACTCCCCACCTTCCACCCAGTGATTCTCTTTTTTCCTTCTTTTTTTTCTGGAAGAAATCATGAATGGGAGGCTAGTGTCTGAAGCAGCGTTAACACGCGCCTGCGTCATTCGGCTTCAATCTCGCGGCCAGAAATAGTTCTCTCCTTGACAAACGTGACGTCAGACGCAGGCGTATTGACCGGCGGGGCTGGGTCCTCAGCGCCGGGTACGGTACGGCAGTTAGCGAGGGAGTGAGAGAAAGAGAGAGGGAGAGACTACCCATTCCCGTGGTACCGTCCAGCAGTTAGTGAGGGAGTGAGAGAAGGAGAGAGGGAGAGACTACCCATTCCCGTGGTACCGTCCAACAGTTAGCGAGGGAGTAAGAAAGAGAGAGAAAGGGTAGAGACTAGCTATTCCTGTGGTACAGGAACTTTGAACCTTACGGCCGACACACACACACACACAAAATTGAAAACTAAAAGAGAAGAACCAGCCTGCGACTCGCGTGATCACGTGGACCGACCCTGGTCTCTCTGGTCTGAGGTAAACATACTGTGGATACGAACCTCGGTTCTTGGGTTACCTCACAGATGAAACGCTAACGCAGCATCAACCGTAAAGCTGGCGGCGTTCACGTAGCTACAAGAAGCCACCTGCTCTGTGCGACAGCTGTAGCTAGTTTATATTCTGCATTTTATGCGACACACAGACAATATACAGCTATTGTTACTTTTCCATCAATCGCAAAACGATCAGCGACCAGCTGTCCATGCATCAAACATTCGCAAAACCAGGAAGATAGAACATGAAATAATTTCATTGCGACGTACATATGTCCACCTGGCAATAACAAGAAGCTGATAACTTGATACGCTATTTTATATTCTTTTTTGTGAATATTTGTGCTTTTTGTGTTTCCAATCCTTCAAGTATTTTCTTATGTTATCC
Organism: Pomacea canaliculata; assembly: GCF_003073045.1. Lineage (NCBI taxonomy): Eukaryota > Metazoa > Mollusca > Gastropoda > Architaenioglossa > Ampullariidae > Pomacea > Pomacea canaliculata. Next base: position 21,944,294 of record NC_037590.1, on the reverse strand, counting down.
TAAAGAGACATTGTGATATTTCATTAGATGAACACCTTCATTTTATTAACTTTTCTTTTCTCAAAAAACGCTATCACCAAGTGTGATCAAGTGTCTCAGATCGGGGTTTGTTGGGTTGGGTTTTTTTTTTCGTAAGAAAGCTCGCTCGAAGCTTCGATGACCTTTCAACACCAAAGCAACACGAGTTGAAGCAGCATCAAATGCCAGGAGTCAAGACACATCGAGTTATCTGAGTTTAGTGTAATCAGAAGCACAGTCGAGAGTCAGATATAACAGCACCCTTTACAACAACGACGACAAGAACAAGCCGATGACGTCATTGCCAACGACGATACCACACTGCGAGACCAGAGACACCCAACTGTTCACGGCCCTAATTTTAGCTCCTTGCCATCTGGCATCTACCAGTGATGTCTGGCATGTATGCTCCATCTCGCATCTGCTCGACAATTTTAATCCGCGGGTTCGAACAGTGAACTTTGACCTGCAAGTTCAGTCAGTGCCTAGCAATACTTTTCTGCGTTTCCTGCATTGCAGATTGGAGGTGGTGCCATAGTCTGGACCTTGTAGCTCTGTTCTGGTCAGAAATAGTCCACTGACCCATACGATCGTCGGTCATAAGAGTCAGGACCTCAATAATCTTCAATTCATTCAGTTCCCAACACCATCGTCCTCCACTGTGCTAATGTGTACCCTGACTAGTTCTCTCAGCATAGCCAAGTACCTCTCAAACTGTTTTGACAACACTGATGACCAAATGTCGGATAGCACATTGTCTCTGAGTGCTAACTGTTTCTTTTCGAGCAAGTTCTTATCTCGATAGCAATTTGTGTTGTTAGCTTTTGGAGCTGAAATTTGTCTTGTGAAATGAAAAAAAAGTGTCGGACCAAAAAGAAGTTGCTGAAATGAAAGTGTTTGTAGATTCGGAACTAAAATAAGTCGTAATGCTTTAGGAACTACAAGAAACTATTTAAGACAAACAAGTGCTAATAGGTCAGAAAGTGAAAAAAAAGTCACATCCATCTTTCCCTCTTGTATCTAAAATTATTACAACACCGCCCCGCCGGAAATTCCAGGGTGACGTAATCTCAGGTGCTAATTTAGGATACTGTGCGGCTATTTATCGTTTGTGAATAAACAAACCATTACGCAAACTGTTTCCTTGTCGGACTCCTTGCATGCACGCGGCTGAATGCTCCCGCGCTGACAAACGCATTCCGATCCTCTTCCTGCGTAACCCGCGCCCTCTGCCGGAAGCGCACGCGCAGTAAGACCTGACAAGCTTCGCGGAGCATGCAGCCTAGCAACCATCTCGGCCTCGCGGGGCGGCCTAGTAGCCACCTCTGCCCACGACCTTTCAGTCTCGTCGAATTCGATCTTGTCTGGAAAATATTCGATTGGATCGAAAAGACAGAGCAGGCTTCCAAATGGTTCGTGGCACGTGACCTCGCGCTGGTGGAGGAACACTGCTCAGTCGCTGGGACTCTGTTGTGACATTGTAACTTCCTGATGACACTGGCCTTGACATGTTAATCTCACTTGTATCCACAATGATATTTATTCATTGAGTTATTTGTTTATTATTTTTGGAGTTATTTGCCTTTATTAACTTACAGAATTATTTCTAAAGCTGCATCCTGCCGAACATGCAAATAATATTAATTGTTGCAGACTTGACGGACCAAGCTGGTTGGGTGGTGGTGGTGGTGGTGTTGTTGTTGTTGTTGTTGTTGTTGTTCATTCCTTAACCTGCAGATAATTATATGCTCATCCAAGAAAGTTCAGATAGAAAGTGTTTATGGTGTGAAAGCATTATTTCTAGACCGGCAAAGAAAAGCTGGAACACTTAGAATCTATGGGGAACCAATGGCACTGTGGGGTGGTGGTAAAAGACTTCCGGGTATATTTTTGGAATTGGGAGTGTCTTTGAGTAAACTTGCTTAAATAGACTTAATCGTGATTTTTTTTGTTAACATGATATTGCGGCAAACCAGGACAAAAATCAACACAACCACAAATCACAGATTACAAACATGTAAATAATTATGGGGAGTGCTGGTCTAGAACACAGAAGTGTGGCAGCCTATGGCTTCTGCTGCAGTCAGTTTGTTTAGAGTGTGGCTGCATGCAACAAAAAAGGGAAAAAACCCAAATCTGAATCGCAGGTCATACCGTGGTTGTACGGTTAAAGAAAACCCACAGAAACGTTTGTTTTCTTGAGACAAATAACGTAGTAAATAAATGAGAAGAAGCACTGAGTTTATAAACAAGTTAAGCACCCCTCAGAAAAAATTCCTTCAGTTTTCTTTCTAAGTCTTCCTTGATTCTGGGTAGATTGTGGGGTAGGGTTCTCTGCAATTTGGTCTTGGATTACATGCAGTCAGACTTATTGGTCTTCTTATTATGACATATCGCTTGACAATGCTTGGTAAAGTTTTACATGATGGTCTTATCAGAATGCAAAGATAGTCACATATTTGACGATATGTATTTTGTTAAGTAGGCCTTTAAAATTACCAGAACATGACGAGTGTTCGCTCGCTGTGGACACTTCCTGTCATATTCTTGCACATTTTATTTTAGCTCAGCAATGAAATACAATGAAAATTAAACTTACAAGATCGAGACACACTTTCTAAGAAGCAAACTTAAAAACCCGATCCTTTGACATAACAAGAAGACAAACTTTTTAAAAGACGAGATACACAAAAATAACTTTTAAGAAATGATGTTTAAAAAAACAGCCTTCAGAGAAGTGAAATTGAAAAGATGTGTTAGTCAAGAAGCAAATCACAAGACAGGCAGTTGAAGAACTAAAGTCTGGAAACCTCGAACCTAGAGACCTCTGACCCCGCTACCCTCTTAGGCAAGAGACAAATGCTTTCGGCAGCAAATCAATACAAAAAACAAACAAACAAACTGGCAATCGATCACTATAAGCTACTGCGAGAAGAAGCTAAAAAATAGGCATTTGAAATGGTAAGTGCCCATATCCCTTCTACTAGTGGGGACAGCACGAGGGCCACAAAAAGAGTTGAGATGTATCTGATATTTATCCAATGCAGTGTTTTTAAGGTTTAAAAAAACAAAAAAAAAACAACAAAAAAAACCAAAAAAAAAAAAAAAAAAACAAACAAAAAAACCAAGCAACAAACAAACAAACTCGCGCATCTTTCAGCATTGTACAGCTCGTGGAACTGAAAGTCTGTCACTCACAGCAGCCACCCAGCCTCCAGATGTTATGTACTTGCTTTTAAACATTTTTAGTTTGCAGTGCATAAAATAAATAAAAACTATTTTAGCTGAATATCATTCAGAACAACAGTGTTATAAAGTTTTTTTTTTTTCTCTAAACAGCTTCTCGTCTCGTGGTATGCCCACGCAGCATAATTAACTCGTCTCGTACACCAGCATCAGTACAATTAGTTTTGACAGTTGTGTTTCTGAGGAGAGTTACAAACGTCATATCCTGCCGAGCGACAGAAAAATCGATCTCGCCGAGAAAAGTTTTTTAAAAAACACGAAATGAAATAAAATGTCACTCGCCGAAAAGGGGATCAATTTCCTTCTTGGCTGTTTACGAGTGCAACCGTGACTTCATTTCTTTCTGTGACAAAACAAGTCCGGCACATCTATAAGTGACAGCAGTTCTTAGGATGCGTTAGCGGCCCCGCGCGCGTGACGTAAATCCGGTTTTATTTTAAGAAAACAATTACGCATGCCTTCGGCTGCTTCCCCAGTGGCGCTGTTGCAGATGAATCAATTCCTCTCAATCTCTCGTGGCGCATGCTCGCTCCAAAGGCCGGAGAAACTATTTCTGGGCGGCAAACACAAATTAAGACCGATCATTACTCGACAAAAAAATGCTGTTGTTGTTGTTTCTATTTGGGGGAATTCGATGACTACATCGTCATAAAACGACAATCTTGGCCTTCAGATTTCTTTCTGCGAGGGTTGTCATTGTCGGGATAAATAAAGCTATTTAACTTCTGTGTGTGTATATATATAGTACGCACGCACACACACACACATGAACACACAAATTATTGACTGACAAGCACTGAGCCTGTTTAAAGTTGTCAGCAAAAACTACAGCTGCTTGAATCTTTCATAGTGAAATATTGCTGTTATTCATTGTAATTTTCTGAATCAGCTCTCCTAATTTTTTTAGTACATGTGTCTTGTGATAAATATGTCCAAATGACCTGTCCTAATCATGCATGATCTGTCCTAATTACTGTGTGAGCCATCGTCATGTTTGACATACATTTACTTGGTACTACTTTGTTTTAAAACTTCCAAACGACTAACATTCTTGAGAAATAAAGTTGCTGACCATTTAAATTACATTTCAACCTATTTTAATTTTTCTCAAGTGAAATTCAGTCCCTAAGGGATGTGCTTTGAAATCACAGTTTTCGTGCCTAGCAGTATTTTTGTGTATTGTTCTACCAGTGTTGTATTACATAGCAAAGGTCTAAAGATCTGTTGCTGCACCAACCCTCGCCAGCTCTGTCACGTGTAACCTAACACCCGGTGTCTTTGTCCTGATGATCTGTCGCAATCCTGCTGGCTCGACCTGTCTCCATGATCTGTCGCAATCCACCTCATTCTTCCGGGATCTGTGAAGTGTTGCAATATCAGTGGTTGTTTTCTTTTTACCTATCATCGTACCGCCAGCTTTATTCCCGGTATCTCTCTGGTCGATATCCCACGGATTATTATGAATATTTTGTCGAAGCTTATTATATACCGACGAAATAGAGGCTCGCTCACCTATTCACAGTTTGCCAGTCTTTGGTTAACCTATATTTGATTTGAATAAGTGAGTGTGTAGCGCTGATTAAATGACAATGACAATGTTCTTTATTAACGAGAGGTAAAATAAGCAAGAAAATGCTTTTCCATTTAACCCTCGCCCTTTAGGGGAATAGAATTAACTAAGTAGTCGAAGTAATTAAGTACTACGAGAGTAATTAGTAGTAAACATAAGGTATCAAAGGAGAGTGGAAGGTGAATGTGTACAAAAGTAATGGTTAAGAAAAACATATGTACAAGGCTTCCTGGAGTTGGGAGGTATCTCTAGAGGACTCGTTTAATTTTCTTGAATGTATTTAGCTAGTCGGCATCGAAAGCAGTTCAGGGAGTTCAGTTGCTTAAGATGGAGAGGGAGGCTGTTCCACAGCACGCTCCCTGAGTATTTCAAACTAGGAATGGGAATATTAAGTTTTGGAGAAGTTCTAGTGGTATTGGAGGAAAATAGTAGAGAGAGTCTTGGCGATAGTTTACCCGTCAGTATTTGTATACATGAAAATGCATTTATACAGACACAATAAGAAATGCAGACATGAGTGAGAGAGAGAGAGAGAGAGAGCGCACGCCTCTCTGTGTGTGTGTGGTCTTTATATGTCTTCCTGTGAATGTGGCTGTGTGAATAAAGTACATGAGTTAATGACTGAGTGCTCAAGATTATTTCTTCTCCCTGAGCAGCACTCGGGATTTATCATCTGTAAATCGTCTGTAAACTGTGTCAAGTCTGGTTTACTAGATGCCATGCGGGGTTCTGCCAGTGGCCTGTGTAATAACGGTTGTTGCCGTTCTTGTGATGATAGCAACAAAGATATAAATAGTCTCCTCAGCAGTATTATAAGCACTAAGAACAACAGATCCTCGAGGGCAGAGCAATAAAGTGGAGGAAATGGGAGAAAAGTGCAAGAGACTATGCATTCTGTAAAGACTTTGCTGATATCAAGAAGACATTCTGTATGCACTCTCTGCCGCAGTGTCTCGAACTTTGACCCGCTCACGCGCTGCGCGACATGTGCAGCAAGAAGTTTGCATTTTTTGTTTTGAGATAATGATACACATTGATTTCCTACCCATCAAGACATTCCGCTAGATATGTCGCAATCTTTCTAATCATTTAAAGGGGAAGAGAAATATAAAGAAAAACTTACTGGAGATTTTTTTTTTTTAATCTGATGGTTCCTTGTGTTTAGTGCATTGAGCGGCGACCTTTGTTTGTTGTTGTGTTGTAGCAAATGCCACTGACTGGGAAAGCTGACTTCTGACCTCTCTCTGGCGCAATTCCCTGACCGATCCCACCTCCGCCTTCTTGGTGAGCCATAAAAAGATAAAGATGGCATCTGATGAGTCTGTAGAACCAACACACAACACACGAACACACGAACACACACTCTCTCTCTCACACACACACACATGCACGCACGCGCACTCATTTTTCTCGTCCTTTCTTTACACTCTCTTTCTCTCCCCTCTTTTCTACTTATTTTCCCAACTGCCTCCCTGTGTTCCTCTTCCTCTCTCTCTCTCGTGCACAGTGAAGATGTTTACTGCGCTCCTCATTCTCTTCCTTGTCTTAGCCTTATTGTTGTCATGTATCATTTTTTTACATTTCGCCATTTTGTTTTCCCAGGTCAGATACACTTTGAAATTGTTTCTTATTTATTCTAGTCATGATATTTAGTTTCTTATTTATGTTTAGTCCAAAGATTTTGCTCTTTGTTTAATATTAAACTGAACTATTTTCTCTCGAAAGAAAAGGAAAACATTTTGAACTGTTATTGAATCGTCGCTTTTTTTAATGCTTCTTTTATTTCTCTTTCTCTCTCTCTCTTGCTGGCGTTGGGCTTCTTGCGGGCTTATGTTAAACACATTTATTACATTTGTTAAACATATTTGCTCATTCGTGTCATGTGCGCGTACATGCACACTCGCTATTTTATAGGGATTGTTTGTTGTTTTTGTTTTGCACATTTATGTCTATCCAGCACTTTCATGCTTGCTGCTTCGTTGTTTCCTTTTTCTGGAAATCCCTCAGTGATCTCATGCTGTTGCAAGATTCTCGAATCGAGTTTTTGCTTCCATTTCTGTTTTCTTCGGCTACGCCCACATCCATGGCAAGCTTTATGGGGCAGTTGATAAAGGCCGTTGAAGTTTTAAGCCTATCACTGTCGTTTGTGCTTGGCGGATTAGTTAAGACATCAACTCCCTCTCCGCCATCTTTCTGTCACGAAGCAGTGCAAAGTGTTGGTTACTAAATCATCCACCGCCACCTACATTGAAAGATTTTAAAGACTTTGGCGATGGGAAAACTCATTAAAAGTGTTAACATATATAAACATACAAAAGGTTGGTGTTGTGTGAAAGCACAGAAGTCGGTGTCCCAGTAGGTTCGCATCTCAAGATGTCACCGTCTGCTTGAATATTAATTTATCCACGCTCACGCGTCAACAGAAGCTTAGGTCGAGGGTACCGCGCATGTGCAGTATAGTTAACTTAAATTTCATTATGGATTATTGTATTGAATTTGTGAGTGCGTCTCTACCCATGCTGCTTTAGCCCCAAGCCTCTTACAGGAACTCCCGGATGTGGGTGAACAGCTGTCTACGCCATTAATAAGTTTCAAGTAGATAAAGCAATGAGCGCGAGCATGCGCAGTCGCAAAGCTGCTAATACAGATGAAACATTTATATATTTTAAACATAGTTTAACTTTAAACATTTTTTATTCTTATAAAAAAAGACAATTGAGGTTAAAAAAAAAACGTGTGTGCATTTTAGATGTGACATTATGGGCGCTATTGGATCACATGACCAGAATCAGCGGTCCGTGTCTGCAGTTACTGGACTCATTGCTCTGAAATTGACACGGCGCACTCGTGTTCACTCTTTGGTTGGCTGGCTACTTTGACACGAACTCTCTCTTTCTCTCTGTCAATCACTCATTCTTCACTCACTCTTTTGCCTGCGTCAGCTGGTCGCAGGGCTAGTCGGTCTAATTTTTTTTTATTATTTTCTGGGATCGTCGACACTGTATGTCAGGCTGAACTTTCGAGACCCGAGCTGAAAGTGACACGCTTGTTAGCGTATGTAGGAGCTGAAATTAACGCGGTTTCAAACTGCGGGGCAGGAGGATCTCTATTTACCGAGTGGGGGAGGGGGGGAAGTAGAGGAGGTCGTGAGGCACGTGCTCTGAAGCCGAGGCAGGCTAGTGACGTATGCTTTATGCAAACTGATCTTCTACGCGACGCTTGACATTTAACGCTTTTTGAACTCCTCTGACGATAATGCACTATAAACATCACGTCTTGGGATTGTATATCCAGCCGGCCGCTGGGGCTGCCTCGTGTGAGCATCGCTCGTGACATGCGCATCAAGCTTTCTCCTCCTTCCTGTGCTGTGTGTGTGCGCACGTGTATGTGTGTGTCCTCTTTGAATGCTTATCTTTGCTTCTGAAGTAATTCTCATTTCTTACACATGTTTCCTTTTGTTTATTTGAATATGTTGTTGTTGTTGTTGTTGTTGTTGTTGTTGTTGTTGTTGTTGTTGTTACCTGGTGCTCAGTCGACCAATGCTGTGCATTGTCAGTCAAGCACCCAACCACACCAGCCAGCCTACTAACCAGTTGGCCGCAAGCCCTACACGCCAGAGGTCGACAGGATTGAGAGAGGCGTATTCCTCCAGTGGGACCAGCAAAGACAAGCGGGAGTGTAAAAGAAACACTGATGGTGTTAGGCAATTGGTATCGTGGGATCAACAAAGCAGCGAGTCGTAACGCCCTGTGAGCTCTCTTCCCATCTTCGCTTTGTATTAAAGAGGTGTGCCTTATAGCACAGGCAACGAGGGTTAGCATAAATAAATAAACTAGTCGTTCACCTTCGCGTCCTTTACCCTCTGTGGCTCTTAATTTGCCCCAAAGACTGCCATTTATGCCATCACTGAATTACAGTTACACACAATAATAAAAAATTGTATTAGCCGAGGAGATTATCGTGATACAGAGTTTTAAAGATGCAATTTCTTTTTTAATGACTGGGTGAAGCTCAGATATTATTTCTTCAAATCTGGGTGAATACTCCCTCGTCCGTTTTCAAAATATTCGTCTATATACAGTAGACATTCTGCACAGAAAGAAGTCAGAATCGTGACGTCACGTGTGTACAGACGCTTAATTTAGATAGGATCTCAACTTTCGTATCAGATGAGGCCTTCACGATGCTATCTAAATCAAGCGTGTGTACAAACGTGACGTCACGATTCCCATCGGGTAAGGTCTTCACGATGTAAGCGTATTCTTGTACAATTCTCACATCTGTTATTCTGTGAAGAAGGATTTTTGAAGGAGAGTATTTTGAGAACGAAAGAGGAGCATTCACCCGGATTCAGGGAATAATATGAGTCTTACCCGATCACTAGCAAGTCTTTTGAACTCTCACAGTCGCGAGAAGGGGAACAATTTAGGGCTCTCGTCGCTTCTAAAATTAGACCCAACGATCTAATCAGCCTCAACAAAAGGTGAGAGACACACCCATGCGTGCACGTGTGCTTACTGCACAATGTTTTCCTATTTTAATCCAGCATCTTTAACCAAAAAAATAATTGGACGAAGGTGCGAATGAGTTATCTACTCCGCACCTTCCTGTGCACTTTTCCGATTTTGGTTTTGTACACTTGTTGTTCATTCAATTCGCGATTTCTGTTGACGTCACTCTCAAGATATCCGCCTTGTTGAAAATAAGAGAAACAGCGAATTAACTTTTCTCATTCTGTTCCTCCAGGAGGATCGTGTTTGTGGGCAAGGAACAAAAAGAAGCCGAAGGGCCGCTCCCTAGGGAGCAGCGGCAGACATGAAAGGAGAAACAGACGTGAAACTTGTACGCGGCGGGCGTGTTGCCAGTGTTTAGATAATCTCCCCATCTCTCTGTAGCAGTTGTCTCCCGCCTATGCGCGCTGCTGTAACCGTTGGCCGCATAAAACTCTCCAGGAATTTCCCACCGTGCTTTCAAAAGCGCTGACCTTTTCTTTCCCTCTTTGTCACGTGATCATGGTTGCCTGTATTTAAAAAAAAAACAACAAATCCTATACATATTTTATATGTAGATGCCTTTTCATTGTCATAAACCAATTCCAACTCATCATCAGTTTCTTGTTTTCTGCTCGAATGATATTCCCGGCGGTGGCTGTTCATCACGCATGCGCGAAACTCCACAACGTGTTTTTTTAAAAATATCTATGATGTTATCAGACGCAACTAATTATATTGCGGCGCCCGGTAGTGTAGTGGTTATAACACTCGTTTGTCACCATTGCAGAGAGAGGCCCGGGGTTAAGATTTCGGTAGGGGACACTGTATGTGGCACCTGTTCGTAAGGTTGACTGTCATGGGATTTCTCAGGGTATTACGGTTTCTTTCCCACATGCTTTCTCTCCCTCATACAATGAAAATCACCTGTACGGTGGAAGCAAATTCTCACCAAACTAACCAACCTTACAACCAACCACAACTAATTATAGATACCGAGTAGCGAGAAACAAATGATGGCGGAGTGATTGTCTCTGGTGGATTCTGTGTGACGTACACCTACGTTACTCCGTGTCTTAATCTGATACATTCCCCGTCCAAGCCTCGTTTTAGACTGTCTGAAGTTCGTTCTGAATTAAAAGCCGATCAGCTTCAAACAGGTTTCATATTCATCGTGGATTTAGGTTTCAATTCTTTATTTGCCCAGTCCATCATGGCTGACGTGGTAAGAAAAGTTATTCCTTCTTCCCTTTTGTTATAACCAACCTCGCCTTGTGACACGTTCTTATGTCACAAGCATGTCACAGCAACCTTACTTCCACACCTTAGCCAATGGCTAACTTTTTGTTTGGCGAAAGGTGTTTTGAGGAACAGAGTAAAAACCCGTTGGGCGACCTGTGTGTGATTGTTTAGCTGTGCGTCTCTTCGGGACAGGTCAAGCCCTCTTGTCTAAGCTACAATATGATTGGCTGACTCAGACAGGAGTAAAGGTCGGTAGGAATCAGGAACGGTTGTCGATCAAGTGTGGAGGCATGTAGAGAGGTCCTCTGGTGGTCTACCACAGTGGAAAATCGCTTTCCTGAAGACTGGGCAAGACTTGGCACTCTTTCCTATAAACCGAATAAAAATCCCGTTTTCTGCAGATGCATTGTTAGTAAAGTATCCAAACCTGATGTCAAAAATAAAATAGTTGTGCTTAATGATGTCCATTTAATTTAATTTTATTTTACATTCAATATTAAATGTCAACTGCGTGCAAACATCTTAAAATAAACTGAACTGAATCAAGGACAAGATTCAACCACGAGTGCAGACTCCACATCATGGGAGAAAAATTTGTAGATTTTTCTTAGCCAGACAGTTGAACAGACGAAAAACCTTTAGGTATGCATATCTTTAAATATGGAGGGTTGGCCACTCCAAGGGCTTTCGACCGTAAAATATCAGTGAAGTGCCTCCTAAACTAGGAGCACGCAAGACAGCACAAACTGCTGGGGCCACGAGGCGCCTCATGCTCCATGGAAGCTCATTTTCTTTTATTGCTGGCTTCGGCCTCGCTCCGTGTGGCATACGTGCTTCAGGACACGTGGCCTTTTAAGGTAGAACCTGCGACAATGCGCTCATGCGTGCGTGCGTGCGCGTGACTGCATGCATGCATTTGCGTGCACCAGCAGGGAAGGAGAATTGGATGGCGGATGGACGAAGAGAAGAAGAAAAAAGACGCCCAGAGGAGAGAGGTGGAAAATTAAAGAGCAGGCGGAAAGGTCTTCGCAATTAGGAAGCTTACGAAATAATGTCTTTCCCTAGGGATTCTTGTGTTATTTGATTGCTTGTACTCCCTTTGCAATGTGATGTCGGAACTTGTTTGGGTAGCTGTGGATTGTAAGTTATTATCTTAAGCGTTTGTCTGACAAGCAGGCTGTGTGCTTCTTCTGATGGCTCTCTCTCTCTCTCTCGAGGTCTCTTCCGTTTTTTGTTGTTTTCCGTTTTATCAGTCTTTCTCTCCCACATGTACACTCACCAACCCTCCCCCAACACGCACACACGTAATACAAGTGAGAGGAGACAGTAAAGGAGCACAAGAAAGAATATGAGATAAAAAAAAATTGATATCAAATCCCATAAAACAAAGAAAGCAGTCTTCTTCACTCTTCCACCACGTTGATACAAACAAGAGACTCGTTGGTTTGAAATAAGCTGTTTCATTACAAACTTAGAAATATTTAACAGTATAAACATTCGATCGGATAATTAACCTCATTGACCTTTGACATCGATAACTGTCATCTCTGTTATTGCACAATCGATACAAATTATTTCCAATGAGGACTCCAATCACTAAGCCAACGTATGTTGTACGTACAAGTAATTTTTTCAAAGAAAAATTACAATTCTATTATTGTACTGTACTATGGTATGAAATTATAACGGTACAAAAAGTAAGCATTTGTTTTGTGACGTACAAAAGATATATAACCACCTTTTTACCCGAGTTGTACTTTGTAGAAAGAATATGAATATATACTCTTTATCGATATACACATCTTCGGACAGACAATGAAATGAACATCACACGTGTGTCCAAACGACACAGTAACAACACACATATATCATGTACAAAATGTCTGAAAAAACCTTGAGGCAATGCGTTATCACTATTCTGTACGACAAACGGTCCTTATCTGGACACAAAATATCCATCACGATACTCCCTTCTAGGGAAAAAGTCAAGCGAAAGTGAAGTCTGTGTAGTCCGACCAGTTACGTCCAACCAGTTACGTCCAACCAGTAAAATTTATGCCGTAAAGTCGTTTGTAAAGTTCAGTCTGTAAAGCCACGTACCGTCTAACCGTCACCTGCCTTACACAGAACATCTGTGTCGTCGAGAGCTGAAAAAAATCAAACCTTGGAGCAGTCGAAAGTTCTTGGCCAAAATACGTGTGTACAAAAAGGACAAGAAGACCGTCAGATGCAATCGAAAAGCTCAACACGATGAGAAAAGGACACCTGATGAAAAGGAAGTAGCATGACTGTATCCTGTGTCTTATAAATCACCGTCCACAATAGAAGCATCAGTGGGATATGACTCAGGAGAGTACAGAGAAAGAGAAAGAAGAGGAGAATGGTTACTACTCATTTAGGTGATAACAACCGTGAAATAACTGGAAAGTCTGCAGTCGCACCTTGTGTGCGAGAAACAGTCTTTAGTTGATCTGAGATGTCCGGCACCAACGTTTAGCGCCTTTTTAGGTTAAAAAAATGTAACGGCAAATTTTATGTACATAAAAAGGAGGATTAACCTGCAAAAGCTAGCAGGGTTTCTTGGATGATCCTTTCCCCCATACTCTGCCATTTTGGGGGTTTCTCTCCCAGTGCAAGGACTTCCCTAATCAGAAAGTCCAAACAAATATAAAAGACCTCCATGAAGACCAAGTCCAGATAAGAAAAAAAAGTTCGCGTTATTTAAGCAGAGTTCAGCCTGCAAAGCCAAATGGCTCAGCAGATGAAAAAGTCTGCCCGGAACGCCAAACGGGGATCGAACCAAAAAAAAAAAAAAATCAGCAGGTAAGCGAGAGGACCAGATGCTCAGTTGGCTACTAGGAGATGCTGCAGATGGCCGGGGTATCCCATGCTCCCAAGATTAGCCATGCTTCCCATGCCACCCAGCGGTAGGCCATCCAAGAAGGTCTTGTGGCCATCAGGCGAAAGGGAGTTGGCAGGGGAGCTCAAGGCTGTGTTGGGGCCAGGCAGTATGTCTGCGAAAGGCGGGAGGACACTGCCTGGTGACAGATGGGGCGAGGAGCTGTGGTTCAGCTCCCCACCGCCAAACGGGAAGCCACAGCTTGGCGAGCCTTGCGGGGAAGGCGGGAAGGACAGCTGCTGATGATGGTGCTGGTGATGGTGCGAGTGACCGAAGCCGGGATGCTGACCCTGCGGCGACAACTGTCCCCTGTTGTACAAACGCTGCTGCTGATCAAGGAAGAACTCCAGGCGAGGGTCGCGAGGCGACAGAGAGCGCGGGCGCTGAGGGGGCGCGGTGCTGAGGCTCACGCGCTGCTGCTGGCGGAAGTAGTTCCCAAGCTCGGTGGGAGACAGGCGCGTGGGACGCTTGGCCTGCGACTTGAGCTTGGTGGACCCAAACTTGGTCTGAGCGAAGGTGGCAGCCGTGAACTGCGGGCGATTGACGGAGGCTTTGCTCAGGAAGCTGGGAGGTACGGGTTGGGATGGGGAAGTTGCGGTCAGCGGCTGCGGGCAGATGGCCTGTGCCAGGTGCGATCCGGAGCCGGACAGCGCGTCGGAGCTGAACAGCGAGGATGATGGGGAGGTGGAATTGCTCCACGTGCCTGGAGGCACGGGCGATGAGGGCGATAGGCTGAGGTTGGAAAGCGATGACGACAGGGAGTCGATAGGCTGGAAGGAGATGGCCTCCGGGTTGAAAGTGCGGTTGGCGGCCTGCACCTCACGATCGATGGTGTCTGCGGCCTCGTCTTCGTGGCGGTCTGAATACAGGATCTTGATGGGGGATTTCTCACTGATGCGGTAGGAGACTTCCGAGGGATCGATCCACAAGGTTAGCTCCTCGGGGATGTAGTTTTTGACCTCCTGCAGGTCAAGGCCGGAGTTCTCGGCGGCCTTCACCATGACGGGGTCGACGTTCTCACCGTTGCATCGCACGCAGCGAAAGCCCGATCCCTTGAAAGGTTTGTCTGGGTACCAGTGACCATCAAACTTTCGCTTCAGTCCCTTCTCGAGCTCTTCGCCGAAAAGGTCCACCCTTCGGCGAGGTAGCTTGTTGTACAGGTAGGAGATCAGAAAGTTGAGCGCAACGCTTACTTCCACATGCATTGCGTGTGATAATACGCGGTAGCCAGGAAGACAGCTGGGTGACGGTGCTCGGTACCCGGATGTGGCGTTTGAATGTCTTTGACTTCGAGTGGATTCTGTCCGAACCTTGCGCTTGATCTGAACTCTTCAACTTTTCTCACAGGTTCAAATCTGCAACAGAAATAAAAAGACACTTTGTAAGGATTTTATAAGTCCAAAAGATGCTGAGTGCATATAAAAGTAAGCGCCAGATGGGTAGGATGGAGAAAGGCAGTGTATTGGAAAGAAAAAAAACTGCTAACGCACGCAAAATGTAGCTACTCACATCATGAGGAGTCAAGGTTTACAACAGGTAAATAACTGGCTCAGAGTCCTCTCCCCCTCCCAACACACACACATACATACACGGTGGCCGAGTGTCGGATGTCGGCTCGGGACCCGCGACATGGGTCGGCCCAGCGCTGGATATGGAGGGCGTCTGAACAGCTGGCTACTCCAGCCATCGATCGCACACAGCTGTTGCGGACCGCACGCGTCACACTCTTTATGTATGCACAATATTCCTCTCGACCGCCATACATCCTACCCCAGCCCCCGGCATCCCTAGCAGCTGTGCCAGCTCGCTCCTCCGCTCCCCACCTCCAATAACTCCGCCTCCATCTTTAAACGTTTTCCTTTTCATGCTTGAGATATGGGGTCGGTGTGTTTTAATGTCGCGCTGTCTGGGGGTGCCACAGGGGGAAGGGTGCAGGTTGTAGCAGGAGTTGTCTTCCCTTGTTCCCGCTCGGGAGGAGTTCTGTGTCTGTTTTCGCACTGGGATTTGCGGACAACTCTGTGTTACTGCCGTGCGTTCGGCTCATTATTTAGAACCGAATCGATATCAAGCTTCCTTGTAAATATTTTCGTTACTCTTATCTTCTTAGGCTCCTTCTCATGGGAAATTTGTTTTAAAAAAGGAACAATGCGCCTCAGATTCATAGTCTGGAAATTACGGTAAGAATGTTGTACATGAAACAAAATTTTAATCGAGGTCTCGTTCTTTCTCGACAGAAAGATTCCACAATCTGTTATATGCACGACATAAATAATACAGACTTTTTTAAGGTTTTGTCATTGCGTTCAGTGGACTGGTAGATGAGTGTCTGTGTGCATTGCAAATGTCGGCCTACCGAAGAGATTTACCAATGTTCTGTTTCCCATGTGACACAATTGCCGAGCTCGAAAACAATCCTTTACGACTACAGCCCAACGGATATCGAAATGTAAATCGATACAGGTTTTCATCGATAATTGTCGGTCAGACGGGTGGATACACGAAAGTACGAAAGAATGAACACATAATAGGCAGACAGACCGACTCACAGCTTTAACGTTTCGCAATGAGACAACCCAAGTACTCTGTTTATTGTATACTTTCTCAGCTCCGAAGCTGACAGGATAAACATGACCTAAAACTTCTAGTGCCGACTGGGATGATTATTCTGAGACTGGCTTCATAAAGCTATTTTAGGTTGACTGACATCAACCAGCAGATAGAAGCTTCCTGTGGAACTACTTACAAGACACTCGGTGGCTATTCGTATGCCACCAAAAATAAATAAATAAATAAATATGGCGCATTCGTTTTAAATAAACATTTATTTCCTAACTGCTGCGAGCGGAGTAACATGATGGCGTCCTCTTCCTGAATCCGATCATCTGTTATCGTGCGAAGACCTGTGCTGTGGCGGGCTACGTTCTGCTTTCAATGGGTTGACCAGGCTTCAAGACTTGTTAGCAAGTCAGTCTCGCGGAAGACACCTCTAATCCTGCTGCACTGCCTTGCTTGTGGTCGATGGCTGTGTAGTCGTCACCACTAGCAGCCCATCAAGGGCATATTGACCAGGCACTATGTGTGCTGCAGGCTGGCCGCACTCTGTCTCCCTCTGTCCTTTCTTGCATTGCCTCTCCCACTCTGTCCCTCCGCCCTTCCTCTTCCGATCACCACCACCATCCAGCCTAACCCGTTTTTTTTTTTTTTAACTGTTCGCGAAGAACAGGCTTAGGCTCCGGATCGGATCCACCGGCAACCCACAGCTTGCAGGCCCAGAGGCATATGCACGCAACCTGTGACGTCATAGGGGCAGCACGTGTCTTCGACGCAGGCTTCACATGCTTCGCCGAGGACCAGGTCACAAAATCGGTGTGTGCGTGAGTGTGCGTGTGCGTGTGTGTGTGTGTTCGTATAAAGGTGCGCCAGAAAGTGTATTTATAGAGTAGGGGCTTTGTAAGCACTGTGGTAAAGGTTTTTGTCATATAGGTATTCATACACTGCCGATCTCTGTATTCAATCCCTGTTTAAACAGAATACATTTCTACACAGCTTCCGTTTGAAACAGCATCCTCTTTTCATTTTATAAAACTAGTCATAAACTGTGCCTGACAAACGGACCTTACGAGCTATTTTATGTATGTAAAGAACTTTTAAACGGTCACATAACTCAACCCAAGCTAGAAAAAGGCGTGGGAGTGGGGCAACAGACAAAAGACTTTCTTACAAAATGCAGTGTCCATGCCAAGGAGGAAACATTCAAGATGACGAGGACAATACCAGAATTAATATAGATGTAGTTGTGACCTACCTCTATAGTGCACACCGACCTATATTCTGTCGTTATTTCTTACCATGGACGACACACCACCCATTCATCATCATTTAGAAAGCATGGCATGATTGGGCAATAAGCACCAAGAAGTAGCAAAGCAAGATATAGTGCATACCTATACAAACAGATGTGTTATTCAGCTGTGAATCTAGGCCTGCAAGAAAAAAAAAAAGCAATCATCAACCACCATCTGCCTGACCCCAAAGTCTTTCTTCTGCAAGGTTACTGAGAGAGGTCGAGGTCATCATTATAGGTCAGTCGTCATGCTAGAGGCAGTAGGCAATCATTCGGCATCTATGGCAGTTAGTCTGATGTGGTTGTTTCAGACCATCGCCCGGAAAAATTGCCAAAGCAAGAGTCAAGATCTGAGTTACCATGTTTAAGGCTTTATGTTTTCTTTTCTTTCCTCTCTCCGATGCATCGTTATCATCCTCATCGCTTCCTCATCATGCTGGTACAACTACTACTGACACAACTTACATATCTACTTGTACAGTGTAAATGCAAATGAGCGTTTACATACAAAGGAAGCACATCGAGCGAACATTTCGAAAGAAACGCGTCCTGCGTATTTGCATAAACTTGATTTCCTTGGAAACCGGTTGCTAGGTCTGTCGGCTATACTCATTACATTGTATTCTCTCCTTCAAACACACACACAGCCAGAGATCATTTAAGAAACCGCGATGCCCAAGTGGCAGGTGGCTTGAAATACCTTAGTGCGAAAATAACTTGAGCACTCAGTCAACCTGCTGCTGTAGCCGCTGCTGCCGACGAAAGTGAGAGGCAGGAGGGGCAGCGGGGGATGGGGATGCTGCAGTGCCGTCTGCTGTCGCCGCTAAATGCCGCAGAGGTACAGACTCCACACATCAGAGGGGCACCGGCATACGCCAGAGGGTAGTAGTCATCGTCCACCACAGACCTCGTGAGTCAAAGATGTGGAATGACAACAACAAGCACAACGCGGGAGGATCACCACACCTTTTACCGAGGTTCTTTCTAATGGGGATCTGTCAAGCGCTCTTTCCCCCCACAACCCCTCCCCCGCTGACATCTAAACCTGGTGGTCAAGAAAAGCACTTTAAAAACGACTTGGCCTGCTTCCAGTCTCAGTCTTTATTAAAGTCACATCAACAATGTTGCGCATTGACATTTCTCTCCTCTTCTGTCACCGCCGCCACCACCACCACCATAACCACCACCTTCTCAAACTCGTAGACAAAAGAGCGCTCGAACCCCCGAAATACCACCAGCACGACATTTAAGCAGCTAGCATTCCTAGCCACGTAATCACCTGCATAACTGAGGCGGAGGAGGTACACGAGGGCGGAGGACTGTGGAGTGGGAAGCTTGCCTCGTACCAGGTAGCTGATGCCAGGAGGAAGAGCTCCCCTCCTTCCGAACAGGGGCACTCGCAAACCTCGAACTATTTCTAATCTGCCCCCTCGTCACGCCTGGAGCCCAGTGCACTGGGCTGCCCAAGAAAAAAATAACATCCGACGGTGTGTGTGTTAAGGAAGGAGATGAGGCCGCGGCAGGCAGGTATATACACAGGACGGGCACCCTGTCCCTCCTTCTCCATCTCTTCACCTTCCTCGGTCGTGGCCAGGTTTAATATTTGATGTTGTTTTAAACCTGGCAAAAGCGGTTAGCTCGGCAGGTCAAACACCCATGCTTGATTACGGTCCTTTGCATGTCTAGCCCATCATTGATCAGGGGAGCTGGAAATGCGAGCACGAGAGACCACAAAAAGTTGGCATAAGACAGTCGGTGGGGAGTACGACTAAATGTTTGTGGCCGGTGGTTTGTTCGCGTGTGTATGCATTAGGCTAGTGCCCTCCGTGACATCCACCGCTTGTCTCATCCGACACTGCCTCTCCCTTTCCTTTTTCGTGGTCATCACATCCCTATCTTTTATCTTTTACCCTACCATACTTACCTGTGAAGGAACGTCTTTGTCACCCTGACGTAAAAATATTCCTGCTCCCAGAAAAAAATATAGTTCCGCCTGCTACCCCCTCCCCGCTTCATTCCCGCGAACACTTGCAGAAGACTTGTTTCATTCAGGCAGACGATGCTGCAGATAGGTTATCGATAACCCAGTGTTCGTGCCTATCCTCGCCGCACAGGCCTTCTTCCCAAGTGTGGCGCAGCCATCCTCCCAGGCCGGCCAGATAAGTACGGTCACGGTTGTGCGTATCTAGTAAGCTGCCCTCGCCCGGCGTGTAAAGAAAGTATCATGACAGGGCGTCACTGTCTTGCTGTCACGTGGCAGCACACGCTCATCTACTTCCTGTCTTATCAGTCTCCTGCAGCCCCCGCCCGCCGCCACCCTTCCGCTGTGGCCAGATAAGGACGTGATGTGGACGTAGCGTCACGGCATGTCTTTACGGCTTTGGCAACTGTGCTTTCTCACTGTATGGAAGTTTACAACAACAACAAAAAAAGTTTTGATAATCGACTATTTCTCGGTTACTAGAACGGCGAATGAAGCTTTGGGGTCTTCTCTCTTTCTGTGTGTGTTTTCGAAAATTGTTTACAATAATAATCCTCCAGTCCCCATTCCACTTCCTGATCAGAACTGTACACCACGATAATGGCTACACTTCTTGTATGGCAACGTAAACAGGATACAATCACAAAAGCCAGTATAAAAAAAACTTACTAAGCTGCAGGTTTGAATACATTGACTGACATATAGTTGAGCTTCACTGTTCGATTCTTGTATCGAACTCTTTTACCGGCCTTATTAAACTAGTTTTCATCAGGGCCTAGTGTGCCACGATTCTGAAATATTCATCAGCCCCCACCATGTGTGTGGGAGGAGGGAAGAGTATTGCGGGGGTGGATGGAGTGAGGAATGAAGTCAATGATCGACAGAAGAGAGGTTAGTGACTATCACGTTAATTTCTTTTTTTTATTAGTATTATTATTATTTTGTCATTTAAAAGATACCTATCGCTGGTTAGATGCCTGTTAACAACGCTGCGCGGGGTCGATCAAAAGGTAAGGGACCACCTCCCCTTGTCAACAGCTGTTGCTGGGCTGGTAGGTGTTTTTAACGTGCTGTAGGCCATGTAAACTGCTGACTTTGCGTGCCGAGAAAGTGACAGATGAAGGGAGGCAATCGGTTCGCTACCCCTACGCACCAGCCGTCGCTAACTACCCCTCCCACACCAGCCCCCCCCCCCCCCACACACACACACACGCATAAAACGAACAGCACAAGCTGAACGTAACAAACCGTCAACATCATGCCAGTCTCCCTTTCCCTCGCCTCCCACCTTGCTAACCCTCCCTCTCTCTCTTCATAACCGTTGTTTGTCTGCGTGAACGCACTACACCGAGACTACGACTATGAATTCGCTTAACTAGTTACTTCCCGCCTGCGATGTGCTAAGCGACACTCGCTGCAGCTCTGCTGTTTATAACTGACAATGAAGGACTAAAAGAAGGAAAGCATGCCGTGAGATAGTCGCGACATGCGCACAACACGGCAAGAAAACGTGGTGACAAATATTCTTTGGTAGCCAAGTGGTGGGAGGTAAAGAGCATGACCCCGACATGCTAACGAACATCACACACGCGCATAGATAACTGTCCATCGCCCCTCACACGACGCCTCTCGCTGATGACATCTTGCTGACAAACTTCAAACTCTGCGCTGATGGGATGTAGCATCATATAAAGTGTACCTTACATACAACAGGCTTCACTCACTCGAGACTTCTTCGTGGGTGTAAGTAGGAGTCGGGTTCTTGCACTGCTACCCACCCACCCTTTCCCTCCACCCCAAGACCGGGGTGAAAGCCTCGACGCACGTTTACAATATTGATGACATGACACATCGATTACGATTGCTTAATCGGCAGTTCTAAACAACAATCGACATTCATCATTACCCTAACCATTGCTCACGAAAAATTAAAAAAAAAACTTGTAGGTTTGATTACCACGATCACAGTAATTATAAATAACAAGCATGACTCTTCTCGCATATAGTTATCTCTCAGGATGAGTTGAGCAAAACATTCTGTTTCTAATAAAAATGTCCTCGACTTTTCCCCCCAATAATGCTGACAATTAGAAATCTCACGGTTGATTTGTCGTCCGTTTATCTTGACCATACATGTTAAAATTGTCTTCTCCTGGATATTACCGTGCACGTGAGGAAAGCAATGCCACATAAAAGTGAACTAGAAGTGAAAGATTTTGGGTTAAAAGTTTGTTGGAAGACACCAGACCTAGGTCAGGTGTCACAATGCAGGTAACAGAGGGTGAAAAAGAAAGAGGTAAGGAACTGGCGAAGAACTGCGCTAAAAAGTCTAAAATACACCTACACGACAGTTAGAGGTCCATCACAGGCATATTTACCTGCTTCGGTGTGAAAGTGCTGTATGTCATCAGAAGTAGCGCACAGTACTGCAGCAGCGCTGATGCTGTTCACGCACAAGGTGAGCGAGGCAGGGGCAACATACCTGCAGCCAGGTGGAATGCGGCGGAGAGCGACGGACTGAGCGCGACTTTGGCAACCAATCAGGGGCAATCTTGGCGGCTGTTCCAGCTGGAATCAGCCCCAGTGCTGTAGGTGTTGCGCCAGGTAAAGCACGCACCGCCTGCGAGTTTCGGTTCCAGGAGAGCAGCGTCGTCGCTTGCTTCTGCTGCTGCTGCTCCTCGCGTGGAGTTTAATGAGAGACAGAGCGCGTGCGAGAGAGAGAGACAGCGGCAGGGAGGGTAGATAACAGGAAGGCCGCAGCGTGTGCGCCAAATATAGATCGTGTGACGTAGGTAATTGCGTCAGAACCGTTTGGTGCCGTTCGCGTCTTACGCTTCTGAAACTCGGTGGTGAACGCTTGCCACTAAGTACAACACTCGGTTTGTTCCTTATTTACTTGAAGGAGTTATGAAAAATTATTATTATTATTACAATTATTATTCGTGGTATACTGTATCTTGCATCAGCACCGAAGTTATGACCGCGGCCGTTTTGTCGTCTGCTACACAAGCCTGTAGCCTCGTATTAAAAGGCAAGCGGTTTGTACGCTGTGTAGTTGCATGGCTAAACGGTTGTTACTGGAGGGTTAATTTAATAATAAAGTCAGGAAAGTCAGTACTTACAATCAAGCGTGTCAGTCGATCGATCAGCAATCCTTCATTTGCCGTACGATATGTGTTGTTGTTGCATGAGAAAACTGCACAATATTGCAGTACGGCGTCCAATAAACACGAGCGACTTGTAACAGCTTCGGCTGTTTGGGAAGGTATTGATCATTTCACACTAGCCGTCAGTTATATAAAGAAACCGCAGCCTCTTGCATATTCATATCGCTGTGTCCATCCGCCACTACGTCGATATATTTTTCTTTTCGAGACACTCTCTCGTGTTTTGCCTCTGGAAATGTCCCTCTGTGTGCGTTTCTTCTTTTGGTAATGTTTTTTTACCCTCAACTGGTGCTGTAGACCAGTTCAGTAGCTACTCTATGAAGAACTCTTTTTTACCGGCGCAGACGAGTGCCGCAGTGAGGTTTTCATTCATGACCTGGATCAAGCAGCTACGCACGGCGAGACGGCGCTGGAACAAGATGGTCACATGACTCTCATTCCCTTCCTCTCCTTCGCGCTCTCTCTCTCACACACAGCTCATTAATCTTCACCTCTTTTGGAAGAAATTCCTTGTTCCCCGAGAAAACAAGATTTCCTGCTTATTTGCAAGCACAAAATATATATCTGCTTACCAAGGGCTAAACTCTACTTTCTTTTAGATATATATATATAATTCACTGGTTTATTTTTATTTTATTTTTAGACCGCTAGTCACTAAGAGAATATAAATTATTTAAATTATATTTTAATATGCATGCGTGTGGTTTTTGTACACGTCGCTTACCTCGTGAACCAGAAATTTGTTATCTTCTTGATTATGGGCGTCTTTACGTGATCACCCTTTGAAGCAGGCGGTATTTATATACAGACTAGCTCTACATGCTTATCATGAACCCCCGTCCCTATTGAGGACCACAGGCACAGATAGCCAGATACCTGTATCTAAACTCGCTTTTTTTCGCCTTATTAACATGAACCGACCTGGTCGGAGAAAGGAGGATATCCAGATAGAAATCGTCGGTGCAGTTACTCATCACATGTAAATTAGTGATCGAGCGTCGCACTGGAAGGTCGAGACGGGGTCATCGCTCGACACACTGCCTCGGGCTGTGGCTGAGGCGTGACGTGACGTGACGTGAAGGCCGATGCACGATCGGCGGCTAGTGACTGGTCGGGAGAGAGAGAGAGGGGAGCTGTACACGTGTACGGAAATATATAGCTGCTGACGCTAGGCCTTCTTCTGCGAGGATCGTAAGAAACCTGAGGTTGTCCTTTCACCTCAAGTGTACTTGACAGGTTCAAAGTGCACAGCGCACAGATGTGTAGCCAGGTGTATAGGACATTGAAATTAGTGTGTAGCATCTGTAATACGAAAAATATTGCTCTCTCGCTCTTTCTCCCTCCCTCTTTATCCTCCTTTTTAGTTTTTGTTCTCTCTTTTCTCTCTCTCCCCTTTTCTCTCACACACTCATGCTATAAGCACCTCCACCACAGCCACGAACGTCAACCCCACCACAGCACAGGGGAAAGCACTCCTGTAACATCAGCAATATTCAGCTGGTAAGCCCGGCGAAGAATACTAGCTTATTATGTAAATTCTTTGCTTTTCGGTGGATGAGCACGCATTCGGAAGAAGCCTTCGTTCAACTGATGTTTTTGGTTTCTTCTAAACCGTTTGAACAGCTCTTCCGGCGCTTTGATTTTATTTCCGTTTTGCTTGGGGTTATTTTTCTGACAATTTTAAAGATAGAATAAAGGAGATTGTTGGCTGGTCCGCTTGAACAAATGAAAGCTGGCAGTTGCAGAGCCACCAAGTCTGTAAAAGCAGAACAGTAAAACAACAACAACAAAAAAGGAAAAGGAAGCGGGCTGCGAGTATTGAGGACCGAGCACTCAATGCTCTGTTAGACAAACATCTCACTACTGTTTTCACCCAATGCTCTCTTAGACAAACGTCTCACCACTCCTTTCGCCAACCATAATACTGCATTTTTTTTTTCTTCACACTGCTGTTGGTAGTTGTGATTACATACGAGTAAACAGCTGCGTGTCCTTATCTCCCTCTCACACACACACACAAACACACAGAGAGAGGTTTGTAGCTTTATAAAATATCACTACGTATCAAAAATATTCAAATAAATAATTTTATATTTTCAATAGCATTTGTTTACTGTTTCCTGATTTTGGTATGTAACTGTCTAACGTACACACCGATGGCTTCCTATTAAACATGTAGAATTAAGATCTTATTTTATCCCTTTCCTTTTACTCTTCCTCCTCCTCTCTCTCTCCTCTCTCTTCCACCCACCTTATTCGAAGGCTATTCTAGTCGGAGAAGGGATTCACCACTTCATAATACGCAGGAAGGTCTTTGCAGATCGATTCTTGTCAGGTCGCCTGAACGGCCAGTAATATTGTGGAAAAAGGCAAGCTGAAACCAAGAACAGGCACCATTAGATATGAGGGCCGAAGTGGATGCTGAATGTGAAGGTTCCAACATGGCGAGGGGAATTGAGGCTAAAGAGCAAGATGCAAGTACACAGCACGCGGAGGCGGGAATGGGTGGGAGGAACAAGTCCAAGAGATGTCGACAGGTGATAGAAATCGATTGGGGAAGCTGGTGAGATAAATGCTGCTGATATCATCCCGAATATGTATGCTCCATGGTCCTTACTCCATTTGTTTTCTCTCTCGTTTCTCCTTCCATCTCTTTGTTTTTCTTTCCTTTTTTTTTTTTTTTTTTTTTTTGCCAGTCCTATACATAAATAAATATAAATATAATTTCAGAGTAAAATAACAGTCTCGTTTTCAACAAAAATTGATTGAAAACAACTTCCTCTGAAAGAGAGTGAGTGTATTTGCAGGTCGAGTTTGATCAATGGTGGAGATGTCAGAATTCACAAACATATTGTGCTTCTCGCTCCAGCAATGAACCTTGCTAGATCACGTGACTGGAGTCAGCAGTCCATTAGAGATGTACGGCGAGGACATTGGTGGGTGAAATCAAGTGCACTGGGGTTTTATTATGTTTGGTTTTATTTTCTTCTGACGTCCTTCAAGGGGGCTGTCGGAGACTTGCTACTTTAGGCTGAGTGGGATTGCACCGTCTGGACTTTGATAGCCTTCTGGTTTAGTCTGACCATGCCGACTTTCAGACAAAAATAACTGGATGTAGTCTTTACTGGGCTGGTCATTGAGGAGAAAGCCCATCTCTGCTTCGTGGTTTGTATTCTTACCAGCTCATCTTTCTTAGGTCAATCATTTTTTCGCGAGTCTTTTCACGTCTCACGAGTGGCATCAATTTATCTTTCTCCTCCAGCCATTCCTCTCTCACACACCACACACAGATTTCTGAACATAAAAAGTTTACTTTTTTTCTGTATATTTCTCTCGCATCCAAGCTGAGTGTTGTAGGTGTTGAAGTCTTAGTGTACAATGAACAGACTCAGCCATGATGATGATGATGTGCAATACCGCTGACCTAAGCAACAATTTCTGGTCAACCAATTTGCTGACTTCGCTTCTTTAAAGCCCCTTCCGCTCTCGCTCTCCTCTCTCCCACTCAGCGCCCCTCTCATCTGCACTTGGATGTTGAAAATAAAACAAACCGTTATTCAACACCCCCTCTTTACTGCTGTTGGCGAGCGCGTAGAACATGACGTCAGGGTTGTTATGGTGATCAGATGTTACCATCGCATAATCGAGGTGGCGATGGCTTAGAAGTGCCTGCGAACAGCTGGAGGTTGGGGGCAAGACTGGTGTTGGTGTGGAGGTAGAGGTGCTGTCAAGTGGAGTAGCAGCTGTGACTCGCGGATCTTGGTGTGCGGTCCGCATCCCACAGCTTGGTCTGTCTCACAAAACACCATCGATATTACGAGGGAAAGTTAGGGGCTGAAAGAGTATGAGCGATCGCTCTCCATTGTAGGGGACGTCCACGGCTTCTATTCATGAACCATATTTACCCAGCGGGTAAACTGAACGAGGTTGGGTAAATTTGCACCTCGCGTATAGCAACTAAAATGTTGTATTCGTAGCCTCTGGGTAGACCTAACCAAACCTTTTTTTTCTGCTGGAGGGTTATTTAAAAGAAGGGCCCCCGGCGATAACTTTCTCCCACATTGGCTAAATATAGCTGAGATCGCTCTTGAACATTTTCAGCAAAAGCAAATAGAAAATTTTCAATAATTTTGAAATTAATCAGACAAATATAATATTACATATCAACTGGGTTATTTGAGATCATAATTTGTGACTAGGAGAAGCCATCTTGGTCGACATGGTGTTGTGGACCACCTAACCCCTACTTTCCTGCTGGTCATTTTGTTTCAGATAAAGATAATGTTTTTGCTGTACAATATTTGCTCAAAGAGAGTGACTGAAACCTAAAACCTAAAAGACAAAGGCTAAACAATTGAGGGTGTATAAAACTGAATTTTTGGATATTTTTTTTTTTCGGTTGTTTAGCGTTTGTCATTTAGGTTTTAGGTTTCACACTTGTGACTTTGACCGATTTTTTAAAAAACCATTCTTCGGGAACTTCCGCTCAGAGTTCCTTTCCGATGAGTAAATCGAAGATGGGTATGAACACAAGCACAGGACAGTCATTGCTGTTGTCATCTTGTTGTCATCTGTGTCATCGTCGCTAAGCGTCCATGTAGACGACAGCTACGTGAATGCTGTCCCCCGGGAGCTGAAGCCAAGCTTAGAGCCGATGTACTCAAGGGCCTCGGTGGATGACTTTATTGAGGACGGCGCTGCCTCGCCAACAACGACGATATTGTCTTACGTCAGTGTGACGTCAGTACCCAGCTGTTGGGCTTGGTGGCGACGTACGAAGTGCTGAGAGTCGATGACAGCGGCCTGTGTCCATGGCGACACTCTGCATGGCGCTGCGTCACAGCTGTGCAGGTCTTGCTGTGCCTAATACCTGGACTTAGCGCGGCGGTCTCACCCTGTACCAGATGTCCTCGCACGGAAAATTACAATCAACAAGTATACAGGGAAGTGCTGACTGATAATGTTTGCTCGGCTGAAACAGAAAATTAAAAATGACCAAAAATGGAAACATGCCACGTGCTGGAGACATTTCAGAAGCTTTTATAAAATTGTGGGAGGATGGAATGAAATGTAGAAATGCTGTGTAGGCTCGGCATCAAGCTCCATGATCTCAAGGCCAAATCTTTCGTCTGCAACCGACCGTAGCTTAGAAACAGCTGAGCAAAGAAAGAAAGGAAACAGACGGAAATAGATGAGTATGCAAAAACTTGTCCTAATAATAATTGAATTACAACAGCTGTTCATAAAAGCACAGGAACGCTCTGTGTGTGTGTGTGTGTGTGCGCGCGCGAGCATGCAAGCAAACAATTGTGTGTGGGGGTGAGTAGGTGGTCAAGGATGAGTCGGTGGGATGGAGAGAGAGACAGAGAGAGACACATACAACTGCCTACACATACACCCATAAACACACAAACAACAAAACAATAACAAGATACAATCGATCCTATCCCCCTTATCGTTGCTTGTCTCTCAGACAAATGACCCCCACACTCATTGACCCACGCGGTGTTGTTTCTTGCCTGATATATTTCCGTCGCAACGTTTGTGTACAGAAACACTGTCAACATTACGTGCAAACCTCGGCAGCGAGCGGGGGAGGGTCTCTGCGTCATCAGAATCGATCGCACGCCCGCTGCCGGAAATAACCCCAACAACCCTGGCTCTGCGGTCATGCGCAGCCCAATAGCGCGCCGCCGATCGTCTTCGTCTGTCTTCCCGTGCCCGAGGTTGACGTCAGACAATCGATTTTTGGTTCGGAAAGCCGAGCTCTGCCGATCCGCGTTACCAGAAATAGC
Source organism: Pomacea canaliculata (assembly GCF_003073045.1). Lineage (NCBI taxonomy): Eukaryota > Metazoa > Mollusca > Gastropoda > Architaenioglossa > Ampullariidae > Pomacea > Pomacea canaliculata. Next base: position 21,916,042 of record NC_037590.1, on the reverse strand, counting down.
CGCAGTAGGTAGAAGACTTACGTCAAGTGGTTGATTATTGCCGACGAAGTCTAGCAAAGCGTGGGCGTGGCATATTTTTCAGGAAAAGCTCTTCTAGGCTATTCTCATTTTCCTTGACATTCCGCTAAAGAAAGAAGACTGACGTGATGTCTTTCAGGTTTCGTCACTGACGTCGAGGAAAATAAACTTTGCGTCTGGAATCGTTTGGGATTTTTTTATTAGCAAGAGCTCTCGCTCTCTCTCTCCCTTTTCTCTTCTTTCTCTCAGTTATCTTTCTGATATACTGTATTATAATTTGTGAACCTTCCTCAAGTTGGGGACTAAGAGATCATCCGCCTTTTGCAGTTGTATGATTCCCGCTTATATAAATATATATGCTATATATATAATATGACATTAACTATAGATACAATATGTGAGTTAATAGTTATTTTAAATTCTGAGAGCAGTTTCATGGTCATTTACAATATATGGTTCTGTGCACAAACACACTCGTGGTCGCAAACAGGCGCTACAACGCACAGCTTGAAATGCTCAAGTAGGAGAACGATGTGATGTGGGGAGGAAGGATAAAGAAAAGAAGAAAGAAAAGGAGTGCAGCCATAACTTATTGTCAGAACGTGGAGACCGCTGCATTAGTCTTGTTAATGACGGCAGGGATCGCGCTTCGTTGTCTCTTCCAAAACCCCTTTGCTCTGTATAGCTACCCGGTCTACCCCAGCCTCTCTCTCTTTCTGGTTATCTATCCTCCTCTCTATCTCTCCCCACTTCAGTACCTATCCGCTATCAGTGTTCTTTCAACATTATTCTTTGCATTCATCTATCATTATCGTTACCAGCCTCTTACCTCTTCCATCACACAGCGTCCATAATAGCTACTGTAATAGCTATTTAATGATACTCAATAGTGGCACAATTTTAAAAGCCCATACATACAACGGAGAGTTTTATTCCTCTTCTTTTTCTTCTCTCGAGTATACCACTCTCGCGTTTCACCGAGTTTCGGCCAAAATGGGGGCCGAAGTAACCTTCGCTCTTACATGATACGTCTTCATGCCGTGGAATCTACAATCAAATCTTGTCCTGTGATGAGCAAGAGGATGTAGCTGCTCGCCGTTAATATTGCCTAGAACGTGTTTGATCGGCAAGAAAAGCCACAGAGCTTTGCGCGACTGCCTGACACGCAGTCCTCGTTCCTGACCAATCATGTGCACGTGGCCTTAGGCACGTGAAGCAGCTCAAGGCGCCAGGTTGCACGTGCGTGGCGTGAGTACAGTTGATCTGCTGCGTAGCCTCCGGCTTTGACTGTCTAGCGCCACGTAATTAAGAGACTGGAGTGGTCGGGCGCTCCGGACCGGGAAGGGGTGGGTAGAGAAGGGGGTAGATGCACGGGCAGATGGATGCAGGTCAGGCACGCATCAGGAGAATCGGTGTCAGGGACGTGTGTTGTGTACATGTATTGTGTCAGGGACGAGAGTTGTTTCCCTTGGTCACGTGGATAGCGAGTGAGTCTGAGAGAAGTGACCGGCCAGTGTTAAAATGAAATTCTCGTGCAAACCAGACAAAAGTAGTGAGCAAAAGTTCACCCCAAGCTTGGGCTTGGAGAACAGTGTATGAGCATTCCCAACGAAACCGCCAAGTCGGATGGTCCTGCTGTACGTGTGGTTACAGGGACCGGGAATGAGAGGTTTAAGTTCCTTGCCTAGTCAAGGTAACAGATTAATTGTTGCAGAAGTTGTGAATTTTGATTGAGGATGTAAAGAGATGTGTTTCTAAATGATTTATATAAATGATTTAATTTTCTAGAGTAAATATATTTTTTCACTTGAAGTTTTGGCACAATATGTAGTAGGATATAAATTCAGTACATTAATTAACCACCGAGTTACAGGAACTTATGCTGAGAGGAACTTATGGTGAGGATTCCCAACGAAACCGCCAAGTCGGATGGTCTTGCTGTACGTGTGGTTACAGGGACCGGGAATGAGAGGAACTTATGCTGAGAGGAACTTATGGTGAGGATTCCCAACGAAACCGCCAAGTCGGATGGTCTTGCTGTACGTGTGGTTACAGGGACCGGGAATGAGAGGAACTTATGCTGAGAGGAACTTATGCTGAGAGGAACTTATGCTGAGAGGAACTTATGAAGAAGGAACTTATGATGAGGATTCCCAACGAAACCGCCAAGTCGGAGGTCTTGCTGTACGTGTGGTTACAGGGACCGGGAATGAGTGGTTTGAGTTCCTGGCCTAGTCAAGGAACTTATGATGAAAGAACCTACGGGAGAGAGAGAGAGATAACCCCTGCGAGAACTTATGGTGAGAGAACTTACGGAGACCAGGAATAGTGGAGCGAGTTGCTTGCCCAGACAAGGAACGTATGAGAGAACTCCTGAGAGAACTCCTGAGAGAACCTACGGGAGAGAGAGAGATAACCTCTGCGAGAACCTAGGAGGGAGAGAACTCTGAAGGAATCCAACGGCAGCGTGAGCTGGTGAAGGATCCATTGGGAGTGTGTGTTCCCAAAGAAGCCGCCGAGACGCGGGAAGTTTTGGTGTACGAGTCGGAAGCGTCCGCGACCCCAGTGTCGTGTGGTATGTGTTCTCCAGTGGATAGCCTCGTGTGAGCTGGCTATAGAGAGTCCGTTGGAATATGTGTTTTCATGTGTAAGACGACCTGAACACTCGCCGTGGACTGCGAGGGAGAACTGGGATTCTATTGGAATAGGTGTTGTGTGTGTAAGTGAGTCTGTACGTTCGCCGTGGACAGTGAAGGAGCGTTCGTGCCCCAGAGATCGGACTTTTATGTCGCGGAAGAGACGTGAGTAAACCAGTAACTGTAAGTGTTAATCTTTATATGCAATATCTGAGAAACTATGTGTGCGCGAGACTTATTTCCAGAGTGGCGCTTTGTATTGTTATCACACCGCGGGAATTGGACAGGCACGGTGGACTACCACCGTGGAGAGAGGACAGTGTGCTGAATGTCATGTGCATTGGATAGCTAGTGAATGTTTATGCTTTGTTGTTGTGTTTAATTTGTTATCGGGTCTACCAGACCTTTGACCCACTTTCCCCGAGAGAGAGGATAAGTAAGGGCTTTTTTTTTTCAGTAAAGTACACGAGAAGCCCATTGGCAGATCGTTGTGTTTTGTGTTGTGTGAACGCGCGTGACGTCAGTGTGTGACGTGGTTGTGACAATTGGTGACCCCGACGTGATCTGTCGTGGGTCTGTCTCGTGTTGTGATTTGTCGTGCGCAAGTTGTCCTCCTTGGAGATTACTTTTGGAGATTTATTTATTTTTTTTTCCTGATTTTGTTTGTTGTTGTGTTTTTGTGTTGTTTTGTTTTTTTTAGTTTGTTTTTTTTTTGTTGTTTTTGTGTCTGTGTTTGTTTATGGTTTTTATTTTTTTTGTTGTATCCCCGTCTCCAGCTCTACGGGTCTGCGGAGATTGTATAGTTCGCTCCAAAGAGAGGGTCTAGTCTCTTTTTTCTACTGTTGGTCTCGTCTTTCCTTCCCTGCTCTTTCCTCTGTGTACGAGCGTGTGTGCAGTAACCGGAGTAGGCGTGGATGATATCTATCCTGTAGCTATCTGTCTTGTTGTTTTTATGAAAAAAATTTTTTTTTCTTTTCTTTTTTTTGGGCTTTCTCTAACTCCTTTGCCGTATCATGCTTGTTTTGAACTGGTAATACTCTGAATATTCCTATGTGTACTCTGATTTTGGTTGGAATTTAAGGAAAGTTTCTCAATTTCTTTTGAAACATTTTTTTTGGATGCAATCCTGTTTTGTGATTGATGACATGATATATGAAGCAGCTTGTATGAAATGCTCTGTTTTCCATTGATGACATGCTATAAAGAATTACTCTGTTTTCCTTTGATGACATGCGATAAGGTACTATTCTGTTATCATTGATGACATGCTGTGTAGTGTGCAAGCCGAAAGGTTTTGTAACGGATTGTGACACACTTTAAGTGAGGTTGTGGAAACCCTTATTGATACAGGTATTGATTCTGGTGATGGTAGTTACCAGGTTGACGTGCATTTTGTATTATTGATATATCGGTTGATGTGTAAGAGTGTATAGATAGGTGTTGGTGTTGATAGGAATTCCCAAGGTTTTGTTTTTTTTTGTGTTGTAGTTTGACTCTATTTAGTGGGATATAGGGAATTTGTCAGTGCCGATTGTTACTAGTTGCATTTGATATGGAGTTACCGGACGTACCCAGTCTCATAGCCCAGGGTCAGAAACTGGGCTACACTGATAGTACCCTGCAACAATACGTCCTACAGTGTCTTGAGAGATACGACGAAGAAGCAGATAGAGAAGAGGCAGAATGGTTAGCCAAGAGAGAAGAAAGGAATAGGTTAGCGAAAAAAAAGGAAGCAGAAAGATTATCAAGTGAGAGAACAGTAGACAGATTAGAAAGAGAAGCTGAAGCCGAACAAGGTGACGGTTCGGAATTCGCCGCTGTGAGCCAGGGTGCAGGAGAGAGCACGCGGTGTCACGATTGTTCCTCAAGAGATCGCTATACACCAGAGAAGAGGTCTTCAACCTTCAATAGTAAGATCAAGTGTTACGCATGCAAGGGACTCGGACACATTGCCAGAGTGTGTGTCAACACACTAGGGTCTTCTCAGAGGCAATGCTACAATTGTAAACGATATGGTCACATTGCCCGGAACTGTCTCTATCAGAGAGCTCAACACCTAGGACCCAATAAAGTTATACTGAGAAGGAAGAACCAGAAAGATGCCCCATCTTCTGGCAATCGGCATCGATGGACATCACAGCGCCAATGTTACACCTGTGAAGCATATGGACACATAGCCAGGTATTGTCAATACCATAGAGCTCGATACATAAACAGCAATGAAGCTACCCTGAGAAAGGAGAACCCGTCTCCGGCAAGTGTCACTCCTATGTTTACAGCCTCAAACAGAAGAGAAAGAGCACAAGAACACAGATACCAAGTAAATGTTAGCAGGGAAACTACTCCTCATTATCTAGAGTCTGAGAGAACCAATGCTCAACGTGTGTCACAAACGCAACAGCCGTCAATACAGAGAGAATCAACTCTTCAGGAGGTTCATGAAGAACTGAACCACAAAATCAACGACCTGAGTGACGAAATCAAAGCGGTACAACAAAGTTTACAGAACTTTAAAGAAAATACAAAACATAGTGAACACAGATTGCAGAGAGAAATTAGTGACCGGGACAAAGAAATTATTCGGCTTAAGACTGAGACAGAGGTTTGGCGAAAAGAAAGAGATGAAATGTGTAAACAACAGTGGATCACAGTTGGTGACTTTGAAGAAAAAGTTCGTGAACTTGAATTAGGTCATAAGAAACAGTCCGATGACCTTCAGAAAGCCTTAGCGGAAATCAAATTCTTCAAGGAACGTAACGAAAGTATGAAGAAAGAACTTGATAATACTGTAACAAAAGAAAAATCTCTGGAAGTGGAGATAGCAAATGCTGAGACTAACAAAGTGGTGGAACGATTGACAAAACTGATAAGAGAATTTAAACGAATCTACGATGACGAGAGAAAAACTAAAGAGGTGTATCTGAACATGAGACATCAGATGTCGAGTGAGATAGAGGAAACGACGACAGACATTGGCACCTTGACCAAAGAGTTTGAGGTTCATCAGACCTTCAAAGAACTCAAGACAGCTCTGGGAAAAGTCACAAAAAAACGAGCATTTTCAGAGGACTATTATGGGACAACTTTCAAAGAATTAGGATATCTGCTGTTAAGTTTCGATCCAGAGGGCAAAAATAAGAAGAAAATTGTGAGAGCTCTCAAGAAAAAAACAACTGGCAAGCTGATCTGTCAAGCTAATCTTTACATGACTCTGTAAGGATAGAATACCACTTCCAAGGGGAATCTATTAAGGGTACTTGTAGTAAGTTAGCGGACGTCTTGTCGCGCGTGGAGGCGGATCAAGAGATCCCTTGGGACTGTGGTGAGACATCTTAGTACTGAAAAATGTGAACATTTTTTTTGTAAGGGGGGAGGAATGTCAGGGACGTGTGTTGTGTACATGTATTGTGTCAGGGACGAGAGTTGTTTCCCTTGGTCACGTGGATAGCGAGTGAGTCTGAGAGAAGTGACCGGCCAGTGTTAAAATGAAATTCTCGTGCAAACCAGACAAAAGTAGTGAGCAAAAGTTCACCCCAAGCTTGGGCTTGGAGAACAGTGTATGAGCATTCCCAACGAAACCGCCAAGTCGGATGGTCCTGCTGTACGTGTGGTTACAGGGACCGGGAATGAGAGGTTTAAGTTCCTTGCCTAGTCAAGGTAACAGATTAATTGTTGCAGAAGTTGTGAATTTTGATTGAGGATGTAAAGAGATGTGTTTCTAAATGATTTATATAAATGATTTAATTTTCTAGAGTAAATATATTTTTTCACTTGAAGTTTTGGCACAATATGTAGTAGGATATAAATTCAGTACATTAATTAACCACCGAGTTACAGGAACTTATGCTGAGAGAACTTATGGTGAGGATTCCCAACGAAACCGCCAAGTCGGATGGTCTTGCTGTACGTGTGGTTACAGGGACCGGGAATGAGAGGAACTTATGCTGAGAGGAACTTATGGTGAGGATTCCCAACGAACCGCCAAGTCGGATGGTCTTGCTGTACGTGTGGTTACAGGGACCGGGAATGAGAGGAACTTATGCTGAGAGGAACTTATGCTGAGAGGAACTTATGCTGAGAGGAACTTATGAAGAAGGAACTTATGATGAGGATTCCCAACGAAACCGCCAAGTCGGAGGGTCTTGCTGTACGTGTGGTTACAGGGACCGGGAATGAGTGGTTTGAGTTCCTGGCCTAGTCAAGGAACTTATGATGAAAGAACCTACGGGAGAGAGAGAGAGATAACCCCTGCGAGAACTTATGGTGAGAGAACTTACGGAGACCAGGAATAGTGGAGCGAGTTGCTTGCCCAGACAAGGAACGTATGAGAGAACTCCTGAGAGAACTCCTGAGAGAACCTACGGGAGAGAGAGAGATAACCTCTGCGAGAACCTAGGAGGGAGAGAACTCTGAAGGAATCCAACGGCAGCGTGAGCTGGTGAAGGATCCATTGGGAGTGTGTGTTCCCAAAGAAGCCGCCGAGACGCGGGAAGTTTTGGTGTACGAGTCGGAAGCGTCCGCGACCCCAGTGTCGTGTGGTATGTGTTCTCCAGTGGATAGCCTCGTGTGAGCTGGCTATAGAGAGTCCGTTGGAATATGTGTTTTCATGTGTAAGACGACCTGAACACTCGCCGTGGACTGCGAGGGAGAACTGGGATTCTATTGGAATAGGTGTTGTGTGTGTAAGTGAGTCTGTACGTTCGCCGTGGACAGTGAAGGAGCGTTCGTGCCCCAGAGATCGGACTTTTATGTCGCGGAAGAGACGTGAGTAAACCAGTAACTGTAAGTGTTAATCTTTATATGCAATATCTGAGAAACTATGTGTGCGCGAGACTTATTTCCAGAGTGGCGCTTTGTATTGTTATCACACCGCGGGAATTGGACTGGCACGGTGGACTACCACCGTGGAGAGAGGACAGTGTGCTGAATGTCATGTGCATTGGATAGCTAGTGAATGTTTATGCTTTGTTGTTGTGTTTAATTTGTTATCGGGTCTACCAGACCTTTGACCCACTTTCCCCGAGAGAGAGGATAAGTAAGGGCTTTTTTTTTTCAGTAAAGTACACGAGAAGCCCATTGGCAGATCGTTGTGTTTTGTGTTGTGTGAACGCGCGTGACGTCAGTGTGTGACGTGGTTGTGACAATCGGCTTTACGGTCGTACAGCAGCACACTGCGCACGCGCTGTGCATCTTTTGGGGCTGCAGTTACAGAGCTGCGTTAGTACCCCTGGGTTTGCTTCACCTACAACCCAAGCCAGTCCTCTTTAATCATAGCCATTGTCACAGCCCCCTTTTTTCAAGTTGTGTGGCCCCGCAGCGTTTCATGTCCAAAGCTTACCCGAGATAATGTTATCTCTGCTTCATGAATACGTCCCAGAACTGGACCATAGCAACCCCCTCACATGGAGAAATAACAAAGGGCGCTATGACCCCAAGGTAACGCTACCTCTGCATCATACTCACGGCCCCAGGACTGGACCACAATAACCCCTTGAATGGAGACAGGGCGCAGGACGCTGTAACCCAGGACCAAGCCAGTGATCAAGCTGCTTACATTTAACAGTGACATGACACTGACCGGAAAAGACTTCAAAGGGTCGATAACTGAAAAATTACGTAAGCGTAATTATCAGCACGTCTCTTGAAAAGTCATATTGACAACGACTGGTAACTGATCCGGGTGGGTCCTTTCAAGTGAGCGCGACCTCATCATCACCATCATCATTATTATTGCACTCACATAAGTGACTAATCCGTTCTCCAGAACCAAAGAAAAAAAAAGATCCATTTAATGAAAGAACCAGTAAAAACTCACTGAGAAGCATTCATTTTTACCCCCCACGCTATGGACCTATGTAATTAGCTGCGTGGAGGATACCCGCGAAGGGAGTATCCTTAAAGTTCTTCCGGTTACATGCTGTCCGTGCTGTTAGCAGGGCTGAGGTACGAACAACGCACACCTCTGTAATATAGATACAGCATACAAGTTGACAGTCTGTCCTGAATATTCCATTCAGAGAGGAGGAGCAATTTAATTATAAAGAGTCTCCAACTGAGGCGAGAGTATTTAATGATAAAGGTATACAAATGTAAGCTTGACAGTATCCAGCAAGAGTATCCTTAAAGCATATATTTTTTAATAAGTTATCAAATTGACTCACTTATGTGTTGCATTTACGTGTGAGAGAGAGAGGTGGAAGGATGAGTATTTTCTAGCTAGAAATATTGTCATTTTATCCCACTCAACAATGACTTTAAAATTGTTTAGGATTGTTTACTTTACATGCCATATCCTTTCGATTAATAAAGCGTGGATTTCTAGGGTTTTGGACAGAGCCTACTTATTTTTTTTTAAAGAAAATTAATTTTGTATCAATCTTTTTTTTTCCTTTGTGCCAGCTCTGACAACAAAAATGGCGTATTTTGATGCAAATCGTTTTAAGCACAAAGAGTTATTCAACTTTTTTAAATTCATAGCTTTCCTTCTGTGTCCGATTTCTGGCTCAATATTAGAAAACATTAACAGAGAATGAAGTTAACACTGTCAAACGATAAGGATTGAAAACTGTGAAACAAACTGTACAAATGAAAATAAAGAATTGGAATTCTGACCCACAAAAAATCCAAAAAGCTGGTTTTATTGACAACATTTGAAATAATTTGTAACAATCTTCCCACAAAACATAACCTCTCAATGAATTATTCAACACAATCACATCAAAGCCCGCACTGTTTGTTGTCATCAGGACACCCACATAAGAATCTGCTCACTTCACAGGCTTTGCTGAGACAGGCGCCCATCGTCTGCTGCCAGTTTTTACCTGCCACATCAGCCGCAGCATTTTCGTTTGATCTACTCAAGAAATTCACGAGAAACAAGGTCTGGCATCTGCAACTAACCGAGATTGGATGTGGGTTGCTAACAATGTTTACAACCCTCCCTCCTTCCTACAGATGTGGTTCAGGGACTGTAAAGAGGAGAAGACATCAAAACCAGAAGAGTCAAGCCGACAATTAAAGTGAAATACATAGAGTTGTACGAAAAGTACCAAACAAATAATAGTTGCTGTGTATGTTTGGGGAATATGTGACAAAGTTAGGCAAAGTCTTCGTATGACCATCGTGCAAACATAATTACGGTCTCACAAGTTTAACAATATTTTACTGAGTCATAAAGCGCTTTTAGTAATAAATTCATAAATAAAGAGATCTTTTCTTTATTGATAAGTCGTTCGTCGCCAGTCATCTCTAAGGAGAACTTAAAGGCCAACTTGAGTGCAAATACTCTTGGCATTATTGGGTTCAATTCATTACAAAAACAATCTGTATGTTCTCTCTTTCTTTCTCTCTCTCTCAAACTCACTTTTTGTGAATTGCAGGTCTTCACACATCGAAAGTCCAGTCTCCATCAACACAGCAGAAATAATATACCAAATAATATACCAATGCAACAAAAATGCAGTGTGAGGGAGAAACATGGAGACAGACAGGAGGTCAGTGGGTTCATAATCAAACAACTACAAGCAACAGGACAAAGGAGTAGAGGACGACCACTACTGTGACTGCACTCTACATCCATGATCACCAGTGGCTGTGGTCCACGGCAGCACATGGCCGCCACACAGATTGAATAATTGAGCGACAGTGAGCCACTCACTCCATCGCTTGTCCAGCATCCAGGCAAGATCCGCCCGCAGCATCTTAACATAAAAAGGCTTCGGCTAATGCGATGTAGATATAAACCCCATCGTCTGCGATCGGCGGATGTGCCAACAGGCATCTTGAGATCTTACCCTCACCCAGTGTCACTTTGTCACTCGACTGTCATTTTATTTTCTAATTTTAGTCGCTGCGCCGACGCCACACCCGCATTGCCAGATAACTGCCATCCTCAGCATCAGATGGTTCCCTGGATAGAGCTCGCGATGACCTGGCATTGATGTTCTTGGATGCTTTCTTTCTTTCTTTCTTTCTTTCTTTCTTTCTTTCTTTCTTTCTTTCTTTCTTTCTTTCTTTCTTTCTTTCTTTCTTTCTTTTTTTTTCTTTTTTTTTTCTTTCTTTCTTTTGTTCTTGATTTGTTTTGTTTTTGTTTTGTTTTTTTCGATAAAGTTGACATTGGCGGAGTCTGCATCTTTTCTGTCATGTTTACAAATTTTCTGTTTGTTCTCGCGACTGGCAGACACGAGAGTCGAGACAGCAAATTATTGCGAAGCCACTCCTGTGGGTTTTTCTCTTTCACCGAGAGCTGGACTAGCACAGTGTTCAATAAATAAATAAAGAATAGCACGGCGGTGTGGCAAGACAGTGTGCAGATGCAGTCTAGGTGACTGTTAGCTCTCGTTGAAGTAAACATGTGGAGGATCAATAGCATGTCTGGATTTCATTTTCGCGCCTGCGGCGAGGTTTACGGTTCAGCATCCACAAGGTAGAGGGTGCAGTCAGCTGCGCGTGCGTGTTTACGCGCGCGTGTGTGAGAGATGGGACAGAGATGGGATAAAATTGTGAAAGTGAGAAGAGTTTTTGGGATTTGCTGAAATACATTCAGGCTGCTCAGGCGTGGTCATAACTTACCTCAGCCTAGGATGGGCATGGGCTATATTACATGTGTCTTGGTCGTTCTTTTGTATCCTCGACTTAAAACAAAAATCCGAAAATGAGAACAAAAATAATGTAGAGAGGTGCATCGGACACCCTTTCATGACAAGTTTTGCTTTTGGAGAAAATATAGCAGTGGATTCTGGTAGTTTTATTCCTACAATGACTAAATTTCTCTTTCTCTCTTCATTTCTGACTCTTGAATCCTGAGGTTAAAGGTCAAAGAACTGTTCCTTGTTCCATGAAAGTGAAGCAGACTTTTTTCACCATGTGTGTGAGTGAGTGGTGGATGGGTGGGTGGGACGATGAATGGTGGCCCAGGGAGGAGGCTGAGCTGATGATATCGGCAGGAAGCCCCCAACATTTGTATGAACATAAACTTTCAAATCAGCATGCTGTATGGACCTGCTGAGATTAGGAGTGATAAACAGCTTTGTTCAAGATGAGATTGCTTATCTGTGTTATGCCGAGCAGCATACTTGACAAAAGCAACACGCCACACCCCTGTGGGCTCTTTCTATTTTGGAAGCTTATGTTTACTGCTTACGTCGACACAGACATCGAAGCGAACCAGGGGTAGACAACTCACCTCCAAGCTGCTGCCAAACTGAGAGGACAGAGCTCTATAACATGATACAAAAACATTCGTTGTGAATATTGCTAAGAGTAAAAGCATTTGTGAATTGACTAAAATTCTAACTACTGAGGTCACTGAACCAATGAAAAACCTTCAGTCATATGCTAATGAGGCGTCGTCCAATCAGAGAGCTTTGTTTCGCGACGTCATGGGAAGTGAGGTTAACCCTGTTTCCAAACCTCCAGAAGAGACTTGTTTCCTTTCAAGACTTCTTCTTTTCGATTTAACAATAAATTGACACCTTGCCTTTTTTTCATCTTCGACTTCTACGAGTTTGAAAAAATGTCGATGAAAGTATAAGAAACAGTTGAGTACACAATCAGACCGAACTTTTTCAAAGACTGAAACTGAAGCAAAATTTTTCTTTTTCCTTCCGAGTAAAGAGAAAGTAATTTTTATACACATCCTTCTGTCCGTATCATCGTTATCAACATCGTCTATAGCTCGAAATATTATCCCAAGTCACTGCGCATATTAAATCGGAGTCAGCAGATCGACTACAGTTGTATTCTGTTGCCGTCTTCACTATTGTGGACATCAAGAGGATGTGTGGGAGATCAATCTCGGGAAGTCACCGAGTGCAAAAGAAGCTGCCGTCCAGCGGAGATGCCGACAAGCTTTGACGAGGTGATTGAATGAATAAGCTGGAAGCTTCGAAGACCCACCAGCTACCATAAAAGCAAATGAGAGCGAAAATTTGTGAAAGCGTAGGTTTCTTTGGGGAATGAAAGATGCACAGACGCGGTGTCTATACATTCGGGGCTAATTACTCTCGAGGTAGGGTTTCTGTTTAAGAGCTGTTTTTTTTTTTCAGCGTGTTTTCGACAGCCTCATTTTTTTTTTCTGAAGTTGATGTCGATGATAAGTTTCAGAACTGGTAGAAAGATGTTTTTTGTGAGGCTCTTGCGATCAGATGAGACTGAACTTACATCCTGCCGCAAGATGTTGAAGAGAACCACAGTGCTTGTCTGTGTCGTGCATTTCTTGAAGTTTTAGAGTTTGATGGTTTAAAGAGACTCTCTGTGTGTCTGTGTGTAAGCATCCTAGTGTATCAGGTGGAGGTTTGGTGTGTGCTCTCTGTGTGTCTGTGTGTGAGCATCCTAGTGTATCAGGTGGAGGTTTGGTGTGTGCTCTCTGTGTGTCTGTGTGTGAGCATCCTAGTGTATCAAGTGGAGGTTTAGTCTTCTCGTATACACGAAAGTAACTCGTGCATGTGCGCGTGTTTTAGCCCATATATTTATATATATATATATGTGTATGTATGTATATGTGCATGTGTATGTATATGTGTGTGTACGTGAGTGCGCGCGCAAGAAAAAAAAACAAGAGAACTGATTCCGATATAGAATTTTCCAGCAGTGCTGCTGTTATCAAGATAGTGAAGAACCTGGGACATGGGTTCGTACCTCGTCTCTCAGACGCAATTTTTTCTGGATATTGCACATGTTTTCACGTAATCTAGTCGTTAAACTAGCCTTGTAACTGCTGACTCGGCTTAAAACACCAATAATCAACCAATCCTTTGATCTTGAAAAATCTCGTAAACACACTTAAACACTTGAAGATCACTTTTAGTGCGCTGACCTTCTTGCACTCCTTGAGAACGAAGACATCGCCATGTTGGAAAGGTGAGACCTATCGAAGAAATTACCTGTACAGTGCACGTTATCCTCTGTGGATTTGTTTCTGTAGAATGTTCTCGTACTTTGCAGGTGTGAGAGTCGACCCCATTTCAGGGTATCTATGAAGGTCCTTAGTGAACACCACTGAACATCTTGAGGTAGCCGGCTATGCGCCATTAGGACGAAGCAGAAGAGAATTTCCTAGAGTTCACTGCGGACTCTGTTATCATTCTAATATTTCAGATGACTTGTCATGTGCATTTATCATGTGCAGCTTTCCAACTAAATTAAAGAATCTTAAGGCAGTTTTATAGATAGATATAGCCTTGTCAGTTAAGATTTTGCAAACCAGACAAGTTCTAACTGAGAACTAACAAATTAACTTTGGTTTATCTATTTACCTTCTTGCGTCATAGCCTTAATATTCGGGCAAATTAAAAAAATACTGTAACAAGATCGCCGATGAACAAAAAATGGATTTATCAAATGGCGGCCGTTTCCTGCAAGCCTCGGTGTCCGTACAACGCAGTCCTCACAACCCCGGTCGATCTTATCACTCGTCTCGTCGTCTCATCGGCGTCGCGGTAAGACCTCTCTCAATCCCTCTCTCACCCCCTCTACTCCTCTTTCCCCTTCTCTCACTCCCACTCCCAAAGCCTAGTTGCTGGAGCCATCGTTGTCGTGGCTGGATGACTTCTATAGTGAGTATTCTGTCTTTATAAAAAAACAAAAATATTTTGTTTAGTGTTTACTATCTGCAACACCTGCGTGTGTGTGTGTAGAGAGTGGGTGTTGCTGAAGTTCTCGTTAAACAGGGCTGCATACTTTTGAGCGTGCAAGAGTGTGCGTGGGTTTTAGTTGTTTGTTTTCTAGGAGTGCAAGTATGCTTACAAATGGAAAGGTTCGTGATAACAGTCACGCGTAGTTAACCGCCAAACAGGAGAGGTGTCCACCAAAAACAAGTGTAGCATTACTTCTGATTAGTGTCCTGGGCCCCAGTGGGGCCTTTGGGTAATCTAACACCTTTCTAAACACAAGCCCCCAGATAACAATCGTGTGGTGTGCGAAGAACAACAAGGTGATGCGGCTAGACAATTACACCAACCACACACCACAGTCACACAGCACCGTGAACACAACTCACGCTCGCAACCGCGTTGTCAGACGATCTCGACCGATCTCGCACATCGCGGACCCACAAGGATGGTGAGGTGGGGGACCAGAAAATAAACGGGAACGGTTCAACGACGGCTTCAACAACTACGACGACATAGACGCCCCCGGCACGGCAACTGCACGGGCCGTTCTCTGGCTTCGCTGCTTGCACGTGCCCCACTGTGAGCCAACCCGCCTGCCCTCGCAGCGCCACCACGGAGTGGAGGATGGGGAGGCGAGCGGGGTGGGGAGTAGAGGGGACTTGTTTACATCTTGGTGTGTGCACCATGCGGTTCCACGTCCTAATATTTTTAAACTCGAGAGGAAGTATGTGGAGGATGATGTGAGTGGTACAGGTTGTGATTGGGTGGGTTGGAGGTTGAGAGAAGGAACACAATGGTTTCGGATACCGAGACAAGATAGCCAAGCGGAGAAGTCAGGGTTGTGCGCTCTCGGACCGACATGCAGGGGATGGGGAAGGACGGGGATAGAATGGACTTGGAAGACAACGAACACAGACATGAATAGGTGGATTGCCGAGACCAACGCTTAGCCTCTTGCGAAGTTCTCCGCTGTTAGTCTCGGCGAGCTTTAACAATGACTGTGACTAGACCGGAAGCTTTGTACACACCTGCCTGGAAAAAAAAAATCATCTGCCAGCAGTCCAGTAATACAAGTTTGTGGAACGAGCGAGCCACCCACGGAGGCCGCATCATTCTTCGTGCACGCGCGCGGCGCTCACGGACCTGATAGCCCGGGGGTAGGGGGGGAAGAAACCGGGTGGCGAGTGGACCGTGTTCGTTTTACTGCAAATTCCGCACGATACGGGAGCAGGAATGATCAACGACCGCCAGAGAATTCCAGACTATTCACGCCGAAGGAGTGGAAGGCCCGCTCGCTTCAAGCGTCTGTAATGGCTGTACATGTGTGGGAGAAACTGCGAGTAGGAGCAAAGTCGTCGGGGTAGGGTGGGAGTGTGGGGGTAGGGTGGGGAGAAAGGAATACCGAAGACTTCTGGGCTGGAAGTAGGTTACAGACGAGTCTGCAATAACAAATGGTGCCGCTCCAACAAGTGTGTACGAAGGATGCGCGGAGGTGGGGTTGCGCATCTCGCGCCCACGTCGGACTGGCGCTGGAAGACAAGTGATGAAGACAAGAGAGGTTGCGGGAACCGGCTTGGCGGAGGAACATGAGAAACCCGACAACCTGAAAGTGTTCTGAATGAGTTGAAGTGCGGTGGTGAGCGTGCTGACGTTGGCCAGAGAGGAGTGCCTCCAAAGAGAATCAATGGCGCGGCCGCCACGAGATGGCAGTCGTTGCAGTCTTGATGTTTCATTACTTCGAGGTCGCCCCGAAGGAGGATGGGTTCCTTTGGACTAAGAGCGATTTTGCTCTTCCTCACGGATCATCATAAGATGCACGGGGGTGTAACAGCCAAGCCTTGCTGGTATGATGGAGGTGCACAAGGTGGTGTTGGTGTCAACATTGGTGTTGGTGTTGGAGCAGCGGTTCCGCTGTGCACCTGTGTCCTGCTCGGATTTCACAGTTTACGTTGTATTAACGTGTTTATGACGAAGTCATAACTTATTATGAATCGCTTTGATCGAAGAGGAAAATGTGTGTCAAGAACAATCCAGCGTTCACGAGATGCTGACGAAGCTTGGTTACACACCTGCCGAACTTTGTGGATACAGAACCGGATGTTATTACAGTCCTCAACACACAAACATCAGTTTCTAAGGATTGCTGATCATGGGCATGCACTTCAGTCATTCGCGCTGCGTCGGTCGAATTCTACGTGTATAAACACATTTTCTTTCTTTTTTTATAATACAAATTTCGGTTACCAATAAAATGCAGATTTAACTCTAAAATATCTGAGGCCGATTCTCTATTGCACTTGCATACAGGTGCGCCCTCTAGTGTAGTGGTTAAAAGTTATCACCACTTCAGTGAGTGGCCCTAGGCTCAGATCTCGTCTCGGAACATTCTGTATGACACCTATTCACAGGGCTGGAAGTTTTCTTCGGGTACTCCGATTTCCTCCATCCCCTCCCTGCCGTCATAGCACAAAATCACCTCTAGGTGGAAGCACTTTCTCACCAAATCAACCAACCAACCAATCATCCTGTTTACACTACATATGCGGAAACTTGGGATCGCCATCCAAGCACTTGACCTAATCGAAATTTCAATACGTCAATGAACATTTCACATGACAGTGATTTCAAGCTTCACTAAAAAAAAAAAGTTCCGGTGATGACCCCTGCAGGGCGGGGAAGTCTTACAATATGAAGGCAGCAGAAGGCGAACTCTGGTCAGATACACGATGATCTTCACGTCAGTAGATAACAGAAGCTAATCGGTTTCTCCCAGGACCCCTCTTGTCTTCCAGAAAGGTCAGAGAGCCGATAAAGCTGGGAGAGGGCCAGTCACTGTAGCGGGCGAAGAAAATGTCCGATCGAATGAAGGCCGTCAGAACTGTGTAAGCAGCTGCTCCTGGGGCCGAGCACCGCATGGAGCCAGACACGCGTGCGGCCAGGGAAGAAATCAGTTTCAGTCATCGACCAGATCTTCCACAAAACATTCATGTATGTCGGCGGTGGCAGGGAGGGTTGGGCTAGGGTCAGGAGTGGGAGAGAGAGGGAGGGAGATTTAGAGGCATTGTCCATCGTGACAAACTTTATGCACATGTTGACGATCGCGACCTAAATCGTGAAAGATTTCGTGACCTTTAACTCTTGTAAACTCACTGAATGCGAGTGACCCACTTCCTGTCCCGTATACAGGCATTTCTTTCTCCCTTTTTTTTTCTTCCCGAGTCATGTTCCATGGCTATCTTTGAATTTTATGTTGCATATCTCTCTTGCCATGACGGTAAACAAGCTGGGCGGTTACTGTACTCACGTGTAACAAGTGACTATCGCGGGATCTGACGCACGTGCGGCCGCGTGGGTGTGGCGCATGCGCACGAGCTTTGAAGACACCAATGCGAGCATCCAAACTTCAGTCCCAGGTACTGGCATTAAAACCCAAGCCTCCCTTTATGGTTTTGGCTCGCCATGCATCGTGGAAATAGCGTTAGGCGTTACAGTGACGACCGTTGGCTGCAGTTTTTTCTCCCGTTCGTACGAAGACAAGTCGGCCAGCTGTTGCCAGGATTGATAGACATCAACACGATTGGAGTGAAGAAGCCGAGCATAACAACAGAGAGGAAGCGAAGATAAGCCACAGCTTTGACTGGCTTGATTGGCATTGCTTGTTAATCATATAGCAACAGCAGTTTCTGAGCAGTAAGCATTTTGCATATAGCGATTTGGAGGTAAAACACACACAAACACACACACACCACTATAATTGGTTAAGAAAAAGTATTGGTCAAATGAGACAGAAAATTATAATATCTGGTCTCCACATAAATAATACAATAATAAATCAACCAGTTTTTGTTTGATATAAAAGCAATCCTTTGATAAGACTGGTAAATCCACGATTCGAATTCTCCGAAAAGATGTCTACTTTTGTCTACACGTCACTTCCTCTTTAGACGGCGTGGCTTCCTTAGCGAGTATGTTGAGTTTTATTATGTTAGAATTAATTTTTGGACTGTCATATCCGTTTTGACCATTCCTGTGTGCTGTTAATCTCATTTTTCTTGTTTGACAAATATTCCGCCGTTTATTTGTTACTCCAATAACACATCAATTCCCCAACGACCTTTTTCATTCTTTATATATATTTTTTCTTTTCAATTCTTCCATAATCGTCTAGTTTTTCAGCATTGCATTGTCTAAAAGGTCAATGAACCCTACAGACTTGTGTAATAGCCTGGAGTGCTTCTGGACACTCTAGTCACACGAGGACTATACCGGCAAATATTGCTGGCCACCTCTCCAGATGTCTTGGGTCCACCCTTGGCCTTCCACAGCAGCGCACACACGGCCAGGCGTTCACTCGCTGCTTACTCGGGCTGAAAGGTTCAGTCGCGAGGTTGAAGTCTAGCCTCAGCAGGACCAGCATCTTTTACGACCTCTCTAAAAATAGCACGAGAAGCCGGGCAATAAAAGAAAAATTATGACCAAAGTTAGTGTAAAATGTCACAGATGTTTGCAACGTGCAAGCTATAATTAGCTGACTAGCCACGTGCATTTGCAATTCTTATTTTTGTTGCTGTCCCTGGACTAAAGCCTTCAAGATTTTTTTTTTTTTTTTTTACAAGCAATTAGCTGTGTTGTTGCCGTGGTCTTACAAGGCCGAAACGCACGGAATGGGTGTAAGAAAAATCTGGAAGAAAAACAAGACGCTGATGGAGCTGTTTCTGAAGTGTGGGAGGCATATTTTTTCCCTCCTGCCCACGTATGGCATCGATCGAGAAAGGTTGTAACGGCCAAAGCTTGGCAGAGATTGTCCATTCGAGCATACAAAGCGTTACATTTTCAAACAACGGTAATAACAATGTCTCACTCACGCCCTCCCACGTGTCTGTCTTTTATGTCCCCCCCCCCACTTCACATTCCCTCCCTCCTGCCCCATTCGTTTCTTTTATCTCTTGAGACAGACGACACTTAATAGCTGTCTACTTAGCAGGCAACTTAAGAAGTCAGTGAACTTCAGCTTTGACCTTCCCCTCCCCTACTACCCCAACCTCCTCCGAGCTGTCCTAACCCCGTTGCAGATGTTGTAAGGACGTCAGATGCGCTGCTGGACGTCTGGCAGTTACAGTTTGGCAGTAATTCCCTGGAGAGTTCCTTTGTGCAAGCGTTAATGTGTCCAAATGAGGCTCAGGCGGCTTTAAAACTATTTAACTGACTGCGCTCCCAACCCTTCGCTCACGGCAATGTTTCCTTTTAAGGCCAATCATTCTTATTATAGCATAGGAAAACGCTCAATACCACGATATTTATTTGAATGAAGTAGCTCGCAAATATGTGTTCTTGTGAGTTTTAAAAGGGGCCAAGAATGCTCAAATAAAAATCTATTTGCAACACCTGCTGTGACCAGACTACCACACCTGGGAACATGTGCGAGTGGTTTCGAATAACATATTATGAGTATGCAAATTTCAAACCTAAATTCAACATATTTACAGAACTGTTACATCTCTTCGCGGGGGAAACTGTGTCCATAAAGTGTACAGAAGCTTGAATGCACCGAGAGGCTGGGGAGGACGACAGTCCATGAAGACCTTTGTTCTGTAATGTGTCTGACGGACAAATACTTACCTCAGTAAAACCCGTTTCTCGCTCTCTACATCAAAAAGGTTTACAAACCTTCCTGTCTTGCGTTATACCAGAGTTCCATGTGATTCTTAAGCAGTGTCATACTCATTCTTCAGAAAACTTTGTTGAAACCCTCCTACCTTATTCCATCATGCCCCCGTCAAGGGTTCCTGACACATCTACAAAGACCAGCACCAGCTCTTGAACCACAGTGTAAGATGCTCAAATACTGAACATGAATTATAAATCACTCAGACTATGACCCTGTCATATTGGCACACATGGTATAATAAAAGTATTATCAAAGATATAATTTCGAATTTTCTTCTACACTTTTGTTATCAAGCTGTTCTTAGCAACGCTGTGGTTCAGGACTCTGTTCCTAGTGTCAGATGGAGACTTCCAGGACAAAAGAATGTTCTGGTTGATGCAATAAATGGAACCATTGATAGAGTGCTTCCACCTTGATCCACCCTGTCTAGGGTCAAAGTCTGTGCTGTCGCGGGGTTATATGGGAGATATACTCACCTCGGTCTGTTTGGTGCTCTGCTCGTGTGTGTGTGTGTGCATGCTTGGTTTGCTACTGCCGCAACATCGGGTTCGATTCTTTGTGGTGCTTCATCCTCGCCCTAACATATCTTCTTTCTCCATCTAATGACCCTGTCCACTTTGTAGCATGAACACTCAGGCAACATAGGGAGGCTCTGGGGGAGAACTTTAACGCAAGAGTAAGCTTGACTATGAATCATGCCCACCTTTCCTTCTGCCTTGGGAAATGTGGTTTTGACAAAATGAACGAGAATGGCCAGCGACTTTCTGGGTTATTCTCCTAACACATCCTCTGTCTCATCAACTCTAACTCCATGATTAAACTCCAAGGTTTTCTAGAGACCCGCTCTCCGGTCACTGGCACCAAGCGAATCCCATCCTAGTCAGCCGCTCCACCCTCAAGCTTGTTGTACACGCTCGCTCTCATTGACAGAAAACACTCCTTGTGTTCTGTAAGATCAGACTGCAACCAAAGAGATTTCAGGGGGGAAACAGGGGAATCCCCATATTCAAAATAACGCAAACAAAGGCCATCTAGGATGGAATATTACTCCGATGTAATACCCTTGAGATTGGCCTCCCTGTGTTTGTTTATTTTTGAGTGCTCGTGTTCCAATGGTGATTGCCTCGAGAGTATCTTATCCTACTTGATTGTGATTTTAGGTGATTTTACAGTGATTAAATTCTTCTATATTAATTTATGCTGATGATAATTGTATTGCAATTTCAATCATACTATCCTGATGGTGATGGCGAGGGCGTTATGTAGAGAGCCAATGATCTTCCACTGATGACATGCCCGTGTTTGTTTGTAGTAGTCGAGTTCGCCCATTTCCCTCGGACTACTCGAAGTGTCCATCAATCTGAGCTGTTGAGGGTTCGTCTCCCATCAGACCTCAACGACACGCTCGTCCGTGTGCCTCCTCGTAAGCGACAGGAAAAGCAGTGGTGTATGTGTGTATGCGTGTGTGTGTGGGTGTGCGTACGCACGCTCGAGCGCACCTTCTGTTCCTAAGAGGTCGCGCTATCTCGCAACATGACGGGTTAAAGAAAAATTTAAAGGGAGAGCGCATGTGTTTAAAAGCAAAACGAAGAAGCTGGAATGTTGAGATAAGACATGTGCAGCAAGAGTTAAACTTAGGTGTACCGAGAGAAAACATTCGTCGAAAGTAGGTAAAGACCAGACTTGCACGAAAGCATTGTTATTTCGATCGTTTTAAAAGAAAAAGAATTCTCTTGGAATATCGGTGCACTCTTACCCAGCTGGATCATTCCGTGACACACATAAGAGTATGCAATTATGCATCCATGTGCAAAAAATTTCCTCAGACATGTTAGTATACATCCTATGAATCACATGTACACGCATGCACACACATACATGCACACATAATCGCACATACACTCGCAAGCGCGCATCTTTTTCGTCTTATCGGAACGCAGACAGTTTTGCCTTTCCAAAGATTCGAAGACTTATTCTCCTTATTAACTATGACTGCTCTACAGGTACATAGTGATGTACTACTCTCTTTCCTCTTTCTTTCTTTCTCTCTCTCTCTCACACACGCACGCACGCACGCATACACGAGCGCGAACCTAGGGTTGGTGCGTTTCACAAAACACAAGTTGATTAAAGCGACTCCTCATTTCCCTTTGACCCACTCTGAGTCCTGTTTTCTTGGCTGCTGCAGGTAAACGTGGAGGGTTCACGGAAGTGTCATCACACATGCCCATTGGGTCGCCCGTTACTTCTGTGGAAACCGCGCAGCAGCAGCAGCAGCCTCCCTTCTATCAACTGCCCATCGAAAGGTTACATCCCAGGGGGCAGTTCTAGCTTGCCAAGCGGCGACATTCCTCTTTCCTCTCTCTCTCTATCTCTCTCGGTTTTTCCCACCCAGTTTTAGCATCATCTTCGCAAACATACACACACATACATATATACACATATATAAACACATGTACACAGATGCATGCACCCACATGTACACATACATACAATCACACATGCATATGCATACGTAGGCTCATTTACACATACAAGCGTATTCATATATACACATAAAACACACATATACATACACATACACGCCTGCACACATATACACATGCATAAACACATATATGCATACATTCCCCTCTCTTAAGTCGTCACCACTCTCTCTCCTTTTATTATCAGTCTTGCCACCAGGTTCATTCTCTCAGACGATGTAAACCCTCGCCAATTACCTCCACTGTCTTCTGGCTATTCCGGTTTAGCATTTCTACCTCGAGGGTTGGATGAAGATCACAACCGCTGTATAACGTGGCCTTTTTCTTGGCGACTGAGGCATGACCGCGGGGTGTCAGGTATCAACTCATCCGACCTGCCATCTTAATGGTTAGCATACGTGTGACTTCGTGTCTGAGAATAGTCTCCTTGTTGTTTTTGTTGAAACTCTTGTCTGAGAATAGTATCCGTCTCATTTTGCTGTTGTTGTTGTTTTGCTGTTTCTTTGTAAAGTTATGTAACTAGTCCGATCTCTTTTCTGCTTCAAACATGCAGAAGAAGAATAGAGTAGAGAATTATCTCTCTCTCTCTCACTCACATTCACACACATAATTATGAAGTCTGCCTCTTACTCCTCTTCCAAACCTTTTATTCGTCTGCCAGTCTTTGTCCACACCTGTTCCTCTACAGTCGAATGCCTCAGGTTTGGGTCGACTGGCCGAGACCTCCGCCAAGCACTTGACATAAGCACCCTGAGAAGTAAATATAGTTTGAGTGACTATAACTGTTGAGTCGTGGACTGTTAACCTCTCCATCATTTTATTTTTTAACCTCTCCAACAGCACCTGACAGAGGTTGAGGAGAGGAAGCTGGAGAGAGAAAAGACCGAGCGAAGAAGCGGGTTAAGTGTCTATGCGAAGACTAGATGTTTGTGTGCGCGTACGTTGATAAGTACGAGAGAGCACGTGAGTGTCGTTGCGTACGGATGCGTGCTTACAGAGTGGGGCTGCTGTATGTTGTAGTCGCTGCCAGATGACGCCATCTCAGTCCTTAACAACGAAATCGTGATGTTCCTTCACTCTTACCTGGTGTTTTCGACAATCTCTCCACATCCGGTCTAAGATTGCATAGTTAAGTTACCGCCTTCCTCTTCTGTAATCTATCGTATTCCCTAAAATGATATATTGCTCTGTGTTTCCACGACTGCAAGACAATAATTTATCTGGAAAAAGATATTTTTAAAATCTTGTTGACAATTTTTTCAAGCATACACCGACGATAATCGACTGCCTGAAGAGCAGTTGCGGCTTTCAACTGTCATTACTACGTCAAATGCCATTTTCTTCAGCTCCTCCCGAGTTGCTACCATACTGCGATAAAAAGCAAAAGGAACACTGCCTGTGTTGTTGCTTTTACCGCTTCTTGAAGGCTTCGCGATTCTCCTTTTCTTGCTCTGCATGGCTGCTTTTCTGCCTCGTGTTTCCACGCTAATCTGCCCCCTGCCATTCCCTTCTATATTTCGTAGAGATGTTTAGACATCTGTTAGCCGAGGAAACGGTCTTAGCGTCTGATAGACCCAGCAGAAAAAAAAACACCAGTGCCCAGGACCTCTCCGTGAACTTGAATAAAATGAAAAAAAAAAAAAAAGCAGAATTTAGCATTGTAGTTGGTCGGAATGGAAGATATCTGGCAAGCAACCAGCAGTGGTGTTGTATTCCTCCCACTCCTGCCCCCGCAATTTCTTTTTCCTCGGTTTTTTTTTTCTCTCTCTCTTTCTTTCTTTCACACACACACCGTCTCTCACGCACTTAGTGTACGAAAACACACACACGCGCGCACACACACACATGTACGTACATATGTGCATTATGCAATACTATGGCTAGTTTCTGTACTCTGCCTCAATGATGTCATTATTTCACTCTTCCATAATCTCGCTGAAAAAGCCTTTGTCATTAATTTAACTGAATAACCCCTTATAAACTAAAGAAACTCATGAATAAACCCTAACAAACCCTGCCTCTACTGCCTTCCTGCTTGTTTCTGGGTTTTGCTTACACATGATTGACAATTCCAATGAGCTAAAGGAGGGTCATCCAGATTAAATACCTCGACAAGTAATCTTCAATCACTTTAAAAACGCGGAAGCTTGCGAGTTAAAAGAGAATAGTGAATCCTCCAGCACACAAAGCAGCAGTCGATATTTATCATTAGATAAAGATAAAGATGTAGCATTAAAGTAAAGATGTAGTTTATAACATCTGTTGATAAAGCTCGTTCCAAGACGTCTGTAGACAAATCACAATTAGCAGTTTGCAAGGGAAAAATCTTCGGTTTTAAGGCAAATGATATTCTCATGGAGCCTTCCGTGAAATCCTTACTCTCAGGAGTTTACTTAGTGTAATTATTTTTAAATGATAGTGTAAAGCTTATATAAAGATGCTCTTTCTCCAAATATAGGTGAATACGGCTAGATCCTCCTACTGATGGTCTCAGCTCCTCCATTGGCTGAGGCATTCACAAGCAAATCCATCCATGTCTAATTCTGACAGTTGTGTTGTTGACTGCTTTCTGTGAATGGTCATGTTTGCATGCACGTATTCTGAAAATGGAAGAGTGATATGGACCCAGATTTGGGGGAAATGGTATCTCGCACTGAGCTTTTACTACATCAATAAGAAAAAAAAACCAATTGCGCCGTACTAGACCTTTAACAATGTATGAAAAAAGAAAAGAACAAAAGCTGTGGAAGTGTTTGGGAGCGTTAAAAAAATAGGACGCTTCCCACTGCCCCTTTCCCTAAAGCATTGAATATAGTCTAGCAAACGTCAGCCTGGCGTACACCACAGGATTCAGGGATCGAGGCGATGTGCTGTGCCGACGGTGACTGTAGCGATGTCGGCAAAGAAAAGAAGCAAATAAAGGGAGGGTACTTGTGTATGTCTTACAAACTCCTTCTAATTATGTCCCCTGAGAGAGTGAGAGGCGTTAACATCAGTATCTGACACATTTGTAAGCTTTTGAAATAAAGGAAGACTCGACAACAAATAAACTGTCACTTAGAAGACATACCTGATGTGTTTTGACCACATGACATTTTTAAAATCCTTTTTACATCTCTAGAACAGCAGCTGGGTTGCAAGACTTTAGGGGGTGTGGCAATTAAGGAATGGCTTTTATATGTCCTTTTAAACAATTTATTCTGAAAAAAATTAGATCTAACTGCTCAATTTGGATTTTCATTTTGTACACGTCTTCAAATATGATGTATAGATGCGAACATTAGTATGAAAAATTTCCTAGGTACAGTAAAGCTCACTGCCTCCTCAGGTCGTTAGGTCCTTAATTGACCTTTTACTTTCACCGAGGCAAAAGATTTTATTTTTATTTATTTTTATTTTTTTTGCTTTACATTTACTTTACTTTACTAACTTATTTGTAGAAGGAAGTGTTATTTATAGGCTTGACCTTAATCTCTAGGTGTTCTCGCTAATTTTAGCATTCAATCTATGGAGTCCCTGGGGTGCTGACACGTGTCTATGTCTCTGTCTAGACCAACTATTGAAGTCTCGATGTATTTTTACACATTTGCAAAGTACAGCAGAAGACAAAGTTTATTTCTGGAACGTCTGCCAAACAATCCTAATATGCTTACCATTCGTCCGTCCTTTACACAAAAGCTTCCGCTTAATTGCTTGAGGCATATCAGCAAATTAATGAATAGAAGCTGTCGCTGATAAGAAAACGTTCATCTCTCAACACTTTCGCTATTCAAGACTGGTTGATTGGTTTACCTGACAGAGGTAATTAAATACTTACTATGGAGGGACCAGGGTGTATAGTGGGATACGGGAAACAGGCGTATAAAAGTGAGGGGGGTGAGAAAAGCGGAGAAAACTTCCCACTATGAGACCTATGGACGTGAGCGTGTCCTGACACGAGATCTGAACCACTAACCTTACAATCTCGCTGAAGGGGTGACAATAATAAGAGAGTTTGCCACAGCTGAACAGATCAACTGTCCTTTCGTTCAAGACGTGCACGTGTTTTTGCTGGTGATGAACAGCTATAGATGCCCTAGTGGTTAGAGCACTGGCTATCGAACCAGGAAGCGCGTATAGTTCTATATCCGTCTGTCGCGGCAAAACATACTAAATTGCTGGAATATTGAGCTACATAAGAGAATTTTATATTATCTTTATTATTATTAAAGTTTGAAGACTATACCTTAACCACTCTTTGTTATATGATCAGAACGTTTCAAGTATCTGTTTTAAGCGATAGTTTATTTGTTATCGAGACTTCTTTTATTTCAAATGTTTACAAAATAATATACAGCTTGCTAGAATGTTTTAGGGGAGTTAATGCATAAGCTAGTTATCGTCAGGTTTCCAAGAGTTGCCTCCCATGGTCAAGCAGAGTGATAAGTACGTTTATCTGTGTGTATTGTTGCAAGGTGATAATAATTATGCAATTACTCTTTTTGGTGCTGTTATTTATTATCAATAAAGGATTGACGGCAGTATTTTTATTAATATAGCCTGTGTGTGTGATATAGATAATGACTATAGCATGTATCGAATAAAAGTAAAGCACTTAAGCTTTGCCCATTTGTTTGTGAATCCTACATTATAAGATCTGATTTGGACGTCCATTAAATTTATTTCTTTTTTTTTTAACATCATCCATATCATTAATTATCTTAACGGTGACGAGAGAAACTTACCGGTCAGTTAACTACAAGAGTGGTTTCCCTTGCGTTGTCATTCTCAGCGACATCTTCCTGCGCATCGATTACCACGTCACTGTTGTCAGAATATATCGTTGATTCTTCTTCTGCGTGATTAGCGTTCACAAATGTCTATTATCGAGACAGTGTGGCTACATTTAATCTGTCGCGAACTACAAATCTGAACTCTCAATACATTATTGAATTTATCTGCTAGCCTGAGCGTGTCGTGTGACATCTGTTCTTCAAACGGAAGCCATTGCTTATTTGTGATTTATGTGTGATACAGAACAAAACGGCTATTATCGTCCATTCACCTCGTTTACTAACGAAGCACAGTATGTGGACTAATAGAAATTAAAACAGTATGAACTAACTGCAAGAATGGAGGATATAACAAAATCTTTACTGTCGTTTGATCCTTTTAACATCATCAAAATCGTTTGTTGACACTTTTAAGAGTGAGTACCAATTTGACAAAATCGTACTACTTCGTAACTTCTGCAAGTTTACTAATGTGAATTGTTTATCAATACTTTAGTCATAAAGTTTTCAGATGTTTGTGTTACATTATCTTTACAAGTTGATTTATAGTACATTGGTTTGCATATAGCTCATGTAGCGATATGTTCTGTGATTTTGTATGATTTGTTACTTGGTCAGTAATCTGGGCATCGTCCAGACAACTTTCGCTAGTTCAGTAATATATTATTTATCTGTTTTCGATTAACTGTGTTGTGTGGGGGTGGGAGGTGGAGGGGAGAGATTGCTTTTAACAGTACTAAATTGATTTCAGAATTTTAGTCTCTAACTTGCAGTCACCCATTTCTGAATGATAATAATAAAATAATAAACATGAGATTTGTTAAACGCTATGCTATAACAGCTATATAAAAACTAAGCTCAATAGGCTGTACAAACAAGATAAATTAAAAATCAGGCAACCCTAACACTGTGAGAGATATATTTATATCAATATAGATCAAAACAGTGATGTTATTATGTAGGTTGCTGTTTAAGAAAACACACAGTGGTATGGGTGTAGAGCTATGTCCCTACCAGAAACAGATAAACATTTAGGCACACACACATACAAAAAGAGTATAGGCAATTAATAATCAAGAAAATCTCCACTGCAGTTAAGAAGAAATGTAGGCTGTGAAAAAGAGCTAGTGAAAGTATTTCTGGAACCTGTGCATCTTCAATGCATTTTTTAAATGTGTGATACTAGTGTTGTGTAGAATAATCTTATTTGCCTTCTTATATTCCAGTAACACATTTTTAAATACCTATATTTTATATAAATCACATTTATGTTATTGAGAGCATTAGACATTTAAATTGTTTAATTGCCTGTACAATAGTAAAGGTGTTACATGAGTTTCACTGTACATTATTAATATTATTGTTTCCTTTATGATTCTTTGTTTCTTTTATTGATTCCAGGCACTTGAATTTTAGATAATTTTCTCATGGCTTTACCAAATGGAGTCTATATTATCCAAGGAGAGATCTCCTTGGTTGTCACTGCAATGCGGAGAACAACAAGATATGGCTCCCATGCAAGACATGTTAGTTTTTTGTGTGTGCCTAAAATTAATTTTCACAATTTTTATTTCTCTTTATGTATTTTAGAGTTGTCATTTTTTATAACATGATGTATTATTCTTATATTATTGAAAAATATATTTTTAAAATGTAATGTTTGATATTTCAAAGTTAATGTATCATAGAAATATCTTGCAACACTTTATTGATAGTGTGATATTTTCTGGCACTTCACATTTGATAAAATAGTAATACCAAAATGATTGATATTATCTTACACAGCAAGATGATGATGGTGACCAGCTGTTAAGCAGCTTCTCCCAGTTGAAAGACATTCTAAATACTGTCACAGG
This sequence comes from Pomacea canaliculata, assembly GCF_003073045.1. Classification (NCBI taxonomy): domain Eukaryota; kingdom Metazoa; phylum Mollusca; class Gastropoda; order Architaenioglossa; family Ampullariidae; genus Pomacea; species Pomacea canaliculata. Next base: position 21,886,994 of record NC_037590.1, on the reverse strand, counting down.
TATTATTGCTCACTTCATGTGTGTGAATGGTGTATGTTTGTGTGTGCGATTTATTTCCATTTGTTTAGGTGTTGCATCTGGGAGCACAACTGTTCTTAGATCAATAGAAAAAGTTTTAGCTGCTCTATGTGTACTTGTGTCACAAGAGTAACAAAGTTAAATTGTTATTTATAGACCAGTGAATTCCTGATAGCAGAGTTTAGGTGGAGACCAAAATGGTTTTAAATGTTAAGATGATATCTTGAATGATTGTTGACAGATCTAGATGAGCTTGAACCCAATGTATTCCTGAGCCCATTCCTTGATGTCATCCGATCTGAAGATACAACAGGACCCATCACTGGCTTTGCATTGTCATCTGTCAACAAGTTTCTCTCTTATAACTTGATAGGTACAAAATCTGTTATAACTTGACAAACAAAATATATTTTCCATCTTATTTACCATTCATTTACTTTCTTTTTTCAGTGGTACTCATTTCCTTTATGTTGCTTGCAGTGGAAGGCAGATGTACCTCCGAGTATATTTACCTCCCATTAACAAAATTATTTACATAGATTTTCTTTTTAGCTTTATGTGTGTTTTTGTTTTGTTTTGTTTTTTGCTGTTAGTTTGGTCTTGTATCTATTTCAACATGTACATTTATATTATCTCTTTTATATCATGTGTATGTATATATTATTGCTAGTACGAGCACTATCTTGAATTGCCCCTGGGGATCAATAAAATTGTATTGTAATGTTTGTGAATCAGCATTGTCAGCAGATCAGGTAGAATGCTGTTATTTTATCATTGTGTTTTAGATCATCAGAAGATTAATTTTAATATTCTTTCAGATCCCTTATGTGACACAGCAGGAGCAGCGATAGAAAATATTGCAGATGCTGTTACACATGCCCGCTTTGTTGGTACAGATCCCTCTTCAGACGAAGTCATCTTGATGAAAATCTTGCATGTAAGTGCTCTTTTGCAAAATGTTTCTCACGGCTAGAGATGTACCTTTTCTGCAGGCATGCTAGGAAATGTTTTTATAAATATTTAGGGATGTACTTTCCAGAATTGTACCAATGCTTATTATTGGCACTATTGATACAAAAAAAGAACAAAATTTATATTGTCCTTAGAATCTCATAAGGAACGTATTTATTGCAGGTGCTGCGAACACTACTCCTGAGCCCTGCTGGTGTTCTTCTTACAAATGAATCAGTGTGTGAGATCATGCAGTCCTGCTTCCGCATCTGTTTTGAAATGCGTCTGAGTGGTATGCAAGCTTTTGCTGTAGCTCTGTACCCAGAGTTTATTGACATGTGGGATGTGATTGATCGCTGTCTTCAGGCATCCTGTTGAAACTCATTATCTTCTGATATAAAAGGACCCTGTTTAGTCACTCATGGCAGGTTGGAGCATTAGCATTTTGTATGTATTTAAAGCTTCCTTTGGGCCATATGGGGATTTAGACATATCTTTTGAATGCCTGCAAGTCCAGCAAGAACAAGCAACTATTTAATTCATGTGCAGAATTATTGCGGAAGTCTGCTGAGAATACTTTGATGGACATGGTTCAGCTGTTGTTTACTCGTCTGCCACAGTTCAAGGAGGATCCCAAATGGAGTGCAAACATGAAAAAGGTCAGGGGTTAAAGATCAGAAGTAGTCACTCTATTATCTTCTTTTGTGGTGAAATAAGATTATGGTGCCTGCAAGAGGATACGACCACTTAATTATCTGCACACCCTTATATCTGTATAACATTTGATTTATTTGTGACTTTCAGCTCAAGATGAGGACAGGTAGTGTTGATCCCTCGCGCATCAGCAAAAGAAAACGATCTCCTAAACCACGTTTAAAACGTGGACACCAACAACAGGCGGCTCCTCCTTTCCATGACTCAAAGCCGGCACCAGTAGCAGCTCCAACAGTGGCAGCAAGTCCAGCAGTTCCAGAACCACCTGAGATGGTGGCTTCTGACACTTTTGAACATGTCTCGTGTGAACGACTCGCCACAACTCCAGCTGGTGGGGATGGAGGGATTGTTGATATCACCAAAAGTTTTGAAGTAAGCAAAACCTTTTTGCCGTTTAATATTTTCAGGAAATACTGAATTCAGCTACATGTTTAAATTAATAGAAAAGAATAGGTTCTGGAAAATAATTTAAAAAGTGTCTGTTATTTAAAGATTATAATGTTTGTCATATGGTTAAAATAGGTTCAGAGTTTTTATTATTAGAAAGCTTTAAAAAAAAGTCATGCTGTTATTCAAAAAGATGTAAGCTGTTAGAAATCTCTGGTACCATTAAAAAGCTGCAGAGAGAAAGCAAAAGTTAATGAAACAGAGGTCAGGGTTATTTATTTTGCAAGCAATAAAAATGGGATTAGTTGCGTAAATTCATCTTCATTTAAATATGAGTTATGTTCAAAATAAGGCTTCTTCATCCCATTAAACCCAGCCATAGCCATGATGTATGTACTTCAGAAAGCCCTTGACATGCAGTGTTTGTTCTTTTACTGGCATGTTTTAGCTAATTCTCAGCATTAAATAAGGTGACCTGATTTTATTGACCTGCTTTTGGTACATTACTGATAGGCAGCCAGTCAGGCTCAAGACCAAGTTAATTCAGGAGAAGCGGTGGTTGTCCAGACAGAAGAGCGAGAACAAGGCCTGGGAATAAATGAATCTGGACAACAAGAAGAGAGAGGGAGTGGAGAGCAGAGTTCCTCACTAACACTTGCAGTGCCCTGCCAAGGAGAGCACCTTAAGGTAAGGGTTTTTTTTCCCCCTTTTTGCAAAAATTACCTTCGATAAAATACTGCATCAGGAGCACGTGATAGCGCAGCTGTAGTAGGTCCACCACCAACACCCATCCATCCCTGCACCCCTTTCCACCCCTGTACTTGGTGGCATGAGTGATGCAGTGTGAGGCAGATGACCATCTAGTTGGTGATGTATCTCCTGCAATTGAGTATAAATAGGCAGAAATTAATGCTTGTACCTGATTTCCATGAGATGACAGGTCCTGTTTGGTAGGAAGCTCATAAAAGCTCACTTGCCACATGGTGATGGTTTTCCTCTTCCTTCTCTCTCTCCACCCACTCAGCCCTCTCTAAAGTTGCTGCAAGGTGACCAGTCCTGCTTGGTAAAAGCAGTGAATGCCTCAGTTACCAGAAGGTGACTGGGCTTTCCCTCTCCTCCCCTCTTCCTCTTTGCGGAGCCTGATGCTGCAAGGTGACAGGTCCTGCTTTGCAGAGAGGTGTATCTCCCCAAAGGCCTGGTTGATGCGAGGTGGCTAGTTTTGGTCATCCTTTGAACAGGAGTATTAGATACTAAATATTAGTAGACTAGGCATTAGGCATGAGTAGGATAAAATAGAGTTAATACATATGTGTAAATAATGTCAATAAACATTTAAAATTTTACATACCTCTGTGTGTCAGTCCTTATGCATGATTGCATGTTTTATGTCCATCCTCACCATTTGAAAGAAATTAACACTTATCCATTGAGTGAGCAAGAACTGTAATATCTCATTCATAGCTTGTAAACCTGTTGAAAATATCATTCAAAGAATAAATTTGGATTGTTTAGATTCTTTAAAATTGATAACTTTCTGCATGGTCTAAACATGAGGACATTTCTTAGGTTTGGCACAGAATATCTTCCTGTCAGTTAGTATCTTTATACAGGCATAGAAATTCTGTTAGCATCAGGCTTTTATAAGATCAATTTCTTAGTTTTGGTAATGTAGTTGTTAATTATGTTTTTTTTTCCACATTCTAAATGTTTGCATTTTGTTAGGAAGATTTGTTTTATTTTGGTATTGTGAAATTCTCATTTTGACAGAAGGTGAGCAGTGAAGCAGAACTAGGGTCAGAGGCAGATAGGACAAGCTGCACCTCTGAAGCAGCTGATGACACTGATTCCGTCCACTCTGCAGACACTGCTTCCACCTATGAAAATGAGTTTGTCAATCCAAAGGGGGTGCGCTTTTTGCAACATCAGCAGCAGCATCATGTCCGAGAAGGTATGCAGTAATTATGAATTTTTATGTCTTAGCTTTTTAAAATATTGTTAATGTTATGTAGCATTGACTAGTTTTTGTTCAATTCTGCTTAGGGGTTCCTACGATTCCATATGGCTTGCCATGCGTCCGAGAACTTTTCCGTTTCCTTATCTCGCTGACCAATCCCTTGGATCGCCACAACACAGATGTGATGATCCACATGGGACTAAGTCTCCTGACAGTAGCTCTAGAGACGGGGGCAGATCATATCAGCTGCTACAATTCCCTTCTGTACCTGGTCAAAGATGAGCTGTGTCGCAGTCTCTCTATGGTGAGTAAGCCTTGCAAAAAATGTGCATTCAGAGGAAAGAAAAAAGAGAAATTTTCGTTTTACTTGTATTTGCTTGATAGTGAGGGTATCTGACAATGAATGCTTAACAAGACTGACCATTTCTTCAGGTTTATTAGATTTTATGATTTTGGTCTGATTATATCCTGTTCTCTTCAGTCGTTCAACAAACACCTTTGGTTATAGGAATGCTAGAGTAAAGGGAAAGTGGGTGAAGAGGTGACTGCTGAGTAATTATCAGTTCTATTAAAGTGACTAGAACTGCCAGATTCTGTGTCTAGGCAGTCCTATGCCTTAATGATGGTAAAATCTTTGCTTGTCACCACTGATCCTGGACTAGATCCTGGGTTCTAGATCTCTGTTTCTTTTGCAGCTTCTTCAATCTGAACGCTTGTCCCTGTTTGCAGCAGCACTTAGAGTCAGCTTCTTGCTCTTTGAAGCGATGCGTTCTCACCTCAAATTTCAGCTTGAGGTAAGCAGTCTTCTCTTGCTAGGCACTTTTTAAAAACTTTCAACATAAATCATTTTATTAACCATTTTACCTTTGATTCAGGTAAGTTGTAGCTGTCATAGATCATTTTGCTTTTTTTTTTTTTTCCAGATGTACCTGACACGTCTGAGCGAAATTGTAGTGTCTGAAAGTCCAAAAATATTGTATGATCAACGAGAAATTGCTTTGGAGTCCATTGTGCAGTTGTGGCGCATACCTGGGTTGGTGACAGAACTCTACCTCAACTATGACTGTGACTTGTACTGTTCTAACCTTTTTGAGGATCTAACAAAACTTCTTTCCAAGGTAGATATTTGAGTATTTATCAGGTTGGTATCTTTTGAAGATTCTGTGTTGTCCTGCATATCATGAGTCAGAAGAATTCTTTTATATAGTGGTACTAGTACTACTAAATAAAATGCACTGAGCCAAGGAAAATGTCCTCCTCTGGGCATGAATAGTTTGTTTTCCATCCAAAATACCAAGAACTGTGTGGAAATACAATAAAGGTTATATAGTGTGAGTAAAGGGTTCTGATAAATGCCTAAGTAGCAGCATTTATAATCATCATTTGCTGGTGTCTTTTCCAAACAGAATGCATTCCCAGTCTCGGGCTTATTCACCACTCATTTACTGTCACTGGATGCCCTGCTGACAGTTGTGGACAGCATCGACCAGCACTGTCACCACCGCATCCTTTCAGCCACCAAGACTGCCAGCACAGAGCTTGATTCTGTCTTGCCTTCAGCACAACAGCCTGAGGGTAAAGAGTTGTCATGCAGTCAGTAGAGTGTACCAGTGAAATAACTCTGTACAGGTATACTTTCATGTAAGGCCATCAAAACCTAACTTTATTGATTATCAGCATAACATTTATTTTTGAAATTCTTCTTGGCCTTTAATTCTACAATAGTAGTAATTACACTTCTTCACATTAACAGGTTCTGAGGGACTAAATGAACCTGAAGTTGCAGTAAGTTCAGAACCTCTACCTCCAGTCTTAAGGGGTCCTCCAGTTACAGGTTTTGCCATAGGGCAGCAGCTTCTACAGAAGCAAGAAATTCAGCCAGGTGATTGTTTTAGACGTGAATTTGTAGAAACATTTAATTAGCATATGTTAACCATATTCTAGCCCTTCAATATTCATTCTTTATCCTCAAGATGAACTTGTGGCATCTCCAGAATAGTTTTTTGTCTCGATTTATGCCTACTGCAATCATTCTAATAGCTCTTGAGATAATTCTGAGAGACCAATATTAATTTATTATTCCTAAAGAGCATAGCTTGCTCATGGCTGTTATCTCTGTATCTTACCACTTTGCACATTTACTAGAGACTTAACAAGAGGTTTTACTTCATTTTGGTAAGACATTGCACGGTTCTTAAAATCATTTTCAGACCCAAGCAAAGTAGTGCGTAAAGAACAGAAGCTAGGCCCACAAATTAAACCTAATAGAATGGCCAAGCAAACAGCTAGGATACCTTCAAAGGAAGAACTGGCAGAACTGAAGCACAGAAAAAAGGTAATTTTTTTTTTTAATCTTGCAGCACTTGTATATTAAGCCAGTGTAATACTATCCCATGTAAAATTTCTTTCACGTGAAAGAAAGTAGAGAATTATTTTTTTTGAAGATTAAAGGAAACATGTTTAGCAGATGAATAGTGTGTGCATTCCTGCAGATGTCTACATGTGTACATGTAGCCAACATTTTGGAAAATAGAGTATTGACAAAAACAAATGTCTATCTTTTGTTCATGGCTGCCACTGTATTGCAGCTACATATGCAAGGCACAGAGCTGTTCAATGCAAAGCCAGCAAAGGGTATAGCATTCCTGCAAGAGCAAGGCTTGCTCTCCACTCCCTTAGATCCTGGTGAAGTTGTCACTTTTCTGAAAGAGAATCCCAGGCTGGACAAGAAAATGATTGGGGAGTACATCAGCTGTAAAAAGAACAAAGTTGTTCTGGAAGCTTTTGTCAAGTACGTTGTTTTGAACAGCTTCAGTTTGTTGCTGTAAATTTTCTTAATATCTTTATTCCTTGTTGAGAGAGAGACTCGTAGGCTAAACCAAACTCTGTTACTTTGCAGTGTGAGAAGTCTAGTATCATAATTCCTTGAACAGAGTAAGATCTTTTATTTTGTAACAAGTTATGTTTTCATTAGTTTGCTTTAGCTGGTCCTTCAAATTTTTACAAAAAAGTGAGTAATAGGAACTATAGTCTTTGATTCATTTCCTTCATCAGTCATTCTTTGCTAACCAACTTATTTTTGTATGTGTGATTAGTTGGTAGAAAATGGCATGATTTGTATCAGTATGTGAGGAAACTGGAAAAAAATGCTGGATCTAAATTAGCCTTAATTTTTCTTCATGGTTAAAGTAAATTGAATATAGGTTTTGAATCTCGTTTATACTGTGTGATGTTGCAACCATGTAGATTGTTTATAAAAAGTGGGCAAATCAGAGGGAAAGAACTGGGTTAAATAAGTTGATGAAGTCAGACATGATTATTACACACTTTATTCAATTTAAATGCCTGCTTTACCATTGGCTTATTCAATGTGATTTTTTTTAAAACTCTATATGTAAATAACTATGAGGAAAAGGAGTTGCACCAATTTAGAAAGAGCACTTTTATAAATAGAGAAAATATTGATAATTGTATCAAAATTGTTTTATTTTAATCATTCTTCTGATACAAAAATGTGTGTGTGCATTCAGGGCCTTCAACTTTGAAGACATTCGTATCGATGAAGCATTGCGGATGTACTTGGAAGCATTCCGGTTACCTGGTGAAGCCCCAGTCATTTCCTACCTCTTAGAGCACTTTGCTGAACATTGGCATGTAAGGATTGAAAATGATGTTTCCTTTATTAAGTACAGCATGGATGTAAAAATATTTAGTGCCTTTAGAACCTAGTTACATGCATTATCAGACTGTTCAATGTAAAGGTAACATACGAATGTCAGCTGCAAACTGCATCATGGTGCATATTATTTGCTGAGCCAATTTTGTCCTTTTCAAGCTGCTTCATGACACTTTTTATACCTGGTCTTCAAAAAGTTTAGCAGTCCTAAGAAGCAAATATTGTGTCCTTAGAAAATGTAGGATGAGTCTGTTATTTAGTTTCGATTTTTTAGATGCTGAAACATGTGAATCTTGCTGATTCTTAAATGATAAAAGATGAAAGCGGTCAACTGCATTCATTAGAACACATTTACATTCAGCTTATTACATACGCATAACATTCAACTTGTTAAGGGAAATATAAATAAATATCAATATAACCTATAAATGGGTTTCCTTTTTTTTTTTAATTAGTTATTTTTGGAAGGGGCTGTAAACATACCTTATGCAGACTTGTATGTCTCTAGGCAATATTATATTTTATAAGAAAACATTTTCACATAATGCCTGGTTTGTCCTTTCTTTTTAGAGAAGTAATGGAGAACCTTTCTTCAACACCGATGCAGCTTTCACTTTGGCATATGCTGTGATCATGCTAAATGTTGACCAGCACAACCACAATGTCAAGAAACAAAACATTCCCATGACTGTGGAGGTGAGTATAGAATTATTCTTTCTGACAGTGTTTTGGCTACTATAATTATCATTTTATGTTTACTGGGTCAAGTAGGATAAAGACACATTTAACCAAAATTCTAAAACATTTTTTGGGTTTGATTTATGCTCTTTATTACCAGTTCTTTCTGCTTTTTTCAATCTACGTTTGATTTTTTTTTTAATGTAAAAGGATGGAGAGGGAATGTTTGTCTCTTTTTCTTAATCATTATTTTAGTATTTTGAAACAATATGGCTATCGCTGAATTAAGGACTTTTTCTTATTTATGTTGTGTTAGTAAATAGTAAAATATCCCAGATAGTTGCTAATTCTTCATGTGATTTTTCGATATACTTTTTGAAATACTTACAGTTTTGGAGGAGCAGAAGTGAACTACTAAAAACACACTCAAGTGTTACCTGATTTATTCAGTTGATCAGTTGAAGTTTTCTTGATGTTGCAGCAATTCAAAACCAATGTGTCCAAAGTAAATGGTGGAAAAGACTTTGATGAAGATATGCTTGAAGAAATTTTTAATGCTATCAGGTGTGTCATTCATTTACTTCCCTGTAACATGCACAAATTTTCTTTTTATTATTCTTATAAAGATGATGGCTGTAATCCTTTGTTTTGTTTGATATCATGAGAAGATTGCATAAGAGCTGCCCCGAATTGCCCTCTGGGATAAATAAAGTGTTATGTTAATCTTAATTTGATTTATTTTAATTAATTATTTTGTAATTGCTTATCAATGACCAATGGTCAGGGTTCAGATTTCACATGACGCTTTAAAATAAAATCAAGCTATTTTATTAAAACAAATCACTACTGTTGCAGGAGTGAAGAAATTGTTATGCCAGCTGAACATACAGGGCTTGTTAAGGAAAACTATCTATGGAAGGTGAGTCTTAATTGATCTCATCCATCGTCCACAAGTGGGGAAAATTTGTGCTGCTTTCACAGCTTATGGTAATGCATTTATTTTTTATGCAGGTCAGTTTATGTGTGTGTGTATATATATCTCAGAGGAACAATTTCAGGTTCTATTGCGGCGAGGTGCAACAAAAGAAGGCGTGTTTCTTCATGCTCCCACTGGTGCTTTTGACTCTGAACTTTTTGCACTGATATGGGGCCCAACAGTTGCCGCCCTCTCATTTGTTTTTGACAAGAGTGCAGATGAGTCTATCATACAGAAAGCAGTCTCTGGATTTAGGTAAGCTGTTTTTTTTTTTTTTTGTGGTATAAAATTAAAATGCTTTTCGATGAATGCCTTTTGGTGAGGATAATTTTCCACTGCTTAAGCATTAAAAATTTGTCTTGCTTCCTGATTGCCTCTTTCCTACAGCATTTTGATACAAAACACTTTTTATGGCATTTTGCACAATGTATGAAGAAGAACCCTTTTTACCTATTTATTTTCTGAGTGTTTCTCTTTTCTTTTCATTGCAGAAAATGTGCCATGATATCTGCATACAACAACATGAGTGATGTTTTTGACAACCTCGTCATTTCTCTTTGTAAATTCACATCACTTCTGAACTCTGTGGAGGTAAGAATGTAAGACATTGGTACAAGTGTATTTGTGCGACAGGCTTTTGTAGTTTAAATTTTCAGTTATTGAATTTAGTTATTTCATTTTATTTGCTTTTAGCCACAAGAAATATTCTGTGGGTTTTCTTTCAGAGCCCTGAGAATATTCCAGTGACTTTTGGCAGTAATTTTAAAGCACAGCTGGCAGGAAGGACTGTCTTTGGGCTTGCTCATCGTCATGGTGATATTTTGCGAGAAGGATGGAAGAACATTCTGGACTGCATGCTGCAACTGTTCCGTGCTAAGTTGCTACCAACATCTCTGATTGAGGTACAGAAGTGGTACAGATGTGGCCAAAAATAAATTCAGCAGCAGTTGTCAGACAATTACCTCTGTTTTTCATTGAAGTGTTAAATGAGAATTAGATATACTAAGCTATTAAAAGGTCCAAAATAGAAAAGTTGGTTTGTAATGTTTGCAACTTGCTACTTAAAAGTGAAAGAGTGTTTTGCATTTCTAAGTTTAGTAGGAATGTTAAAAATCAGACATTTAAGATATTCTTCTAAGATAATTAGAAAGACTTCAATTTCCGTTCGACACATTGAATGCAGAAAGATTATTTTGCCCGGTATTGATTATTTGTAAAGTGCATTTTTGTTTGTATTTGGTTCTCAGGTTGAAGACTTTGCACATCCTTCGGGCAAAGTCTCCATTGTACGAGAAGAAACTACCACAGTAACAAGGTTAGCATTGTTACACTGTTTATATACCTTTATACCTTCATCCATTGCTTTAGGTTCTATTCTTGTACCTCATCTTTATGTTGTTCAGTGTCCCTGTATGTACCTCACTGGCTGTTATCTTTCATTTATCATTATTGGTCTGCACAGAGAGTGCAATCTATCTTGGTCGTTCACATTATTATTAAAATTTATAGTGTTTTGAACATTATTTTCTTTGAATCTCATATTTCCAGAGAATCACCAGCATATATTAGGGATTTGAAGGATTTGTTTTGTCTGTTTAATTTGCAGATCTGAGTCAGGAGTGCTCAGTAGCTTTGTGTCCTACTTTTCTCTTTCGGAGTCTTCATCTTCTAAAGGGCCATCTGCTGAGGAGCTGGAAGCAAGCAGGCAGGCACAGAGCTGTGTTCAAGACTGCCATCTAGACTCCTTGATGGCTGACACCAAGTTCCTCCGGCACGACTCCTTAAATGAGCTGGTCAAGGTGCATTCTCTTTGGCTACCATGTGATTCTAGCAATTGTACAACTGTTTTTCCTAAACAGTTAATATTTCTGCATATTCTTACAAAAGTTAAATAATGGTTCTTCTAAGGTTTAAAAGATAGTCATGATTGAAAGATGCCATACCTATCTGCGATCATGTGAATGATGCCAGGACATTTGCAGGCCCTGATTGCAGCATGTCAGGGAGTGGAGGAACAGGTGACCCTAGGAGGCCCATATGATGAAGATGCTTGTGTCTTCTTTCTGGAGCTGCTTGTGAAAGTCGTGCTTCAAAATAGGTAGCTAGAAATTTTTATGTGGGTACTAACTAGATATGGTTACTTTTGATTTAAATACTCATTGTAGGATCTGGACAGAACGTGCCTGTGTTCCAGCTTCTGTCAGGACAATAGGTCTACCTGTCTCTTCTATGCCTTTTGGCTAACATCAAAGAGTAGTGAGTGGTCTACTGTTTTCCATATGCTGCATGATGAATGCACCAACCTTATTGCCACAGATTAGACCAGTGTTGCTGGCTATTTCAGGGACCGAGTGACAGACATATGGAGCACTGTTAGAGATCACCTTTACTGGGTGTTTGTTCGCTCCCGAGAGCCAGGACTACTTGTGGAAAGGGCTGTGGTGGGACTGCTCAGAATGGCTGTGCGGCTTCTTCGTCGAGAAGAGATGGCCAGCCAGGTAAGAAGATACTGTGGAAAAAGATAAATGAAATTTTGAAAACTTGATGGATTGCCTTTTGTTCAGTGTAAGATTTAAATGCCATCCCTCTGGTAATGCAGGTTTTAGGAGCACTGCGCCTTCTCTTGATTTTGCCTGGGCCTGTTCTTCACTCATTGGCTCGTCAAGTCACATATGGCCTGCATGAGCTATTGCGCACCAATGCAGCCAACATCCATGCTGCTTCAAACTGGAACACCTTATTCACACTTCTGGAGGTAGCGGGTGCTGGGGCCAGTCCTCCTCCCCTCATGCAGGTAGATGCAGATTTGGATGTGACTCAAGTGCTGCATGATGCAGGTATGTTATGGCATCACTCTTGACTACTTTTAAATGTAAAATGATTGTCCAGGATAGCTTTTTTTCCCCTTTTACATTTTGTGAAAACCTATATTTTGGGGGATATATTGTTCTTATCAGGTCAAGTTTTGATGGGAAAACTGCCTGTTATCTTCTGCAGGGGCACAGAGTGACAGTGAAATTGGCCCAGAAGGTAGCTCAACAGCCACTGACCGTGGCTATACTTCTGACAGCGAGCTGTACGAGAGTCCACACCGGCACCTCAACCAGCACCCACAGCGAGCCAGCCCGGAACTGGCACTCAGACCTGTTCCAGACAATGGAAGCTGGATGTTGGTGAGACAGCCTCAAGACAACAACTTGTGCATAGATTTAGGATGTAAAGCATTAAAGGAGTTTAAAAATTGTTCAATGAACCTAATCCTGTGAATTCTTTGAATTCATAGGCTTTACCCTTATCTTCCCAAAACATCTTTTCATGATGTAGTGGATGCCTTTCTCCACACAATTATCCCTTTATGTGGTTTCTCCCCTTTTAGGTGAACCGCGAGGAGTCATACAATCACAGAATGCTGCACGTCAACCAGTACACAATAGAGCTTCGAGAAGAACTTGTTCGAGGAGATCGGAAGGCTTTGATGAAGGCTGCCGAGACACTTGCCTTTTTGGTACGAGATGCTGCACATATCACACCACACAACTTCAAGAGCTGTGTACATGCTATACGCATCTTTGTGGAGGCAAGCATAAATGGAGGTGGGTGGTAATTGGATAAATTACCAAGGTGCATGTCAAAGTTATATCTTCTTTTACCAAGAGCAGAATGTACCCTCTTTTTAAAAAACATTATTGAAAGAGAGCTATAGAAGAAATGACAATAATTTGAAATTATCTCATGTGGTGATAACTTAAGAAGTAAATTAGTTTTTTCTTAAAATCTATCCTGAACTTTGTAATTTTGTAAAAATAAATTTAGATAGCTTCAGGGTTGAATAATTAAACTGTTATTGCCACCAAATATATCATTGTTTTTCTTTCTTTATCTATCTTCTTATAATCGATCATAAAAGAATTTGAATCTATCAGATGCATCTTGGAATATTTTTCTAGCCATCTTTGTAATGAAAGGGGTTGGATATGGTGGGAGGTGATTTACCTGAGTTTCAAGACCATCCCACTTCCTTTTCATGTTCCCCCAATCCCAAATTTTATAATTTAATTTGTAGGCAAGTCAGTACTATGTGCAGGCTTTACATAGTAAAAGGTGCAGACTGGCATGAAAATGCATGTGGCTTGTTTGGTTCTTTTCCAGATGTCCCTTTATTTTAAAAGATAGTAGCGACACGTGGGCACAAGTCTAGTGATCTTTTTTCACCAATTTTGAGTCTATTTTGTACACACTGGTTAGGTTTTATTTTAATCATCATGTATTCGTTTCTGCATGGCATCTGACTGTTAGACTCTTCATTTTGTTTAGGCCACACCAGAGCACCTCTACGTGCCAGCTCCTTCCATGAAAGGCGAGGAGGTGGTCATCCTCACAAGCCACCCCCCAGAAATCGTCACACCCGAGAGTCTAGGATGAAAAAATCGCAGTCCTCACCAACACAGTTAGCCCAGGTGACAACATCAGATGAGGACGGAGAAGAGGAAGCTGCTCTGACCAGCTTGCATTCCCTCTCCATTCAGCTGCTTGACCTCATGCACACTTTGCACACTCGTGCAGCCTCCATCTTTGCAGCCTGGGCCCAAGAGGGAGTGCATGGAAATGATGGGGCTTCTGGCATAGAACAGCCAATAGATGCAGCAACTGGTGCTCTGTGGGCCAACTGTTGGTGTCCCTTGTTGCAAGGTCGGTCTTTGTTAGCATCTTCCTTTAGAGCATTATGTTGTATTTTGGACAGTGTGAGTGCAGAGATTGGTGTTTAAGAGTCTACATGAAAGTAAGTCCTGGAAGTGCAACTGATTCCTGCAGCAAAAGTTTCAAAATTTAGTGCTGACTGCTGATTGTCTACAGGAATAGCTCGTCTATGTTGTGACACCCGGAAACAAGTTCGAAGTCAGGCACTTACCTATCTGCAACGAGCTCTTCTTGTTCACGATCTTCAGATCCTCTCCGCTGTAGAGTGGGAGGCATGCTTCAACAAGGTTGTTGGGGTTTTCCACAGGTTCTAGACAAATTATAAGAGTTTTTAAGAAGTCTCAGGCTCCTATCTTATGATTAAATGAAACCCCACTGACTGCCACAGGATGTCCTCAAGATTTTACTTCTTTTTTCAAATTTTTTTCCTCATTTGAATGGGAGAATATGTTGCAGTAATTGTATAGAAAAAAATTTTGTGTCACATTTTTCCAGTTTTATAATACTCTGTACTCCTTTTAATCTCCAGTTTGAGTCTGATGCTGTATTGATAAACAAATATAAATCTAAAGATTTTTATACTTTTTTAAAAATTCTATTTTATCTGTAACCCTTTTGCAGCTTGGATAAATGATGATTTTTGTTTGTTTGAAATACCTAGGTTCTCTTTCCCTTGTTGACAAAGCTGCTGGAAAACATCAGTCCTCAAGACCCATCAGGGATGGAGGAAACACGCATGAGAGCATCCACGCTTTTGTGCAAAGTAAATTTAGCCTTCTTTATACTTCTATATTGAATGTTAGATAAGTTAATGTTAAAAAATAAAAACTACCCACGTGTTCATTTATATATTGATGAAGTGAGCAGTACTTTTGATTTACCATGTGATTTTGATGTTAAAGACAAAACAGTTTTGAGAAACTTTGACTTTCGATTGTTGGAAAAGAGACATTATGTTAACTGTCTGTTTAGGTTTTCCTACAACATCTCAGTCCGCTATTGTCTTTATCCACATTTACTGCATTGTGGCTTACCATTCTGGACTTCATGGAGAAATACATGAAAGCAGACAGCAGCGATCTTTTGGTATGAACCTTTCTAGGGGAGATTGCATTAAAACAACAGTTTGTAAGATAATCATCTCTGAGGAATATTAAGAATATAACCAGAGCCACTGATAAAGCACAAGCCTGTAGTTTTGTTTAATTAATAGGCTGCCATATTTAATGTTTAAATACTTTTTTTTTTAAAAGGTCAGATCTTTAAACTCTTACAAATTCCTTGCAAATGAAAGAAAGTAGTAATAAAATGCAAACATTTTATTGTAAAACTTGCAGAATTTTGGAATTGTGCTTTGGGGATGCTGTGTGTTGAAAAGATGTCTTTGTTCATGGTCAGTCTGAGGCAATACCTGAAAATCTAAAGAACATGCTGCTTGTGATGGATACGGCAGACATCTTCCAGCCTGATGTTGGCACAGAATCACAGCTGTGGCGTCTCACTTGGGATAAGATTGATACCTTTCTTCCTCATCTTCGAGATGAAATCATCAAGCCTTTTGAACCTGGTAAGCAAATTGAGATGTTTGAATCTGTCAGTAGCACATCAGATCTAAAAAAGGAATGTACTTCACCCCTTTCTAATTCCCAAAATCCAGGGAAAGTTTGCATGGCCATCTACACTCCCCAGGTGTTTCGCATATGGTTGATGACATCTGTTATTTGTACAATAAAGATCAAGGTTATTCTTCACCTCTGCCTTACCTGCAGATTATTTTTTAAATGCATAATCCAGAGCAAAGCATATTAGGGAGAACAGCTTAGCTCTTTCTGAACAGTTGTAAAGGCTGGCTTTTAGAGACTAAATCTTCCAACTAAACTGTCCAGAGCCAAGGCGCATAGATCGCTGTGGTAACGGAGATGAGATTAGCCAGCAACAGATTTCTGAAATAGAAGGCAGTGAACAGAATCAACAAGAAGCACTATCTGTCATCTCCAAGCCTGTGCAAGGTGGTGATGTTCCACTTGAAGGCATTACTGTTATCCCTTCCACAGACAAAGGTAGGTTAGATGTTCTCATATACACAGCTTTATTAAGTGAACAAGTTTTGATTTCATTTGATGACAGAAGCATTAGAGAAGTAGCTGGATGAAATGGATTGTCAAAACTCATGATTCTTTTTCTTCCAGCTAAATTGCCAGTATTTTAATTACAAATTCCACTACACATTTCAAGCTACAGGAAAAGCTGGTGACGGTATTTTAAAATGGGAAAAATAATTGTATCACATGTCTGCATGTATCAACATACATGATAGTATATGAACATCTTTTTAATATATGCATGTTCATACACTGTGTTTTGTAGCCTCAGCACCTCCATCGCTACCACCAGTAACAATCGAACAGTGTAATGCTCCTCGGCCCTCCAGCCCTTTACTGACCCAGCCACAAGAGAGACAGCCGGGCCCATCATACATTCTTCACCCACCTCTTCCTGTTGTCACAACCTCTGTTTCTGGGGTTACCCTTCTGTGGCTGGAAGCATCAGCACGGGTCTGCCAGGCGTTCACATTCCCCTGCTGCTCAATCCAGACATACTTCAGAGTACCCCCATACCTTACATCTCACCACAGGTGCTGACTTCATGATGATTCACCAAATGTATCTTTTGCTTGAATTTGTACAACTCTGAACTCTGCTTGTAGAAATCCTTATCTCATGTTTCAGATAGTTTTATTTCTTCACTGACTTTACCAGATGACATGACCATAGGAGATACATAGCTAGCTTTGTCCTTTAATCATGTGAAGATTTTACCCTGATTTGCAAGTCCATGACCAATGGTGCTGGAACTTGATGGCTACCTCCCTTGACACTCGCTATATAAACACAAGGCTTGGTGAGCAAGGATGTGCGGGTGCAGACCTAGTCTTGCCAGATGATATGCAGCAAGTTCCCTAAGCCCCCTCGCTGCTCATCCCCGTTTTCAAGTTGAGTAGTGGTAAAAAGACAGGCAGGAATTCCAGTCGTGCGATATAGCCAATGTCAAGGGAGGTAACTCAATGAGTTGCTGCAACTCCCGTAGGCTGTGGGGCTCAAATCCAGGGAGAAAATCTGACATGGTTAAAGATAGCTGTGCATCGCCTGTGGTCATGTCATTTGATAAGTCTTAAAGAAAAAGAATATACTTCATAATTTTGTGTCCTTTATCATTTGTGAGCTGGCCATGAGATATCTGCATTTGATTGTCTCCCATTAGTCTTTGGCCATGAGAGGGGGGTGTAGTGCCAGCAGTTGTTTCAAAATTAGCAATTTTTGTGTTAGCAGTGAAGTAATAAACATCTGTGAGAAAAACTTTAAGCGAAATTTAGGATGTATGTATGAGAACATTTAAATTAGTATTGTGGTGTCTAAGTATTCCTATAGACAATAACTTGATGTTTCCCTTTTTCTTTTTTCCAGGCAACTGTGGACATGGCAGATATGCAAGCAATGGATGTTCCTCGATAACAGTTACTCCAAAACTAGGGGGCTGAATGTATGCGTGGTTTTAGGTGTGTGTTACGTGTAAATGACAAATAATCAGTATTTATTTGAGAACCAAATTTAAGTCAAGCAGACAAAATCTGAATTGTGAAGACCAAGAATAACTGCAGCTCCTGCATACCTGACATTACTTAAGGTTGTCCAACTGTACTTTAGCTCCTACTACTCAGACATTATCTGTTGTCTTTTTATATCTGTTTACAATATATGAATCAGATTGATTCTTTATTGGAGCAGATGTGATTTTTTTTCTATAATCATATATTTTAACCATTATGGATAGGCAAGCGTCTGTGATGTTTCTCTCTGTCATGCATGCAGATGGATAATGACAATTCAGAGTTCTTGTCATTTGTGATTTTAGTTTTACTTTGGCTAGGGCTAGATAAATGGGTAAATCCATGCTGTCCATATTGCTATTCTGTCATGGCTGCCTCTTCCTCCTACTCCATGTCTCTCCCTTGCTGATCATTGTCTGTCACATTTCTGTTGACTGCAAGGTAAAGAGTCCTATTGTGTAGTGACTGCAGGGAGCAGTGGCCAATAAATGATTCACTCTCTGTAGCAGAACTTGGACCCTTCCACCACCTTGCTGCTGGGTCAGATACTTTTGTGATGGGTGGGCTAGTGTAATTAGCTCTTCAGTTCTAAAGAAAAGAGGTAAATTCCTGGTGACTGTATAACCTGTCTTGTATGCCTTCCTGTCTTTGCTGTCCCACTTGTACAGACATTGTGTGCCAGCATTAGTCTAGCATGTCATTTCTTGCTATTCTTGACATTACAGCTGTCAATTCTTGTCTTGGATGCCACTACTTGCTGTTCTCATGACATCAAAGTTATCACTGCTTGCTGTTTTCATGATGTCATAGCTGTCAGTTTCTGACTAGGACATCATTCCTTGTTATTATCATGACATTGTAGCTGTTTATTGCCCTTCCACCCAGCAGTTCTACCTGTCTCTGTACTGGTTTCCTGGGTTTTCATCATTCTTAAATTCCCTACAGCACTAGTCAATTCACAGAAACTCTTCTCATTTTCTCTAGAAAAGTGTATATAAGTACTACTTGTCCAATATTTGGTGTTTGCTCTCTAAAGTCAGTAATGTGTTGTGATCTAAGGAAAGCACTTTTGTGGATATTTTTAACATTTCAATATGTCAGATTTTTCTGTTTGCCTGAGGATGAGGACTTGCTGTCAGGAACATATATATGTGGTAAATATCATAGCTTTCAAAGGTTAGTTGTGGCATAATAGAGCAAAAAGAGCTTTGCATGGAATTACAAAGTGAACGAAAAATGTCACATGCAGTACATCAAGTTTTTTTTTTTATTTATATTGTTGGGTTTTTACCTGAAGTTAAGGTTCCACTTCTGAAATGATATTTATGGTCATAGCAGTTGTAATCCTGTTAAACTAATGAAGCTGCAGCTAAACCATTTTGCACCTACCAGCCCAATAGATGACATGGAAATGACTTGTGAGGAAACCCAGGTAACTCTTTTTGGGAAACACTTAAAGTTATATCATTAAACAGACATATTTTATGTTGCTTGATGTGGTGTATAATTGGTTTAGTGTAGAGAATGATATTGTGGGTGGGTGTTATATGACTGCTGCTGCTACTGAAATCAAAATTGAAATGCAACACACTGCTTTTTTTCAGTTCCATCAAAGAAGTAGTATTGCTGTATTTGTCTATGTGTTTGGTTATATATATATGTGTGTATTCATTATCAAGGTCAAGGCCTTCGAATTTTTGTAGGTTCATTTTACATGTAGAAGGAGTTTTCAGTTCTCCTTAAATCAGACCCACAATTAAATTCTAAAGAACTTGTGAGTAGCATATCAAACACTAAGACCTGCTCACTTTTCTTTTCAAATGCTGTACATGAAGAAATTAAAAGAAAATTATGATTTGCAAACATCTTTCTACAGGATACACTGCAATTGAGATCACAAACAAAAAAGTGACTTTTGAGCCGTAATTCCATGGGATCTGTGATGAACAATCCATATCATATACCCTTTCGTCATGTGGAATAGGTTAATCATACTTCAGCCCAGAAAGGATCATGATTATAACATACCAACAATTCGCATTTGCAGAAAATCATTGTGTTAACTAATTTTCAGCCTAACTTGAAAGGACTGTGGAACCTATGATGGTTACTTTTCATATGCAGCTTTGGCTGTACAGCTTGTACATCATTTGACGAATACCCAATTTGCCAGTATATTTCACTATAGTTATTTTGTTATTCACAAATACTGTATGCAAACATTAGTCATAACTTTACTTAATGTCTCAACTCATTGCTGAGCAGTGTAGAAATTACTAGTGCAATAGAAATTTGCTGACGTACCTCAAGTTACTCAGAAACCAGTACCGCTTACTCATTTATTTTTTTTTTTTATGCAGTTTTATTGACAAATTTCCATAGAGGTGCTTTCAAATGCAAATATGCATGAAAATATCAAAGCACATAGCAAAAAATTTTAACAATTTCTTATAGTCGTATCCAAAATATACATGAAGTTTCCACCACAAAGTAAAATATTGTACAAGTACCGTAAATTTCAGTTGATGGAGGGCACTTGTATATAAGCCACACTCACAAAACTTTTAAAAATCTCTATTTTTTTCACAAATAAGCCTCACTGGTTTATAAGCCACAAATATACACAACTTGAAAGCTTTCATCATATGCATCTCGGCCTGATGAGGATGGGTGCATCAACATGTGAATGCTTCAATTGTATGTGGCTTTAATTTTAAAATGTGAACAGTTAACACTTTAACATAGAGCTCATTGAAAAAGTCTTGTTCTGTGGTATTGTGAATACCTCATGGTCATAATGTAAGAAATGTGTATAACTGATCCTTGATGGGTTTTTTATGCAATATTTGCCAGTGGTCATTTAAATGTTCCCGGATAATAACTCTCATAAAGATAGATCATTTAAACATTATTTGAAGACACTTTTTACTAAGGAGAATGAATCTAAGCAATGTCGTGAAAGTCTATGATGGCCAGCACGAATTTCACTCCTATTTATTTCTGGATAAGTAGGAATAAGGTGAGGGAAAAATCATCCATGTATGCAAAATTGTAAGAATGGTGTGAAAAAATTAAGGGACTAATAAAGGACACTAAGGCCTGGGTTACTGCGTGATGCTGACTTAAATATTAAGTGTTAAATGTTTGAACAGACCATCTCAGTAACCATTTCAGGTTTCTTTAAACAAGATCACAAAGATAAGAAATATGCATGCATACACTGGATGGAAATTCATTGATGGTTGTTAAGGTTGACATTGTGAATAATAACTGTTCTTTAGAAATACTGTTATTATGGTCTGCACTTGAATTTCTGCATAAAGATCTGCAGCTTTTTCAATGTGTACTTCTTAGAGTATTTCACTTTTCTAAACAGAAAGAAATGTAGAGAAATGACTGGTCTTCGTTTTATGCAATTTGTTGTTACACAACATTTGAACTGCATTTTTTTTGGAAAAAAAAGTTTCTTGCCATGCTGTAGGTAGTTGTTTGAGGCTTTCATATAATTTTGCCTTCTGATCCTGTGGGATATTTATTGAAAAGATCCTAGGAAATTTTGACTGTTCATATTTATGACTGTTGCAGATGAAAGAATATTTCATTTCTGGAAATTCTTAAAAGAATTCTTAAAATGCGAAGTTAAATCGTACATTTTCTTGTTGAAATTGCATAGTTGAGATTTGCCCCTTCACCCAAGAAACACAGTTCACTTTTTTTTAAATGGTACATGTTGCATTGATCATTATTTTTGCCTGTACTAGCAGTGCTTGTAGTTTTTATTCTCAAATGTTGAAGTGTTATTTTGTGAAAATGTTAACACACGACTCTCTCATGTGAAGTTCTGCGCTGCAGTGAGTTGTTTTTCATTGTTCTAAATAGGAGTATATCCGAAAAACAAAGTTGAGAAACAGATCTGTGATTTTAGGCAGACCAGTTAAATCATGTATTTGTTCATTAGCTTTGGCACAATAAACATCTTTGTGTAACCTTTTGCGTTGGTCTTAGTCACTATAGTTACCAAAAAGAAAAAGTATGTCATCATTAGTGTATTTTTAAAGTAATATTTTAAAATGTCAGTTAATTGCTAGTACAGATGAAGAAGCATAGCAAAAACTCACATCACTTAGTATGCTACTGGTAAAGAGGCAATTATAATTATATATAAATACACTGTGTTTTAAACAGTGTGCTTATTCTTTATAGTTTCGTTTTGTTTTAATTTTATGCTATAAATGCTACACCGTAGTCCTCAAAAACTGGGTTAGTCGATATAACTTTTTCTGTTTCGTACATTTGTGTAACTGTCGAATTTGATGTTTTAACTAGCTCTTCAAGACCTTTCAAATTAAAAAAAAAAATATTATTGCTGCAAGCAGTATTTGCTTGAACCAGTAATTTTTATTAGTCTTAATATATAAACTATGATCGGATTTGGTAACATTAAAATTGTTTTCGCTCGTCTAGTAAGGTAAGGTCGTCCCGTGACCTTTTTCAGCAAGTGCTCCTCTCCTCTCCCTATCGCTGCCTTAGTCTGACATCCAATAGGAATTTATTCTAAATTAACAGCATTGACACTGATAATAAGTATATAAGAAAAACTAAATAAATGTATGCGGTCATTTAAATCTAATTAAACCATATTACTAAGATGAAACGTGAAGTAAAAATAAATAAACAGTTAACATCAGCATTTTTAAAACTATTTTGAACATCCTTTTAAAGCGAGCCCGGTTAGCTCAGTCGGTAGAGCATCAGACTTTTAATCTGAGGGTCGTGGGTTCAAGTCCCACATTGGGCGAAATATTTTTGTGTTTTGCATATTGCAGAATCATGGATGGATCTTAGTTTGTGGTGGAATCAACAAACAAGTTTTGTTTTTGTTCTGCGAGTTTGATAGTGACCTTACCAGGATGCAGGCTGCGGCATTACTGATTTTGCTTGCAAAGGACAGCACTCGGCTACCCGGCAGCAATTTCGACTGTGCCGAAATGAACTGTGAACTATGAACTGGTATTCTGAAACAAAATACATGCGTGATACTTCACTTGAAACAGCCCAACGTTCTTCTATTCAATCTATTGGTTACTATGTTGCTGTATATATGTATCAATACTATTGACTTTTAATAACTTTTAATATATATATTTCTTGGTTTATACCACAGTTTGTTTTGTTTTTGTGGAGTGGTTGTGTAGTGTATTGTGATATTGCATGAAAATATATCCATTACACAAAAGGTTCGTTACATATATATAAGTAACGAATTTTTTTATTATTGCTAAAGAAGGGAAACCAGACTCTACTGATTCTTCAAAAAAGTTGTTAATTTTTGGTTAGATCCTTAAAAACAAAA
This sequence comes from Pomacea canaliculata, assembly GCF_003073045.1. Classification (NCBI taxonomy): domain Eukaryota; kingdom Metazoa; phylum Mollusca; class Gastropoda; order Architaenioglossa; family Ampullariidae; genus Pomacea; species Pomacea canaliculata. Next base: position 21,863,982 of record NC_037590.1, on the reverse strand, counting down.
ACAATTAGTAGAGCATCTTGAATGTGGTGCCGATCATGTTATCGGTCGTTACACCAGAACCTTTCCCAAATCGGGTATCAGATCTTGGCTTTATCCGGAACATCCTGCTTGCCTGCGTCATTATCACCTGGTTCATATCTTTGTATCTCATCCTCTCAATTATTTTTCATCACGTTTCCAAATCTAAACAATTTCAGTCTCAATCAGCAGTTCGCTTCCCACGTTGACAAAATCGTCAAAGGTACAACCGACGGAAGGAATGTCGCACTGCTTCGACGCTTGCTGTCGTCAACAGATGAATGAGAAACAACCAAGGATGGCTCAGTCTTAACCCAACACTTGACAATCGGGGGTAAGTGTTAAGGGGGATGGGCTTCCATAATATCGGTTAGCTTCTGTTCGACGACGTTGATGGGGGCCTCCTGCATGAAGCTCGATTTTTCTGGAGCTGGTTTTCGTTGTTCTGTTGATACCAATTAAGACAGTGGCTGGAGCCTGGAGGACAACAGTACAATTTGGATGCAGTACTCAGTCCTAACTTTCTCTAGGCGATGTAGAAAGTTGTGTGCAGGTCAGTTGTCAGTCACGAGGAGAATCTTCACACTTCAGTCGGGCCTCGAGGTTCAGCAAACACTTTTGAATACGTGGATCATCCAAGTTCTTCTGTTTTCTTACAGTCTCAGGGGAAGAAATTTACGTTTTTAAAGCCGACTTTCATCTAACGAGAGGCTTTAGTTTCTGAGTTCCTGACATGCTGCAAGCAGGGGTAGGAGGGGCGAGAAGGACAACCGCCCAAGGCCCCACTCCTGATGGGGGCCCCGAGCTAACAAGTGCACTGACTGGATGGGACAGTCCATAATCTTTTACTGTCCTGCTACGTGTGTTGTTCCGGCTTCCAAAGACCCCGCAATCCTACTTGCCCAAGGTCGCGCATTCCCCTAGCGTCGACGTCTCTTGTGAAAATACACCAAAAAACAACATATTGTAAAGATCGATGACATAAACTTCTTTTCCTCCACCCTTTTCAAGGCCTGTGCACAGTTCACTTGCACGTAGATATTTAAATAGGTATGGGTACTAAAATATGCTGTAATGGTGCGTACCTTTGTACCTTATTTTGCACACAAATGATCGGAATAAAAGGGTCACCAGCCCACCAGCTATACTCCTGCTGGTACTCAAGTTAAATTACACGGCTGAATGCTAGTCAAGAGTTCTGCCTAGATTTGGCTGTTTACACGGTAAAGAGAAAAGCAAACACCAACACAGATTTCGATCTCGATCTGTCGCCAGGACCGAAGCTGAGGATAGAAAGCGAATCAAAACCTCGATCTAAACACAGATAAAGCTAGATGAGGTCTCTTTCGCTCATAAGGTTAATTCGACCCCTAAAAGTGCATGGCCATGCATGCAGATTAAACACAGGCGCCTTAATTGTTGTTAGCGATGGCGTCATACACAACAGGTCTTAACTCGTGAGAGAATGTTAACAACAACAATTAACATGAAGGCTATAACAGCTTCGTGTAGTTCTGTTTAGACACGTCGGCTTGCACATAGATCAATGTGGATCGAGTTACCTTTTTCAGACGGCAGAGAAAATAAATTAACAACTTTCAGTGAGTTTTATTTTACTCTTCACTTGCTGAATCGTCTATTGGATCCGTGTTAGGGTGGGTCTGTGTCCATTATGTTTACTCAAAAGCGATCGATCGACCAAGGATCACGTGTATAGGATATTTTAGTTCGTGGATCGACACACGATGAGATCTATAACTCCCCGCGATCCATCAACAATAAGCTGCTTTTGTCGACACTTTGCTGGCAGAGACTTGATTCACCTATAGTCCGTACTGGCTTTGACGTACGATTACTTCAACCGTTATTCACAGATCGTATTATTAATATTATAACGCTTTTAATCTTGTTATTACTTGACTGAGTCAAACCTCGGCGCGTGCTTTACAGCCAATCAATACTGTAATGCGCATGCGTGCTGGGGATAAAAGTAACTTTGAAAGCGTCGTCTGCAAACGAAGCACAGACGGTAAGTTAAGAGAAGTATAAATTAAGATAGCGAATGTTTTTGGCTATAAAACTTAAGTCTGCACTTAATTTTTCTGGAGCATGTTTATTAGTAGTGATGTTATTATTATTATTAAGTTTTCGATTTGCTTTTTTCTGCTTTGGATTCAGTGGTGTATGGATATAATACATATGTAGCCTATCTGCGAAACTTTTAGACAAGTTCAGCAAGGGAGACGTTATATAGTTTCATTCGAAATTTCTATAAAGAAATGTCAGTTATTGAAGAAAAAATGGCAGCCAAAAGGATTATAAAAGTAACTTTAGTTAAATCATATAAATCCCTTTTAAACAAATCAACATGATTAAGCCTGGAATTAGGAAAATTTCAAGACAGTTGTCGAGCTTCGACGATATGCAGTTATAGTTATACTTCATGTCAGTCATTCACTGAATACAATTTTCCTATAGACTTTATTATTTGTCTAGACCATGTCTTGCGAGCTGTATTTTTTCTGACTGCAGAGCTTTATATGTATATTCAACTTACAACTTAAAAGTTTTTTTAACTTTCACGTTATATAATACATCGATCATTTCGATGACATAAAAGTTATTTCGCCATATGTAAATGATGTTTGAGACTGCAGCGTTCTTATGGTTTTCAACAGTTACAATCAAAATTGTAAATAACTATTCAAAGATATTCAAGTCTATTGCTTTCATATCCGTGTGCGCTGGTGTGGATCGCTTGAACAGCTAGCTTGTTTACCGTTATCACACATGCACCAGGCGCATGTCAGAACTTGAAGACACCTATTCATAGACCTTCTTGTAGGCTCCTGCACAAACACTACTGGCTCATTGTTAATTTGCTTTACACGGAGAGCAACACTCACTAGTCTGATTGAGTTAGTGAAGTAAGCAAATTACTTAAATTAAAAACAGAAAGATTGTGATAAAAGTATTTTACACTTGTATGATTTAAAAGTGTGTGTGTGTTTTTTTTAAACAGCTGTTTCATGTACTAAATGACATTTAGATTAGTGAACTAGATAACCCTGTAATTCTGCAGCACTTGATCTTGCTTATCATAAACACTTATTATAATTCTTGTCCATGTAAACACGTCTTGACACAAAGCTATTAGGAATGAGTGTTTTAAATTCTGGAGGACAACTTATATAAGAGCTGGTATGAGCTGCAAGCCCTTTACTGAACAAATAGAAAAGAATGTATCATTAGATCATTGTTGAGACTGCAGTAACATTTGTCAACAACATGTGTATGTTTTAGCATTTTTTAAAATTATGTATATTTTATCTTAAATTTATCCTGCTTTAAAATGCTTTATAAAAATGTTAGTAAATGTGGTGGTGGAATAAATATGTATACATAGTATACATATACATATAGAATAAATATGTATACATAGTACAGTCTTAACTCAAATTTTTTATTTTATTTTATATTTTAGCTCAGTTTATCACAACATGAGGTTAATGTTGCCAGATGTATATTAGCAGTAACAGAATATCACCTCTTCATTCTATTATTATTTTAAATACTTGCAACTTGACCATGAAGCAGATAGGAATTTCGATATGGTATTCATCATTAACAGAGGCATGGCATTAGAAGCAGCCTTATGTTCTGGGATTTCATAATCAATACAAGTCCTGCTGGCTGGGATCAGACTGTTCAATAAAATGAATTGTTAATGTGCAAACTTGCTGTTGGATTCAGCAGGTTCCTTTCCTCCTCCTGCCTTCTTATTTTTAATACAGTCTTAGTTCAGAAAAAAAACAAAACAAATGGGAAATATATTTACATTTGTGACAGCAAATCTGCTTGGATTCTTTGCAGTGTGAGTCTACTGAAGAACAGAATGGCAAGACGAGTACTGGAGCAAGCATTGAGAGCGGGTCGGGCTGATGAAGGTATCAATATTTCAAATGTTATGATATTAAGTCTATTAATTAGCAGTTCTTCAGTAATTATTACAAAAAATGAAATTTGAGAATGTCAAGACTTAAACAGCCCCATCACACTTAATGTGAAATGTGTGAAAATATTTGATTGATTGAAATGTGTGTGTGTGTGTGTGTGAAAGAGAGATAGTTTGGGAAAAATGTTAGAGATTGCATATTTTATAAAATATATATTACTATTTGTAGTAACTATTGATAATAACAATTTTTATTTTTTTTAGATAAGCTGCCAGATACGTTCACAAAGGTGGAAGTAGTGAAGGAAGTTCGTGTAGATGACTATGCAAAGGGTGTGTTTTCTCTGCAGTTCAACTTTGATAGCACTCTGTTGGCAGTTGGTTTTAATGCAGGTGGAATCAAGGTGATTACAATACTTTGAATGAAACAGTTATGAGTAAGACAAAGTTAAACTTTCTTCTTGTTCAGATTATAATATGTGAAAGAATCGTTTATTTTTAATTTGTTTTAGATTTGTCTTATTTTTATTCTTATTTCCTTGTTTTAGAAATGTTTAAGATGGTATTGCACTTCTATATTATGTGTATGTATGGAATGCTCAGTAAAAAGGGATGGAATAATTAAGTTTTCTTAGATAGATAACTAATTTATTTCTGCTTGTTGTAATTTGCAGATGTTTGTTTGTGAAGTATTTTGTGGTGTAAATACCATGAATGCTGTTATATTCAGGAAAAATAGAAAATTGTCATAAAAAGGCAATCATAGGTTTACTTAGAACATATTGCATGGGAGGCAAGGGGAAGCAATTATCTCCTGTCCCAAATAGTAATATTAGAACCAAGAGATTGTGAAATCATGTGACATTTTATCAAAGGAGCAGGTAGATTGTACCCTCATTCAGTTGTTTTTATTTACATTTTTCTGCTTATCTATATTTTCTTGGGTTGCCGCTAATTTTTATTTTTGATCTCAGCTGATGTGTCAAAAGATTGTTCTTTCAACAATTTTGACCTGTAATTCTGTCTTGCAAAAAAGGACATATGACTATAATTGGTAGTTATTTTGGGTTGTATTTACTTTTTTCTTGAAATGTACTTATGAACCGGAGTGACTACAATAGATCTGAACCAAAATACAAGAAGATCAAGATGTATTTTATTAATAATTATATCTAAACAGAGCTAATCACAAGGTAACAGAGTTAGTAGCTTGATAGGTTGTTCACATGCATATCGCAGGGTTTGAGAGCAAAGTAACAAGAAAATTTGGAAATTCTTCTAATACCTTAAGGTAATGGGAGCTCATGCTGACTTAAAAGAGGAATATATGTCAGAAACAACACAGTGATTAATCAGATCTAATTGGATTGGGTGATTGGTTCTAATCATGTTTTAACATTGTATGATTTAACAGATCCATGATACTAAGACTGGAGAAGAAACTAGTGTGTTGAGACCCTGTCGACATGGAGGTTTTCCTATCATGTGCCTAAGATTTCATCCTAAGGTTCCTCATATTCTGTTTGCCTGTGATGCTGAAGGCCATATTTACCAATATAATCTGCAAGATGGTACATCTTCCCATGTCATTACTGGTTTGTGAAACTTTTTTGTGATCTGTACACCCTTGCAAACATTATTAAAAATTGTTATTTAAGTGCAATAATGTTTTAATTATTTTTAACATATTTTTTTAGGATATTGAATTTGTTTTTGAGAAGGTTAGATAAAGGTGAATTTTGTCTCATTCAGCAACAACAAAAAGTTATGACTTTATACATGCAAAACTTAGAGAAATCACCACAATCTGAACAATTTAATTGTTTGATCTGTAATTTGACATAAAAAATCAATACAAGCTGTGTGCCCATTTTAAGAAACATATAACGTCTGAACTGTTACAATAAAGCAGTCTCTGGTCCCTGCATGGGATGATAATTACCCAGTCTTCTGTTACAGACCTGCTGAGGCACATGAGCATTATTAACAATGTTCCAGGTCATCATGGATCTGTAGACACACCCCACATTACTGTGCTAAACAACTTATAGCAGAGTTTTTCATCTATTCCAGATCTCTGTAGATTCTGGCCTATTTCCCATATTGGAAACTTTTGCACCTAGTGCCAGTCCCAAAAACCACTAGGTGCAATCAACACAACAATTTCAGACCAGCTGCTCTTACATCACTGAGCATGAAAACACTTGAAAAAACTGGATCAAGGTTATGACTGCTATTGATAAATATCTTTTCCCTATGCCTATGGAGCTGGAAGAGTTGTAGGTTGTGCTAAGCTGTTTATGCTAAACACTCTGAACAAACACCTGAAGAAACCTAGTATGTCAGGCTTCTTTTTGCTGATTTCTGCTTCTCATGTCAAGAGAGTTTATCTTTTTTCATCAGGCCACCAGTTCTGTGTACCAACATGTAGGATCAACAGATTTAGGCTGTCCTTCGTTGTTTCTGTCATGTGACTTCTGATTACCATGTGTGAATAAATGTAGATCAGATGTAAACCTGAACCTGATTGTATTTGGTGGAGCAGATATGAATGTGTTGTGCTTCCATATTGATCAGCTAATTGCCCTCTGAGATAAATAAAATCTTATCTTAGTGCATGCAACCTTACTTGTAAAGTCTATCTTCAGAATTCCATCTATCCCACCAACTCACTAGATCCTGGATTTTTTAACAGGCGGCAAGGAGATTTTGTGTTGGCATGTGAGTTCTCATTCTTGCGGTCTGGCTGTGATGTGCAGTACCTGTCTGCAAAATAAATTTTCACTGCAACTCATTCATTCCATGATCTATATAGACTTGATAAGATCTACTTGCCAATATTGTGTTAGCCTAAGGTGACTAGCTAATGCAGTGTACCAATTGTACCTACTGTTGCTGTGTATATATGAAGAGTAAAAAAGTATTCACTGTAGTCAGCATATATATATATATACTCAGCTGTATATTGCTAGCACACGAACATATAAATCTGTGATTGCACATGTGGATTAATAAGTTGTATTGAAAACCTGTTTTATACCTCAGAATCCAACTTCATAAGAGTGACATTTCATTCAGCAGAAGTAGCTGAACCTGGCAAAAATGTTATTTAAAACAGTCCATTTAAATAAACTGCTTCCATAAAAGATGAGTTTTTTAATGTGAATCTTGTGCAACACTTGATTCTATTCTAGTAATATCACTGTTCACAGGGTGTATACAGGATACTAACCAAAACATGTTATATGCAATACTAATTTATTGTGCATATTGTGATTCCTTTTAAATTATTTAATGGTCATAAAATTATATGCACTTTGTAATGCTTTGGCTTCAGATGCATTAATTGCAAATATGTTAAAAAATGTCAAAGTATTAGCCTTTTCTTCCCTATTTTTTGGCATACAATTGATGGGAACTAAAAGTAAATTTGGTTAAAAAAGAGGAGTAAAATCTGGTGTTAAATGTATCAAGATTTTCTTACATTGTGGACTACAGTAGGGTTCCACTTTAAAATGAATGAGGTTTTGCCCTAAAACACCCATCAGCATTGGATGGATAATGGATTGATTGGTTAATTGATTTTTTTCAGAGGCTGGCAATGAGATAAATGCTATGGACTTTTCAGTTGATGGGTATAATTTTGCAACAGCAGGAAGAGATCTTTCAGTCCGAATCTATGACACAAAGACATTGAGGGTAAGGAGACTTATTGCACCCACAATTAGTTTCAAGGATCTGCACATTACTAAAACTGTTGTAACTGCTGATATGCAACATTTTTTAAAACTGAAATATTGGATAAACTCGGTAGTTTTACACTTATAGAGATTGATGTACCTTATTATAGGAAAAATAACAGACTGAAAGTGGGAATTAATACTGTCAACTTTAAAATAAAAATTGAAGTAGTAGTAATAATAATAATGACATTTTATATCATAGTACCCTGGCCAGATCCATGCTTATAGTGTGCTTCACAAACACAAAGCAACGTTTAGGACAGATTTTTTTCCTCAGCTACCAGCCATTGATAATGTATATGTATTTGATTTTGAATACTGAAATTTTGTAAGACTATTTGTAATGATATAAAATATTGTGATATACACAGTTATGATAAATACAGATAAATAATTTAAGATGAAAATAATCTTGTTATCTTGTTATGCATATCACATAAAATCACTCATCAATGGCAATAAAATGCATGACTTTGATTTTAAGCCATTTGTAAATATCTGGACAAAGCATTCATCCATATAAATTACATAATTTGTGTTGTGCAAGAGTTAAAGCAGTAAAAATATATACTTCAAATCACATCTTTTACAGCTGGACAAAACATTTGAAGGTTATGGAAGTGGTTCATTTTTCAAAGGATCTCAAGATATGGAATGTGGGAACACCATGAGAGTATATGCTTTAAAGTTTATTCCAGAAAATGAATTTACGTTCATAACTGCAGGATGGGACAATCATCTAAAGGTCAATTTACGCTTGCCTTTTACCTTCTTGATCTCATTTTCCCTTTGTTTCATCATTTTTTTTCATTAACTTGCAGATTATTCTTTTTTCCAAGGTGCTGCTGCTTTATAAATACAATAGTTTGATTTGATCTTTAGATTATTTAATTTTCAATTCTCACAGAAGTTGAGAATTATTACATGGAGCATACATAGAATGATGCATATGAAAATATATGATAAAATGAAACTCTTTCCAGAATATTTGGTTTAATTTAGGCCTTCTTTTTCATCAGATTTGGGATACTCGGAGAAATGATGGCATGGTTAGACAGATCCCAGGACCTCATGTTTGTGGTGATAGTATTGATATAAAGGTAATCAAATGTAAACCTAAAATTTAAAAACTTTAAGAAAACAAATATTTTATTTGCAATTTGCAATTTTTTGGTGTGTCTCACACTCACGTTCTGTGTGCCTCTGCTATCTATTGAAACTTTTCTACATTGTTTAGTAGCTTGGTTTATGACTCTTGCACTAAAATGTTAAAATGTTCTGTCTGACATTTTTAAAACAGTTCATCCTTGGTGAAGCCAAAGCAGAAAGTGATTAACGAGTCTGATATTTATCTCAGGGCAAAACAGTCTTGGCCGGTTCCTGGCGTGCCAATCATGCACTGGAGGAATACAACTACTTTAATGAAAAACAAAAACCTAAAGAAATCCCTTTTCCAAACAAAAATGGAGCTTTCTTATACTGTGCACAGTATTGTGAAAATAATGTAGTCTTGGCTGGAGGCAGTGGTACTAACAGTGTTGAGGCAATCGAGACAAGTACAGGAAGGGTAAGACAAAGTTTTTATTAAAGCCAGCATTTCAAGAGAAAACATTTTGAGCATTTTAACGTAACATGAATTTAACAACCTGCCTGAAAATAGGTGCCACTAGTAATTGTTTCCTATATTTTTCATTCATCATTCATTATCAGGTGCCTTAATATTTTTAATGACAACATCTCAGAATATTGTTGTCATTAATGTAGGGATATATAATCAATTTAACATTAAATTATCTCTAAGGCAGTTTTTAATATGACTAGATGGGGTTCGAGGATCTCCTTGTATATTATTTGTCTCCATTATTATCAATTTTTTCTTAAACAGCTGTTGGAATTCCCTACTTTACTGATGGCTTGTAATTGAAAGAATATGTTAATAATTATTCCAGTCTTAATAACCAGAATAAACTTGTTCATTTTTTTAAATAGTCTAAGCTACACACATATATAAGTTACGAGACTGTAGCTGCTCATACTTTCTAAGAATAAGCTGGTGTGAATATACTACATTAAACCAGCATATCTTCAGTTAAAACGCTTCATGGATAATGATATTGATGTTGGTTTAATTGATTTTTACACATGAAGCTGATTTATCTTCCTGTTTTATTGCAGCACATTGGAGGAGTGAAGATGTCTAGGACAGTTCAAGCCTTAGACTGTGCCAATGGTGGTCGTGTGTTTGCTGTTGGTGGTGCAGATGATATGTTTAAACTTTGTTCCATGAAATAATATTTTCCATGCAGAGGGGTTTGTTTACTATATTTGTTTACAATCAAATCAAAACTGTTTGGTCACAGATCCCACTTATAAGTTCATCTTTACAGAGTTGTGTTCAGGTGAACAGATATTATATTATTCAAGCATACCTGTAGTCATGCTACAAATAGGATGTGGCTGTTTCAGGTCTGGCAGTTATTTCTTTGTTATCAAGATAAAGTAAAATAAGCAGAACCACAAAGGAATATGCAAAGATAACAATGAAGATTGAATATCACAGTATCACACTCATTTTACAATAACACATCTACTACACATGTAATATTCCTGACCTGAATAAAGAACAAAATTGAATTGACCTTTTAAAATGGTCACGTGACAGCATCAAATTCAAAAGCAGATGTAACTGAAGTATATCATTATTCTTGTGAAGATGCACTGACATGATTATCAACTTATTAAATGACTTTGTTTCTATTACCATATGGTAATGGGTCAGTCAATGCAGACTTCTGTAAACAGTCCTAAATATCTTAAATAGTAGCTTAATAGCAATTCTTAAAATTTTTTTTAATGTATAAAACAATATTTTTATAAAGCATTTTATGCTTCTGAAACTGCTAGTTCCAGTGCATCAAAAACTAAAATTTTTGGCTGGTGAGAGAGAGGGAATGTATGTTGTAACGGTTGGCAGGCTAATTGTCAGCTGTAACAGTTGAGTGCTTTGTCGTGCAATGGTAACTCTTTCCTGACTTTCATTCAACGCACTCCATTAACATTCAAAAACTTCGTTACAGCACTTACACGTTTGTTATGAAATCAAGAAAATAGATCTATATATATATATAAAACAAAAGAATGTAATTTAAAGGAAAGATGCAATAGAACAGTAATAGACAGTATATAGACAGTAATAGTCAATATAGACAGTAATCGTTTACATCTAGGTCCGAACTTGAAATTTGTATAACTTATCTTTCTTTGATGTTACTCACCTCACACAATGTTCACAGTTCACAATCCACTGTTCACAATTCACTCTTTTCTCATGACAGCAACACCATAAGTCCAACCTCGCACTGATGTAAACTTCCAATACACTATACACACACTGGTTCTCTTTGTTCGAGGCTGAGTTGCCTATTCATACATGTGGGGTGTCCCTGGTCACTCCTTTGATATTGGGTTAATTTCTCAGAAGGTGATAATTTTCTCAAGGCCCATTTGCCGTTTCCTGCATCTTGGTGGGTAAGTGGTACTCTTGGTGGTACCATGGACTTATATTAGTTCACGGTGGTACCAAGTGATACTGTTGGTCGTTTTAGTCCTTTGTTTATGTCTGCGTCTTGGTGGGAGTAATACTGTTGGTGGTCTTAGCAACTTAAAAAGTAGAAAAGACATTTTCTACAGATGTATGAGGGGTTGATGGATGAAACTGAGTGAGAGGGTGTTTTTTGGGTTTGTAAGTGTAGGACAATACAACGGCACTTGGTCTTTGTCGCTTAGCTGCGACTAATCATTGGGACATAATGAACTGCAGCAATGGCAAACACATGCTGGTGGGGACTATCCTGATTCCCTTTCAATAGGTACCCCATATGGCAGCCAGTCTACTCTTTTTATGTTTGTCAGTCACCTTTTCTTCTCTTTACCCCATCAACTCCCGCTGTCACAGAAAGTGCTCTCCCACTTTTGGGCAGCATATATAGCTTCCAAACCTGGCATACAGTAACTGAATGATTTTGACTACATTCTCATTAATGTTGAATATCGCCATGCCACAGCCCCTCATGCCCGGCAGACTCTGTTGAAGGCATTCTTGACATCAATAAAGTTATGGTACAGATCTTTACCATACTGAAGATGTTTTTTTTATGAAGATGCATCTATTGGAGATTTCTTCAACTGTACTTCGGCCGGTTCTGAAACCTGCATGCTCCTCCACAAGTAGTTCCTTTGCCATCTGTTTGAGATGATTCTGTTTCACCTTCAACATAACCTTACTTGGGTGACTAATCAGGCTTAGTGTACAGTAGTTCTGGCACTACCTCTGATTCTTTTTCACTAGTGATTGTGCCCATTCTTTTGGCCACTTCTCGATCACCTGTCACCAATACATTTAAGATTGGCTGTCCTGGGTTCAGCTCTCATCTCTGGCTGTTCTTTCTCAACATGTGGCATCTGTTTCCACCTTGCCATGATATATAGCCTTATAGTTGCTGGCTCAGTGCAAAACACCTATTCCTATAACGCCCTCCTCAACTGCTGGGTCTTCCAAATTTTGCGACACGGGTCAGTGAGTACCTCCACTGTCTCTTTCCCTCCACATTTGAGCAACTCCGCAACAAGGTTGAGGAGGGACTGGTCAACCTCGATCTCTCATTAGACCTGCAGGTCTGCATGGTCTTCAGGTTTGTTTTCAACGGTGTAGCATCAGGTCGCCTTGCAAAGATGAGTCTGTCAATACAACAGAACATCATCTTTTTTTTTGTGAAATTTGTGTCTGCTGCTTAGAACATCAGTGCTCTCAAAAATCAACATTGAAGCTCATTAATGAATATAGAACGTCAACATCCCAATTTTAATTAGCTATTTCTCATAATCTATGCAGCAACTGTCTCATGAAAGTATATGTGTGCAAAAGTTACAAACCTATACACATCATCTTGACAAAGGCAAAGAGACAAGATATCAGGTTAACAAAAATATACATATTTTAAAAACAGATCGAGTGGGAGCAAGCAGCTAGCATGTCTGCCTGCATTTTGTGCAAGAGTTTGCAATATTCTCACCCAAGCACTTTAAACCAAAAGTGGTGTTGCATATGATGGAAGAGTAAAAATTTGCAGTAGTTTTAAGTCTACAGTAAAATACAGATGGCTGGTACACCTAAGTATTATTTACATAAATTTTCCAAGTCAATAATTGTACCTAGATATGTTTGTGACTGTCAGCTCCTACTTCTCGGATCGATCCCGCTTAGATGAAAGATTATGAAGTGCAAATAATACTTTTAAGCATAAGTATTAATATTAGCAGTGCGGCAAATGCATATTAGAAAATCCACCTCTTGTGAGGGTCAACTCTTTTTTTAATTCTTTTTTCTAAAGCTACAGAAATTACGTGCGGACAGAAAATGAACTAATCATGGTGGACATGTAAAGTGTATCGTGGAGGCAAATAATATACATATGGTTGATAATCCATTATGCAGCTTTCATGCACATCCAAGCAAACAGCACGGCTGAGATGTCTGATGTTTAGAAAGCATAAGGGGTGGCTGCTTTCTAAAGAAACGCGCAGGTTAAAAATTAAGTTTTAATGTGAGCGAATTCAAACAGCTTCACTTTGAACAACTAATTCGATCAGTAAGTGAACATCGTTATGTACTCATTTGTTGTCCTTCCAATTATCACTTGGTTTGTTGTGTATCACCTTGCGTGGGTTTTGGTATTTTACCGGCCCGCCGCATAATTTAGAAAACTTGATAAACTGGAATAAAACATTAAGAATGCACTAAAAATTAACAATCCCAAGATCATAGCATGAGCAAGAAATGCAAGAAACTTAATTTAACACAATATGCTGCTATCATTGATATTTATTTTTGTTATGAAAGTATAAGAGGTAGGAGAGAAAAATGATTTTGCAACTGGTAATTTGACGTTACTGAAGAGAAATATATTCAAAGGGAAAGCATTTGATTAAACGGAAACGGAATAATCGCATTTGTTTCCCTTTCCTGCCATAATGGAGACCAAGCGACGTTTAGTGCCTAGTGATGCTTCTGTGATAATTCAGTGAACTGTAGAGCATAATAGTGCTCTCTGAGCAGTACAGATGTGGCAGAATATATAATTAGAATAATGAACAGCACTGAAGAAACAAACGAGAGTAAGAATCAACATTGTTAATTTTCATGTTGCTAGGATGAAATATTCATCTCCTAGTGTTGCATTCTGATGTGAGGCTGGATCGATGCGGAAAATGTTGTGAAAGAGATTCACCGACTGGAATGCATCTCTGTTAATGCATGTATTTTTCTCACAATGAAATGGCAGATTTAACTGTATCACTTAAGAGGAAGGCATCAATAACTATAATATATATAATGATATTCGGTACGTATCTTTGTCGTACTTCAAACATACGGAAAAGTTGATTTATTTAAGGACTATTGGTTTATTAACATTTGATGGCCCGATTTCGTCTGCTTGCAGTTGATCTTTCATCACCACAGCATTCCGAAAGTTGTTTTGCTGCTCCACACAACCCTGAAGCAGCTGACCCAAGTTGTCTGCCAGTGGTCGACGCTGATGGAACATACCATCTTTGTTGTCGAAGTTTAGGCGCTGAACTTCGCAAGAGACGATCTATAGCACACGCACAGGGATACACATCTTTGTTTTCCGTGCGTTCCTTAGAGAGACCATCACATGCTGCTTTTTTAAAAGCTGACAACCATGTATTAGCAGACAATTTATGGTCAGAAAATGAAACAGGTCAACTTTTATTCTCTACCAGAGGTAGTCTTGACAAAGCAAGGAGAGCACCTGAAATGACCAATAAAGGAACACTTACATTTTCTGGGCAGATTGGTGACAGAGACAGAGGAAGTCTCCATGCAAGGAACAGAATAAAAAGCCTTTCAGTTCCTATGTCAGAGAGAAGATATTACAGGTGGGTTAAAATATGCAGAAAGAATTTTTCGATAGAAGTTTTTATCTTTAAACAAATGTGTATGTAGTGCTTAGTGTTTTGTGCTTAAAGTAAAATAGTTACTTAATGCTGCTGAAAGCTGTTATAAACTCTATGCATGGATGGAGAATTTTCATGAAGACACACTTGGCTGCCTTTTGCAGGGTAGGCCTAGTATGAGCCATTTAATTTAAAAGCCTCAAATTGAATGTGACCATCTTAACTATCTGCCACACGTTGTTGTCCAAAGAAAATGGGTATGGAAAGGAGATGTTGAGATGGATTTTAAGTCTTAAACTAAATACCTTAATTAGACTGAAATGATACACTTTAGAAACTGAAGAGCACTAATATTATATATGTGTATAAGTATTATATACAGCTCATCTGCACGGCATGTCTAGGACATATGACCCAGCAGATTGAGACTGCTGAAAAGAAAGATACAATATGTTTGTTAATATTATATGTTTATACAGTTATAGTTCTTATTTTGAAATTATAATCATAAAATTATCTTAAGTGATTATTTGAGGGTGCATACACCAGCTCGTGCTATATAAGAACAAGCGAAGAAGCTGCACAAAGTTTTGAGCAGCAGATTAGTATAATTAGAGACAAAAATGTGAACTATTTGTGTAGTAGATTATCTCCAATAATATTTGCTTAGTCTTTTATAAGTGATCAGATTAATTTATGAAACATCTCCAATGGCTTATTGAGCTTAAAAAAGATGAAAGTAGTAATTTTAATGATGTTTATAATGCTCCTCTAAATCTATCTATCTAATCCTCTTCGTGCATCAGGTTGCACATAAGGCCTCAACCAGAGTCCGCCACCAATGTTGATCGGATGAAACCCGCTGTAGGTGACCCCATGTCCAGCCCTTTCCTTTCATCTCCCTTTCCACTGTTCTTCTTGCTCCTCTAAATCACCAGCACATAAAGCAAAATAGTGACTTTGGGCTGATTGAATTTGAGGGTCAGGTCAGTTTCATTCATTGCATTCTCAGTAATTAGATAGCGTGATAACATCATCCTGTTATTTATCCATGTCATGCGCATTGTGATAGGATGTGCACTAGTAAAACATCGCATGAGCAGATTATGCATATTATATACACAATGAAGTAAAAGCATCAGGCTCTCATAGCTCCTCAGTATGTTTCAAGCTTTCCCTTTCATTAATTGGGTGGTGCGACAGTTAGCACCTAGGGCACCCTGTTCTTTCTCTGCATGTCAGGTGTTTGCTGTTCTGTCAATATAGCTTTAGGCTCCATGTTACCCCCCCCCCCAACCCCCAACCCCCCCCCCCCCCCGACCAGTCCCTCTTAAGTTATGAACTAGCCCCAGCTGCTGGTGTCAGGTGTTATCTTGGGGTTCATCAGGTGCTAGTGCATGGGAAATCTTAGAAACACAAGCCACACAAAGGCCAAGGCGGCCAACAAGTAAACAATAGGCCTTGAAACATGAGATGCTGTTTCATTTGAATGGAGAGGACTGATTGGTTTGGGGATTAAACACAGTGATTTGACTGAAGTACACAGCAGTTTTGCTTTGGCTGGGCAGTGCTTATGAGAGATCAACAGCAGTGAACAGCAGGCAAATATTTATATGTACCTAGAGAATGAGTAGATGGCTCACTGGGATTGCTGGCAGGCGTTTTGCAGTGGATCACCTGTGAGATAAGATAGTGAGGTGGACTGAAGTCTAACTTAGATAACCTAAGCTAGGCTGTGCTAAACAAACGAGGCTGTGGGCCATAGCTTACAGCATGTGCTATTATAAATTGTTCTCTTTGCTTGAATGCCTACCTCTGATGTGTGAGCAAGTAGAGGAAGTGGTGTGCTTTTCTGAGAAAGATTTTAGTATAACCTCAAATCCATGGTTGAAGGGAGGTAGGAAGGAAGATATCAAGGCAAAATACCTCTCAATGTGTGTATGGCCATGATTATAGAACTGACATGTAACTAGTTACAAGTTTATCAAGAAGAGATATCTGTATATGTAAGCATGCATTGGTACACAGTTTTCTTCTGAAATTCAAAAAATGGACTTTTGCTTGCATCAACACTCTTCATTATCCTAACCATCTGTATCAGCACGCCTCTGTATTTACAGTATATTGCATTTCACTACCCTTTATTGACATTTGTGCAAACATATACACTTGTACTCAGGCATGTTATATGCAGAAGAGAGAAAATTGTAAGTACGATTGAAGAGAAACCTGGTGAAAATGGGAACTCATTGACGGAAGACAATGATTACAAGCCTGTTTCCGACAACAGCTGATAATAACAGCCTAAAAGTCCACCATCCGCAGCGTTCTTAAAAGCACTCTCTAACTTGCCGCGTCACAGCTGATTCCGCCACGAATGTTGTAACAAAGTAACCCGTATACACTGTTGCTGGCGATCATACATAAAGATAGCTGCACGGAGCCGTTCCCATCCTGTACTTACCGCGATAGACCTGCAAGTGTGTGACGAGCGTCTGGGGCGTGGTGAGCCCAGCTACACCGCGGCACCTGGCTTGCGGACTGTGCGTCGCCTGGTGGTGGGAGTGTTGGTTGTGCACTTCAAATTGCCGTGCGTTGCTTGGCTCAGGTTCAGTCTCACTGCCTGCGCCAGGCGAGGAGCGCTGGCATTAGGACTGCCAGTGATCAGCGGTAGGCAGGTGTAGAGACATCGTGTCCACCACAACCCCGGTGGATCCGTGGCGAAAATGTCACGCCCACCAGCGTTTACGGGTGGATCTTACGATCCGCGTACAGAAGACTTGACCCCGCCGGACTACGATGAACGAGCAAGCCCTGTGCTCCGTAACGGCAAAATACCCAATGAGTATGTGAGTAAACCGGACTTTCGAGTGAGGATGGAGGATGAGTTCCATTCACCCAATAACCATCGGCTCAGCCAGGGGTCAGGGGACTACAACTACGTGTCCGACGAAGCGACAGACATACCGCCAGACTACCTACATCCTGTTCCAGAGCATCAGGACGAAGAAAACTACGGGGAGGGCAGGGACAACTTGGGGTATGTGCCTCCGGACTACCTACACCCTGTCCCCGAGCAGCCTCGAAGTCACCATGGACGAGGCAGCGACAACGTGGAGTACATTCCTCAGGACTATCTAGAACCTGTTCCAATGCAGCCTCGGGCCGCTGACTATAGACAGGGTACCGAGAACCTGGGGTACGTGTCGTCGCCGAACGACCAGCATGGTGTCCGCAGGAGGAATATCCCCAACGGCACTGTGTCGTCGGCCGGGCTGAGTCCTGAGTCGGTGGAGACGTTCGTGCCCTATGACACGGACCTGGATGCCAGGGGATGGGACAACACCAGAGCGGGCAGTGTGGACTTAAAGTACGATCCCCCGCAGGACTACGAAGCCGTGGATGAGACCAATCTGCCCAGCACCCATGTGCACGCAAAGGCCAAAACACTGACCGACAGGCTGCAGGAAGTCCGCCTTCAAGGAACCAACGCCGCGGCCAAAACGCTCAGGTACCTTGAGGCTCTGTTATGGTGTGAACGCTTATGTACCTTGAGGCTTTCTGTTGTATGATTGCGCACGTGCTTTACAGATTTGTTTTGTCATCTCTCTGTGCATAACTTCTGCACCTGCACCTGAACTTCCGCATTGCAGGCACCGATTATAGGGGTGGGTGAGGCAAGTTGCTATTTCTTACCGGTGTTCAAGAGCGCGCCGTGCTTAAAGACATATGAGCTTCACTCATTACAAGGTACTTAATAGCAGAGCCTGAGGAAAGCCCCCCACCCCCATCTCCAAGCACATCCAGTGTTGACGTGTCGCTAGAACATAGTTACTTCGTCAAGGCTTCAGCCAATGGGAGAGCAGGAGGCGTCTGTTAATTGGCTGCAGCCATGTACTGAGTGACACAGAATTCCATGCTGGCAGTGAGCGACAATCGCAGTTTTTTGTCCCCTCAGTATCTTTTACCACCTTTAAGTCTAAACTTAAAACGCATTCAGAACGACGACCCTGGCCATGAGCGTGCATAACGTGTGTCTGTAATTTACTTTGCAATATACGAGTGTATGTCATAGAAGTGAACGTGTTTGTTATATGAGTGCATGGTTGTTGGTGATTTATTTTAGTCTCTGTATGATTTATGTAAAGTGCTATGAGAAAATCTTTGGAAAGTAGCTTTATCAGTCCTGATAATCATTATCATGGTTTTGAAGGGGCGACTTGACCTGGCTCCTACACCACTAGGATGTTGTACAGTTGCTGCGTATCCTGTATGACGGACGCTGGACGATATTAGTTATAATAATGCTATAAGTAGAGATACATCTCAGTAACAGTTCTCTACTTTGGCTGAACTGTGTGGTATGCCTTCCGGTGTAGTTGGGGCCGCTTGGCTGACGAAGCGAGATGCCGGGGACGACCACGGCGACTTGACTCGCACCTCTCCCTTCTCCCATCATCCCGCCTGTCTATTGTATCTTTTTTTTTAAAATGTGAACCCGCGAAGTGTCGACATCGTATTGGCGGAGCTGCAAGGGGTTTGCTGACGTCATACGCCGGGGGCGCCATTGAGACTTCTCCCATCCCCCGCCCCGCCGCCACGCCTCCCCAGTGGAGATAAATCGTAAATCGTTGAGTCACACGGTGATTCGTGACGAAGTTTGTGATTGCCGTTATTGTCGTATAAGAAGGTCCCAGCCCTCGGTAAATGTGTCAAAGCAGGCGCTCTTGTTGTAAGATCACGAAGCGTGCACGGAGAGGCAGACAGGCAGACAGCGGCGACAGCAGATAGGAGTCACGACAGCTGATGTGTCTACCTCACGACACCTCGGGCATAGCCCGTGTACTGACGGAGACATAGCTCTTTGATCCTTGCTTTCCACTCCCCTCCTCCCAACCCACTCGATCATCCACTGTTGGTCCCCCCTGTGGTTGGTCTGACCTGGATTTGTGTTCTTACTTATAATAATAATCAATGGTTGTTGTTGTTGTTAATTAGCACGGAACGACGTGAAACGTGAGGCGGAAAGTTCGTCAGAGGTTATCCAACATACAAAACGTAAGGTTGCTAGATATCTTAGAGGGAAGTAGTGGCAGACAGTAGGGCAGGACTGGGTGGTACAAAAACTTCAACTAGGCGATGAATGTGATATGTCATGACTTTTAACAGCAGACTTATTTAATTGTTATTTTGTGTGAGGACAGGAAGTTTTGCACGCAACCAACTGCCTTCATACCATATGTGATACAGCAAAAACAATAGAAAACATGGCTGCTTTTTAAAATGAGTGTTGTATGTACAGGATCTACTAAGGCATGTAAATAAGGCCCAGTGGATTTGGTGCGGGCACAACCTGACGTTTGACAGATTTGTAGGCTGTCGTCCCGCTCGTGTGGAGGTGGCGGTCAGAATTTTGTGTGAGAGAGAGAGCAGGAGAACTTGTTTACCAGTGGCTCAAAATTTCACTTAAATCAGATAAAATATCAAGTAAACGTTAACTATAGTCTATTATCATTTTCCTTGTAAAGTTGACATTGTAGTCACGTGTGTGCGCGTTGGCAGACATGCATCTGCTCGAGCGCGTACATGTGTGTAGTGGCATGTACAGATAGTACAGGTTTATTGTGGTTACTACAAATCATATACAAATATAGTTGTACAAAAATATAGCGCAGCTCGGATAAATGCGTGTTTATTTAGTACTCATGTGCAATGCAGCTGTGTACAGGCATAGTGTGCAGCTTTCGGTATCTTTGCCGTCTTTATTTTAAGGTGTCATGTACCTTTGTGGAACGGATTGGTTTCACCTGAACTCTCTTCTCTGTCACTGAGTAAATATGTTTTTATTATTTAGCTCATGCTCTACTACTGTGCACATGATATACGTTCCTGCGTCGTGATACAATCTTAAATGCTGACAGAATTAAAATCCACTTTCCCCTTGGAGCGAATCACTGATGGACTATAGCTTTTTCGATAGCGAGGACAAGCCGTAAAGAAGAGGTAGAAGGTCCTTCAATAGCAATGCCTATAAACCTGCCAAGAGACACGCAAACAGGCTGGCAAGTTTTCAGCATCTGTATCCTGCCGTCTGTCTTCTAGCCATTGGTCGTCAGACATTTTGGTCGGCGATTAAATACATATAACATAGAAGTACAGAGTATGCAGCCTTCTACAGACACGTTTGCATAGGGTGTTTCGTGCGTCCGTGTATGTCTTATTTTTCTTATTCTTATTATTATATTTTGTTGTTAAGCGCTTTGAGCTAACCTTTTTGATTGTGGGATAAAGCGTTAGATAAATTAACTTTATCAACATTATTATTAAAACTAATTGCAGCATAAGAATTAAGAGTATGTAGCACTCAGGTGATCTTCTAACGCAGCTAGTGTATGCTTTCGCGCTGCTAGCATTCCTCAGCACATTATATTATATTTACACGGTGTTGGAATATCAACACGTTGGAACGGATGCAGACAGAGCAAGTTTGAAATAGGAATGAAACATGCAGCTGTTGGTTAGACTTTTAACCAGAGGTAAGTTTGGTTAAGAGATCATCGTTTATCAGATATCGCGACAAAAGAGGGAACAATTTTGTTGACGCAACAATTAATATACTGATTATAATTATTATAGTTGTCGGGTAGGGAGAAACTATATAGGCTTGTTGAAGTGCCGATCATGACGAGTTAGTTACGGCGAAGGCTGGGCCAACAGTTTAGAACTTTCGTGTTTTCTGTTTGTTTGTCAGGTCAATATTTACGATCGTTAGCGGGTCATTCATTTTTATGGTATAGCAGTATGGAGCACAGCACGTATACACACGCACACAGGACAGGTACAGGCTTGGCAGTGGGTTATTACTGACCGGGTGGCGACCCCGTGACCGAAGGAAGAGCGGGAGGGGGTCGACTAGCGACAGGATGGAGGTGCGGGGATGTTTTTGGAGGGAAGTCGGGAGTGAAGGTCGGATGAAGAGTGTGGTGTGGAGGTTTCGCCTTAGCCAGAATCACCGACTGACGTTAAAGCAAACATGAAAGTGTTGTTTGGTTCTCGTGGAGAGATTGGGAGAGCAACCCCATCTACCCTGTTCCAATGGCACCAGGCGTCAGTTGGATGGTTTCGGGTGACCTAAACAGCAGATTATCTACCTCTTAAATGACGGAAGTTTTCAGACTTGTTACACTGTTTTTTAACTTGATCTCAGTCCCTTTCACCATTCACGCGTGTGCCACCTCCATCAGCTGACACCTGAGCTGCGTCCACCCCAATCCCCTTTTCCACCCCCTTCCCCAGGGCCGCGTGGTGTGGGAAGAGGTCGTGTACTCACCGAGGCGTGACAAGAACGGCACGAGTGTATGGTGACATCACACACGTGACTAAGGATACATGTACTTCCTACAGATCACAAAGAGATGACCGAGTCATTAATTCTATTTTTGAACTTTGTTTCACGTGGAGGTTTCTCAGATGTCTGTTTTGGATGTGGGAGAAGCTATAGACGCACATTTCTCTTTTAAAATTGTGTTTGCTTTTAAGTTTCATCATTCAAGTAACACATGTAACTGTAAAAATGAAAATATACTGTATACGAATGTCGTACTACTAGTGACTCGAGGTTGCTGCCGTCTTAAGCATGGTAGGGAGATGGTACATGTATTGCGTATGAGAACAGATGTCAGAACAAAGTTTGTTAATCGTTTTAATGCCAGTAGCGAATTTATTGGCATTTTTATAAGCATTTTTGACGATCGCCTCATAAAACAGTGGAAAGAACGATTTTAAGTCATTGTTGAGACAGTCCACAGTTTGGGGGATTTCTCGATTTTTCGAGGGTTTCTTTCTTTCTGTCTTTCTTTCTCTCATACACAAAGCATTAAATCAAGAACGTGCATTGCTGTCTGCCGAGACCATCGTTTAGCCTCTTGCGAAGTTAACCACTGTTAGTCTCAGCGAGTCTAAAGCAATGACTGTGACTAAACCGGAAGCTTTGTACACACCTGCCTCGTTTTAGCAGTTAATCTGAAATGTGACTAATCCAGAAGCTTTGTAAACACCTGCCTCGTTTTAGTAGTTAACTGGAAAAAAAAAAAACCCGTGTGCCAGCAGTCCAGTAATACAAGTTCGTGATTAAATCGACACGTGCGCCCATCCGCGGCAATAATGACCCGGATGGAGGACATGATTTCCACGATCCAAGTTTATTTTGCCCTTTGTTGTGTTCGCCAGTTTTTGTCGAGACGTTCTATACAAAGTCCGGGTCCAGTAAAAAACAATAATTTATAGCTCAGTTCTCCCTCCTGATAACCTTTACGGCCTGCGAGATCGGATCCAGCTTGGGTGCGTCACCATACAATTCGGTTTCTGACACCAGCTGGTGCTCGGTTTGAATTCTTGTTCAGAAAGATTCCAATGTCATACAATAAATCGATGGTGAGCTTATGACACGTGTTGGGGAGGAAGGAAAGAGAAAACGTCTGTGTCAGAAAATAGTGTTTCTCAACTTTCCTCATAGATAGTCAAGCTTAATTTTGATATGAAGACTGTGGGAACAGTAACAAAGCCTGTTGACAATCTATATCAAAACGTAGCTCAGGCTGTGGTAGAACGATTCCGCTTGTCCAGTCTGTGAATATGGATGTCAACAGTGACGTACAGGAAATAACAAATGTCCTGTTCCCAGAAGAGAATCGAGCGAGGACTTTACACGGAGTTCATGTTAGTGTTTGTCGGGTGTACATCTGACAAAAATCGTTGTGGTGCAATGCTGGCAGTCATCCGTCACCTGCGTTACACGATCGCACCGAATCTGTACCAGGAAGTCCCATAAATTTACACTGACGGATCGAGTGTATCCGTTAAGGCTGCTAGTTTTATCTGATAACCTTGCCTGCACAATTAGAGAGAGGTGTGTGTGTGGGTCAAGTAGAGTCTAAAGAAGATATATGATGTTTTATAATATAGACAAAGTATTATAAAATACTGTATCACCCATTTCGAAATATGACCAGAGGTTTATTTTTATGTTTTTTGACCAGCGCTTTTAGCTGTCAGTGTTGCACGTGTGTGAGAGTGGAGTGAGAGAACTTTGGACTTATTTGGTAGACGTCAGTCCTTTTATGTAGGAGGGACATACAGTACTACATTATTACACAAAATAAAATTTATTAAATCGGTCTACGTAAAAGTTTGCATTGTTCTGTTCAAACCAATCAGCAGAGAGAGGGGTGGATATGTGGGACTGGTATTGACATCGTGACACTTCCACAACATTAGTGTGTCATGCATGAATTTTAAGTGATGTAAAATTACCATAGTAAGAAGCATATAGTACATTTTATAGCATATTACGTAAAAGGGTATCTCAAAGGGAGTTCAGTTCTATGGACATGTGCACATGTGTGTTTTGTCATTTGATAGTCATCCTATTTGTGAAAAGTCTTAGCACATATTAGCTGGCAGATATTAATTGTATTACCCCCAATAACCGTTCATTTCAAGATATTTTACAAAACTGAAAAGTATGATACGTCGTGTTTTTGGAGATAACTCATTGCATGCACAAGGACTGTTTAAGATCAGAGCTGGAAATTTTCCCATGGTACAAGCTTGCATACTTATGGAGTTTACTTGAGTGCACAATTATAGTGTTTCTATTAATTTATCTTGAGCTTACAGCTTACAGTTTTAGTGTTTAGATTTTTTTCTTTTTGTTGTTATAGATTCTCTTTGGATGTTTGTCATTATGCAATTTTTTCCTGTTTTAATGTGCAGTCTTCAGGTTTAGACTCCCTTGCAATATTAGTAATTTATATGGGTTTCTTACGTGGTGCAGCATGATTTAGTGCATGTCATGATTTATGGCTTATCAACTTTAACAACCAGTGCATGACTACTATGTTGTAACTGTGACAAAATTCTTTATTTGGAAATTAATTTAAATCAATTTTAGTAATGAGCTACTGGTGAAGGAAACTGCTTTTACATTATCACGTGGACTGTCATGAATAAGTTACTATGGCTTAAATAAAAATGACTGTGTGCAGAATATATCTCATATTTCTGCGAGTAAATAATTTTTACATGTAAATTACAAATGTGGTGGCCTTTATTGGGAAAGCAATAATTTTACACACACACAGAGGATGACTTATTTTAGATAGTCCACCTAATGATAAATATACCAGCAGTTTCTTTCAACCACTGGCTCATGACTAAGATTATTTAAATTATTTATATTTTAAATATTAAATTTGTGCAATGGTGTAGGAAGATGTTTGGCTTTGTTGAGGGGTGAGGGCAGGGAGCAAACTCCATGTTGACAGTGAACAACATTTACACTCGCACACACGTTATTGTTATTAAACAAGAAGGAAGTTTAGTGCAGTGAGTATGTGGGTCTAGTGCACATATGCACTTAGTGCTAGCATCACAGCAAATGCTTCTTTCCATGTTAAAATACAAGGCAATGCTTAAAACGAAACAAAATGCATTGAAAAATGACTCACTTGTCCATGGCTATCACAAGAAATGATGCCATTCAAAATAAGACAGACTTTATAATCATATTAACCATATTCAATGTTTACAAGTCTGTGTGCCAAAAAACCATCTTTGATTTCTTTTAATGAACTCCAGTGCAATTTCTTCCAAATCTAGATCAACTCTCCCTTTAAACACATGCAGAATGAGGCAGTTATTTAAACACGTCTGTGTCGTGGAACTTCTCATATATTTTTCTTTCTTTTAAGGCAGAAAAACTGCTTGGCAATTGTCATGGTAACTGCATGGGATAGTACAGTTTCAAAAGCTTGTCGATCTCACTTAGCATTTTTTCTCATGGTCTCTGACGCTACTAATTCAGATGAAATAGCACTGACGTTTGACTGAACTGCCATTTTGCCCAGGCTCAGAGCAATGGCACTTGGCAGAAAAGCTGTGTCTTCAGTCTGGTAAAGTCAGTGTTTGAGTTATAGATACTAGCAATATTTGTAGGAATGTCCATGCTTTTGCCTAGTGCTGCCTCAAAAAGTAACTTTTTGATTTGTCTCGGCACATTTAAACTATCTCTTGATGAAATCTCCTTTGGATATTTTTGATTATCTGTGTACATATTCACGGCCTTGCTGTACAGAAGCCTGCAGTTATTCTGACTTTGAAAAGGCGTTTCTCCTAGTTCCTGGTCTAAGAAAAGAGGCATATTCTTGTGTGTAGTTTTTTTGTGGATAAATGTACTTGCATCCTTATATTCACACAAATGCTTGTGTATAACCTTGCATGCATGCATCTGCTTATCGTGATACTTGGATGTTGCAGGGACAGTATGTGGGACATAGATACGTCGTTAAGAGGAACAGCATGGAAGGCAAGTTTAACAGACTCTATGCCCACAGTAAAGTAGGGGAGTCCATTTGCACCATGCAAGTCACAGCCACATATGGGTAGTAAATAGACATCAGCCATTTGCTTTTGTTTATGATTTTTTTATGGCTGTCAGTGTTGCATTGAAATTGTGTTTTTTAGAATGAGAGACGTTATTTTTGTAAAACATTCCTATAAGTTTGGTAAATTTGTTTTTTTCTCACTCTCGCTCGCTCGGACCTTTGGAAAGTGTCTGTTCTTCAAAATCCACTCACAAAAATTTCAATTTAAAACAAAAGCTTTTACTGGTGGTCTTTGTGATTATTTGAGATAAGACCAGAAAAACAGAGATGTCCAGGAAAGAAAGTGTACATTTTCTGAAAAATTTCTTGCCTCTGTTTCATTATTTTGATTCACTGCACTACCAAAAGGAGGTAAAATGGAAGTCAAATTGAAACTTTTAAGCTGGAAGGTGTATTGCAATTCTCAATAAAGTAAAGACCTTTACCTTGCAATATTCCTGTGTGGGTCATCTTTGGTGGGTGTTAAAAGGGAATAAGCACAAATAAGTAGTCTGGTGAAGTCTTCTAGAAGAGGCTGCATGCCTGTAAGTGACAAAAATATTGGCTAATCATATATGTCTATAAAGGAGCATAAAGTCACTGGATTTTAATACTCGAATGCAAATCATGCAATTTGTTTTTAATGTTAGTGGACAGGTGGCATTGGCAGACATGAACTAACCATAAGTAGATGTATGATTAAACAAGTACAAGGAAGATATCATACGCTTGTTTAGACTAACAAAAATGAGCTATTCAAGTAATAATAACCAACAAATAAAAATAAACATAAAATGAGTAGAATTCAACCAGAATTATATAACAGAAGTAACGAGCTGAAATGTATAGAAGATTTATATGTACCATATACAGAATTGTTTATAGCATGAACATCATTTGTCTGTAGCGATGGGAGAAGTGGAAGGCAGAAACGAAGGCTGCATGGAACAGTGTCGAGGTCTGGTCATCACACTTCAAAGAAATTGAAGGTCAGAGATAAACAGAGTTAAATTTTGTGAACTTGATTACTCACTTTGAATCTAATGATAAGGGATTGCGTTAAGACTGGACATTAAATAGAAGTTGTCGACGTTGCTTTTGTTTTAACTTTATAGTTTACTCATTAAATTTCTCAAGCATCTAAAAAGAGTTTAACCCTTTGGGCATGATGGGCCCTTTGCCAGAGAAGTACGAGGAAGGCGATTTCAAGTTCAAACTTTTTTTTTTCCAAAAATGTATAGGTTTCTAGGTCTAATGTTTACCTCAGAGCAGCAATAATAAAAGACAAACTTCACCCAGTGTTGTCTTCACAGTCTTCAGTTATTAGCTGGTTTTGTAATACTTTACTTTTATGCTGTGCTCAGAGGGTTAACACACTGCATTTGGGTATTTACTTCATAATACTGCATAATTCTAGTTGTTATTGCATCAGTAGGCAGCGAGGCATGGTAACATGTTGACTGTAGTTGATAATCTGAATTGTAATGTTATATTTAGCTTCTTTGTGTTTTATTTTACCCAAAGTATATCAAAAGCTTTACTTCACCATATTTTTGTATTTATTAAGCCCTATGACCTTGAAAATGTAATGGACGCACAAGGAACTCAAGAACAAATCAAATAATAGATTTTGCAGAAAGGATTTTATGGCTTGGAAATCGTATACTATTATTCTTTATCACTCTTTCCTATCAGGTAAATTTGGCAGTGCAACAGTCTCCTACTTCCGCTTCACCCGGTGGCTGGTGTACCTCAACTTGTTTGGCTTCCTAATGTCCTTCCTAGTCATCGTCATGCCCTTCTTCTCTACGACGCATCCAGAGTCTTTCAGCCAGTGGTTAAACACATCAAATCTCTGTAATAGAACTGCAAGTAATAGCAATGATACATGCCCATACCAGCTGCAGGCAAAACAATGCAGCGAGGCTTATATGGATTATGTCAAAAATTCGACAGACAAGAAAAATAGGAGATAAAATAGTAGATTTCATCGTAGGCACAGTAAGTATTATATACTTATTATTATTAAGTATACAGAAAGGTAAATAAGCACATCTTGAAACTGTACTTGTGATACTTATCACAAGTATCAATAATTTGAAGTGGGTAAAGGATTAACACTTATAAAAAATGTGTTCATTTGTATAAACATGCTCCTTTCTTTATGATGATACAAGATACACAATGTCTTAATGGCTTCATAGGTAGGTTGATGTCACAAGGTGGATGTTTTCTTTAGTCACTGTGAGTTCTGAAGCAGAATTTCATAAATGGCTGCAACCATGTGTTATATAGTATAGTTCTACAGCATTTTGCGCAATGCAGCATCTAGAACAAGTATCGAGTAAGCCATAGGGCATAGGTACATTTGAAAGAGATCTAGGATGATACCAAGATGAAGCCATTTACTAAAAGATTGTGAAAATCCAGAAACATTTTGGGAAAACAACATGGCACAGGCTGTGTAGGAAGAGCAGAAAGTCCTTAGCCTGTCGCAAAAATCAGCTAAGATTTTATAAGACGAGACTGTATTTATCTTAAAGGGCAATTAGACAGCTCTATATAGAAGCACAACAACAATACTGCAACACATTTATATCTGCTTCACCAAATAAACTCATACAATCATTATTTCATCAACTCTACAGGATGATGTGTGCTTTTAAAGATAAAAGCATGCAGGTACCATCAGATTTCACCCCAATCACTTTCCAATTCTTCAGATTTGTACATTAAAGAAGGAAATTCGTTTATCACTTAAAAAAATTACATATGCTTAACCACAAGACAGACTTTTATTAAAAACAAACTAGTTATTTGTAATACATGTATTTGCAAGGGATGGCTGGAAACAACCATACTGTTTTACGGAAACTACTACAATCGCACCTTTGAAACTGATGGGACCAAACACTTCTACAACATGGGTCTGGCCTATCTCCTGGCCTTGGGCTTCACCTTCTTTCTAAGTCTCATCTTCATCATTCTAAAGTGAGTAAATTTTATAACTTTATTTTTGATTTCATATTTACGTGAAGTTCATGATTGTGGAATGTGTGTGTGTATACGATTGTCCCATGAACTTAGGGTCATAGGAGAGAGAAATGTTAGAGTCCTCACTTATCTCTGGTCCAGCTGTTTGTGAAGAAGGGTATCCATCTCTCCCTCGCTGTCTTCCTTCCCCAACCCTTTATAGTCACTTACCCCCTTCACAGCTGGATCAACTGGGGAGTATAGGCTGCAACACATGTATCAAACTAGCTGTGCTCCAACCACTCCTCCTCTGTAAGAGACTGAGAGAAGCAGTCCAACTTTGTTTTATACCTATTTATCTAGGAATGCTAGGTCATCAGAAGAGTGTACAGTCAAACTAGAACTACATTCATGGTGTCTGCCTACTTACCATGATGTGCACGCATTATGCAGAATGTTCAGGGCGATATTCAATTTTGAATGTAAATCTACTGTACAGATGTACATACAAACTCACTCATAGAAAAGGGAATGAGATTTTTCTGACCTCAGGTCATGTTTTTTTTTTTTTTTCATGGCAGGAACTAGTGATTGCAATAGTGGAATAGAATATCAAGAAACCTTGATTTGTTATGACACTAATTTAGGTACCAGAATTTACAATACTGACACTGAACTATACATCATTGCTGATTTTTTTTCAAAAATAGCAGAGCACCATTCTTTAGGGTATTCCTTCTGCGTTGTATTTTATATCTTTTTCTTCACATGAGTACACCAAGATTTTATGAATAAACCTCGTTTAACACAATGGAACATCATTACATCATGAAATCGACAACAGTTCAAGTTTTGTGTTGACAGCTCAAGCCGAAGTGTAAGAGAGGGCGTCATAATGGAGAGTGAAACATTTACAACTTTCTTCACTAACAGTGTGTTCTGTGGCTGGGACTACTCCATTGTTTCAGAGAATTCTGCTGCTGTAAGAAAAAAGATTCTGTTTCAAGAGCTCAAGGTAAAAACATGGTGGTAAATTGTTTTTTTAATTCTTTTTATATGTTTGTATGTGGATGTGTGCCCTACATACCAGAAAGAATCTGTTCAGTCATTATTGGGATGAAACACAAGTGCTTATTTTTTTCCTTGGGGTGAAAGGAAGCTTTTTTGTGTTAGCACTGGCACTAAAAATTTTATTTTTGGCAATGATGCCCTCAGTTTGCAGCTAAGCAGTAATTAATCTGATTATTTTGCAAAGTCTGTTTGTGTTTGCCAAGTCCAAGCAAAATTTCTTTGCGTTGATTGTCAGCACCATTTTTAGTAGCACCACTTAATTATTCTGGCACACAATATGAAGGGCTATTTGTGTTAATGTGCTGGCTTAAAATTATTTAGATGTAGCATATTCTAGCATTGTAGAACTTAATGAATTGCAGGCTGCCCTGGAGGAGCAAAGGAAACGTTTAACACAGATGAATCGCTCAAAACGGGACCTTGCCAGATTATATGCAGTGCGCTTGGCTGTAAATGTGATTATTTTGTGCATTCTGGCAGCATCACTGTTTCTTGTGTACTACACCATGACAAACTTGATAGATGTAAGTAATTAATATTTTCTTTATTTGTTGAAATCTTTGAAAATCTTTCATGAGTGTTCTTTAATTATTTCTCTGGGTGTGTTCTGAAGACTTCAGCAAGGATATATGACAGAATTTTTTTTTTCTTTTATACCTGGGATTGTATTTATACATATTGGAATCTTATATGATGACCACTACATGAAATCTTGACTCAGTGTGAATGTGCTACAATAAATATTTTGGTCTTTGCAAAATGCTGGGCAACCCACTGTACAGTATAGGCTGTGGCTAGATCATCTTTTCGTTACAATTCATTGATATTAAAATATTAAGACCAATAATGGCAAGACAAGGCCTCTTGAGAGCCTATCTTTATAGATTCTCTCTTTTTACTGCTTTTTGATATCCAACCATAATGAGAAATAATGTAACTCATTATGCCATGTTAGAGTCAGAACATTTAATGCTTATTTTGACATAGATGAAAAGGACAGTAGCAACTAAAACTGTAACAGTATGCATCTGAAAGCTCTCTGATGAATGAAACATTTAATTCTTTAAAAAAATGCACTTAAAAGTTTTGCGTGAATTATGTTTATTTCTGTTTTAGGTTCATAGGCACAGGTGTTCAAACTCTATACCTCCAACTCTAACACATTGAATGATAAATTTTCAACACTGTGTTTAGCTCTAAGAAATGATAAATGTCAATTGCTAGCATTATAAATTCTGACCATTACCTTTAGGTTTAAATTATCTAGATTTCAGTGGATATCAACATGTTGAAAATATTCAGTGAAAATGACTTCACTTTGTCAACAGCTACAGAAACAAAGCTTGAATAAGGAGCTGTCCCTGGTAGTGCAGTACCTGCCTTCAGTGACCATCACTATTCTCAACGTTATAATTCCTTTACTCTTTGCCAAACTTGTTTTTTATGAAGACTACTGGCCGGTCACTGAAATGAGAATGACTCTTTTTAGGTATGCTTCTTGATTTATTTTGAGTGTATGTGCATGGGTCTGGTAATGTGGTCATAGGTTAGCAGGAATTGTTTGTTGTTGTTGAAAAGCATATATTTTTTTGGTTTTATCGCACAGAACTGTTGTACTGAGGCTTGCCTCGCTGGGTGTGCTGGTTGTCACACTTTACTACAGGCTGCAAGTTGAGGAACAGACATTTCACAGGATGGAAAAAGCTGTCCTGAAGAAGTCAATGGTAACAGTGGGAAAAAGTGTTGCGGCAATAACCTGTGGTTTGGCCTGGCATAAGTCTCGCAGTCTATAACACATCGCAGTCTGGCTACACATCGACTACAGAAGGCAGTGTGAAGGTGAGTCAGGCTTTTATGCAAAATCATAACATTGTTGAAAGAGTTAAACAGTTGAAGACTTTGTCAGGAGATGATATTTGTGTATACCCACATTAGCCTGCAGTTATTTGAAGAAAGCAAGATTTTCCCTTTAAGAATTTTCCATGTTAGGGTATAAAGCATTCTTTCACCATTAATAACTATATAAAAACAGTGAACTATTTTTTTCAGATTATTGGAACATTTTATGTTAATCAGATATGCAAGAATTAAATATGAACTTATTTAATTTAGCATTCTTGAATTTTCTTAGAGAACTCTTCTTCTTCTGATCCCCCCACCCCACATCTTCCAATTTCAACCAGTTCTGCATTTCTTTCATGTTAAACATTGTCAGTTTTCTCTAGATTTTTGTTCTGCCTATAATTGGACAATCTAATCATGGCAGAGGAGTTTTAGTCCAAGGAAAGAAAATTTTAACACCAGCAGCTTTTATCTTCATTGTTTTTTTGTGTGAGATCAGTAGAATGCAGTTGGGCAACATAATGCATTGGCACTGTCATGTCATCATTTTTTTGTCAACCTCATGCAGATGACCATTATTTTACAGAGGATTTATGAATATTTATAAGTGTATGTAGCTCATTAGTTATCGTTAATCATGTGCAGTGCTGGGAGACATATGTTGGGCAGCAATTCTACAAACTGACATTGCTGGATTTTGCAGTATATATAGTTTACACCTTTCTGTGGAATTCCCTCGCAAGTGAGTGCACACTTGCACACACATACAAAGCCACAGCCACACATAACTAAATGAGCTCTTTTAAGTAAAACTTGATAACACTTTTAACTGAGCTGTCTTGCAGAAAATTTTAACCAGTAATTACACAGTATTTAACTGTTAGGTAGACATTATGTTTTCAGTGAAACTGCTTTAAAGAATTAAAGTATGTATACATATATGGAACAGCAATTACATGTGTTATGATGTCATATAGTACCCATATTTATCATACTAAGCCTCCATGTTTTATAATATTTAGTACTTTGGTCATTGTGCCTTGCATGTTTTTGTCCTTAATGAGGTACTCCTATCTCTTATAACACAGAGTATTATTGAAACAGATGTCAGGGAAGAAAAAACATGTTTTCTGTCATGTACAGCTAGATTTGTCTATTGTATTAATGACATTTATAATAATTTTATTCTGCAGAACTATTTATGAACGCTTGAAAGGAAAGATTGACCTTGTGGCGAATTATGGCAGCCAAGAGTTTGATATTCCACAAAACGTTCTGGATTTAGTTTACTCTCAGACACTGTCTTGGTGAGTTGCTTCCTGTCTCATCATCTTGTACAATGAGTTAAGCCCTTTGTATAAGAACATGTTGTGCAGTGAAACATTTTCAGAATTCTCTGGGATTTTTGTCTGAAGCTGTGGAGTTCATATTTAATGTAGTGATGATGTGCAACAAACTTCATGTCTGTATGGAGGACAATGAAAATTATCATGCTGCAGTTCTTCTAGGGGAGATGGGGAACAGGGCCTGAGTTTCATTGTAGCTGGGATTACAATTATGCATTGGTGAGCCATCTAAGAGATAAATTGCGTGTTGGCTAGCTGATGGATTAAGGATCTGTAGAAAGTCTGATACTTATGTGACTGCTGTCAGTGCATTGCTGTCATCTTTCTCATTTCATTTATTGTCTTCTAGGTGTGGGATGTTTTTCACACCACTGTTACCAGGCATTTCATTTGTCAAATGCTTGATAATTTTCTTTATTAAAAAAGTAAGTGTTCTTGCAGAATTTTAAAATACTTGGGTAGAAGATTTATTTGTTGATATTTCAGCTGTAATTTGAATGTTTTGAAGTAACTGAGATTGTTAGAGTTCACAGGATCAGGATTAGTTATTCATGTCTTGTTTTAAACCCCAGAATGGTTTTTAGACTTAAATTTTCATGCATTTATTAGTTTTAATATTAATATATATATAGATAAGCATATGTTTATTTTGATTGATCTTAATGGATTTCTCAGAGAAATATATCAGCTTTCTGTAGTTTCAAATTAACATATGTTGAGAACTTTTTTTTTCATAAAATGAATGAAATTTGACCTTGGTATTCCTACTCATGATCAGAAATTAACATTTAATAGATTTCTTCCAAAGAAAATATTAGGGGAGCTCTGTATTTTGTCAGATAGTCTAAGCAATCTGTTGAGGTCTTTGAAGGGTATAGACCATGTTATGTAGTCATGTCTTGTCTTTTCAGGTGTCTTTAATGAACAACTATGAGCCACCTCAGAAGGCTTACAATGCATCAAAGGCAAATTCCTTCTTCATGACAATACTGTTGCTGTCTTTTATTGCTACTTCTGCAGTTATTGGATATATGATTGGAAAGTGGGTATCACACGGGGCTGCATCCTTCTTTCTCACTCACAGACACACTCACTCTCACACAGAGAGTCTCTTAAAGACTACACTTGAATGTTTGCATTAAAAATAGAAATTAATTTCCCTAAAATCATTTTTTCATTTTTGCAATTTTGAGTTTGAGGCATTTATAAGAATTATAAACAGGGTCTGTTGAGCACAACATGCCTTTGCATTTGGCTCATCTTTAAGTAATGTCTTTACATTATTATGGGAGCCTTGATGCTTTTTTGGAAGAAATGTTGAAATATGATTCTGAAAATACTACTTTAACATTAAGGTGTGTGTATAAGGGTTTTTTGCTGCTTTTTAGCAAAGTCCTTAGTGGATTGGTGAAATAAATCTTGTAGTGAAGAAGTGAAAAAGTCTAGTAGTGAAGCCAGTGCTACACTCACCTTTATCAACTTTAAACACTTGCAGCATTCATCCCTCCAAGAGTTGTGGTCCATTTCGAGTCTACTCAAATGAAAACTACACAGTATGGAAGGCCTTAATTGATGAAATTTTGAGCTGGCCACGGGGGGTTGCAAACTTCCTGTTCTTTTTGGCAACACCAGCTTTCTTTATTCCTGCCTTTGGTGTTTTGTGGTGAGTGGTACAAGTTTTCCCCAAACATTGGCTATTGAAATGGTTAAGTTTGCTTTTCCACACAAAGTGATTTTAATGTGCAAAAATTGTTCTCTTCAAGACCAGGCCAGACAATTATGCCCATTCGGCATTATTAAGGCACACCTGTGTCTGTCATGTTTTATAGTTTGTATATTAACACACAAAAAAAAATTAGTAAAAAGGGATGAAATCCAGTCATTTAGGTAGGTAAATCCCATTAAAACGCACTAGTTTCAAGAATTTTTCCAGATGTACCTTTCTTTTCTAAAATGACGGCAACATTAGTGGACATGTGAAGTTGGCTAGCAATTTTCATTATTTTTAGGCCTATTTTTGACCCTCAAGTTTGTTCTTTATAACTGCGAATCATGTTTGTTTATTTCTACTTGGTGTGTAACCATTAGAATCTGCAGAATATAAACATAGCAGTGGTGATGGATTGTGCATATACTTAATTTCCTTTGGATTTACAAAAAAGTGCTATTTTACAGTGCAGTAAGGAAGAAACAGTTTCTATTAATGTTAATTGACGTTTTATCTTCCTCTAGTGTTAAGTTAATTATAATTTTAAAAAAGATACTTCAGATTCATGCATATCTGGGTATCAGAATCAAAGATCAAAGCATTGTCTCAGCTAGTTAAGTAATGTATCTTCTGATGCTTGGGAAGTATCCAGCATGGGGTGTTTATTGTTTTTGTAAATAGCAGTGTATTTGTTTTGTTTTCTCACCTCACATTTACCCCATTTTCACAAAATGTTCATGCAGATTCCGATCCCTTTTCCTTCATGATTTCAGTAATGTCATATACCAATAAATTTGCTTGGATATGCACATTTAAAAAAGTCATTTCTGTCATTTTGGAAACGAGAAGTAAACTTATTTAGATTTTAAACAGAATTCAGCAGCAATTTTTTGTGATTTTGAGACTGTTCCATTCTGGCCTCTGACAGTTTTGTGATCTACTGCTACTGGACAATTGGGCAGGGCTACAAGAAGATGCAGGAGATGTTGAGTGACCATCTCAAAATGGTATGCTTTTTTTTTTGTTGTTGTAAATAGTATGTGATTTTTATTCTAAATAGTACATGGATTTTTTGTTGTTGTAAATGGTATATTTCTTTTTTTGTAAAAATTATGTTTTTCTTGTTGTAAATGGTAATGGTTTGTTGTAAATGCTATGTGGTTTTTTGTCAAAAGTACATGTTGTAAATACCAGATTGCTACCATTCTTTCCCTGGAATTACATTCTCCTTCTGATCTGGGTTGTAAAGCTATTAATAAGCTTGCTTTACAGAAGCTGTTGAACAGGATACTTGAAGATTGCTTGGAAAGACTGACACTGATCTATACACACTACATTTGCACCATATATTTCACATCAACCTATCAGTCAATATGTAGTTCATTTTTGCCATGGTGTCATCTATTTGCTGATGCTTGTATCTTTTTGTGTGGTTAAGTGTAGCATTTTACAAATCACAAGCATTGTTTAACACATAGAGCTCATCTCCACACAAGGAGGCACTGCAGATTAGTTATTACAAACTTTGAAAAGTAGTTCTCTGACCTTTTGGTCATTGAGGAGTGAGGTATGAGAGGTAGGACTTTTCTTTTGGCCATCGTTTGTAAGGGTAGTGCCAATCTCCTCTCCTTTGCTGCTTTACCTTCTCCAACCTTCTAAGGAGTCACGTATCCATTCCAGACAGCTGGGTCAACTTTCAGGAGTTTCCTGTGCCACATAGGTTTTTTTTTTTAACCACTCAGGTACCTGGTTTTCCAATAAAGGCTTTACACAAGTTTCTCAGAAGATTAAGGCTGTGTAGAACATGGCAGTGATTCATACCATTCCAGCAAGTATCATATTCCACATTAACACTAATATACCTCAAAGGTGGATGACATGGCCATGATAAGATAAATACATGCATAACTTTCTCTGCTGTCAGGCTAGTCTGAACAAGCTGTCTGGTGCATTGTGACATGGACAATATATAAATATAATATTTTATATTCATATATTATATTTTGAGTGGTACATAAAAGATATACACTCTAAATCTCAGACTTAGGCCAGAAAAATGGGCATGTGCTTTGGGATTTTTTTCTCCATTTCTTCATACTTGAGTTTGTTACAATCACACGTTAAGTCAGTACACTAGCTTGTGTTTTCGTCTTTCAATACATGTTTTCAGAAATAGCTATCAATCAAGAGATCTCATAGTCAGCAGCCAGCCACTGAAAAAAATAGGAAGCAAATTTTCTGTTGAAAAGATTAAGAAAGAAAACACCTTCTTTTCTCATTGAAATACTATCTGACAAAACTTTCATTATGTTGAATTTGTTTGCAGGAAGGGCGTGACAAACATTTTCTTCTGGCAAGGGTGGACGAACTGCAGAAAAGGCACAAACAACTTGAGATCCCAGAGAGTCTTAAACAGTCCACCAGCATTAAAGGCAAACTGCTGCTGAGTCCAAACCAGCCTATAGACCAGTGGCCTGGGAACAGCTGAACTGTGTCAAGCAGAATGGTTTTCTCTAGAACTTTCGTGTGATATAACGACTCGTTCACCTCTGTCAGGCTAGCATAAAAAGGAGCAGAAATGTCAAATGAAGCAATAACTGCTGGAATGCTGAAACATGTCTAGTCTCAATCTTTTGCAGCATAACTTTTGATAGGTTTTTGGGTCTATGTAAAGCAAACTTTCATAATATTGTGTTCATTTGGTCCCCAGAAATAGGGCACTAATTTGCTTTTTGTCTTCCTACATTAAGACTTTTGGGCTGCAGTAATTTATTTAAAAAAACTAGTATTTAAGATGTTCTAAATAAGTGGGTTTTTGGACGAATTGATGTTGAGAATGTTAGGATCCATGTTTTCTTGTTCATTTCTTCTCATGTATCTTTGAAGTTTGTAAGTATTTGGAAAGTTTTTAATTAACTGTTTACACAAAATGCTGAGATTCACACTAACATTGGCCAATTTAAACCCAAAAGATTGCATAAATTCAGTGATGTTGTCAAACTATAAGCACAAGCAAATGTGAAGTAAAAAAGTCAGGTCCTTTGTGTTTGGTAAACCAAGTATGTAGTGGATGTACAGAAAATATTCAAGAGCTAAGAAATGGTCAACCTGGTGTGTGCTTTTACTCTAATTTCTTTGTCCATTATTTGATAATGGAAGTGTTATTATAAGAGGGCTGATTGCTAGACATCATTTGATTACTTGAAAACACTTATATCCAGATCTCCCAATACTTACAATTTTTTTTAAAAATTGACATCAGAAAGCTTAATCAAAGGCTTAATAATAAAAGCTTCATTTTCTGCTGTCTGTTTCTTACATTAGAATATAAAATGCATATTTGTGCCAAAAACCCTTTTGTCTGTGTGTTTGTTTTTTCGAGTGGCCAAAAACAGATGTAAAAATTATATCTTTGTTATCTCAGAAAAACAAATGACAATCAAACCTGTAAATATTGGGGCATTTATTATGCTTTGAAAAGCAGACAGGCAATATCTGCTATACCAGGATTGAAAGAATGACTAAATAGTATGATGGCATCTGTCTGCACATATACCCTAGTGAAAAGTTAACATATTTCTACAAAAAAAAAGTATTAAAATGGTACGATTCTTATGAAAAAAATGTGTTGAAAATTGTTTAGTGTCAATTGGATTCAGAAGGGTACAGTTTATAATAAATATTAATGTTTTTTGAAGTACTTTGAAAAAAATGGTTTGTGCATGATTTGTAAAAATGTGTTAGATGTAGAAATTAAGTCTTTCTAAATACACTGCTTTAAAATTTATGCAACATTTACAAGTCAAATGATATTTATGTTTTGTTAAGATTCATTTTCTGTATTCCACACAGGATGCAACCATCTTTATTATCTATTATTGTTCTTTCAGACTGCAACGAATAAAGTCAATCAAAACCAAGCTCATATTTTTAAGCTTTGTGAAACAGTTAAGCAGGCCGTGAGCCCTGGTAATGGAATGTTTTATCATGTACATCAAAAGATCATGCAACATAAGTCTAGATGCCATTTTTTTTTTTGTTACAGGTCTCTGTAGATTTTTACATGACAATCTTTTGTAACTGAGAATCTAGTAATGTTTAAAAACTTCATTTCATAGGCAGCATACACTGACTGCCACCAGCCAGTCCCACTCAATTCAAAATAGTGGAAGTGTTGTGGATTGACCCATGACCTAATTTATTGTAACCTTTTTGATGCTATTTTCTGCCCAGTGGATTGAATTCAGCAAAAAAACAGGGTTAAGGAATGTGCTAGTGCAACTTCAGCCAAGACAGCGCATACTGGTGTCAGGAATTCAGATGGATGTTTGTTTAAGGTCCTGCCAGGAACTAAGGCTATGTCAAGGGAAAGGTTACTCTACAAGGAAAGGATTAAAATGGGTAAAATAGGTTTAAAAGGACTGTGGCCTTTTTAGGCCATCATTTAGCCAGAACCTTAAATTTGATTGTCCTAAATTATATCCAATGGTAAAGCATGAAAAACAAAACCAGCTGCTGGTAGGATGGACCTAAACAAGAAAAGCAGCCAGTCACCAAAAAAAAAAATTGTTGGCGGATACTCTGGATACCAGGACAAGTCATTTTAACATGAAAACAAAGTGTCTCAGACAACACTAGAGATAAATTTGTGAAAGGTGGGAATGCGAGCGTCCCAGTGGCATTGCCCCAGAGTCTGAACATATGAAGTGAGCAGAGAGTCAATTCACACCAATGACTGCAATTGACTATGAGCCTGGTTCACTTGAACATTGCCTAAGATGCCAGCATAGCCACTAGCCCAAATGAAGACGTCTTTTGTGTGGCAAAGAAGAGCTGCATAAATGGTATGGTGCTGGACCCTGAGAGGGTGGTAAAGCAACTGGTAAACAGAACTTGGTAATCAGATAGCCAGTCAGAAATAAGTTCTGCTCCAAAAATTGGTGAACTTGCTGCAAGGCTAGTAAGATGGCAAATAAGATAGAACAACTACTCACAACACAGGCTAAAGATCTCTATTTAGGGTGGTCCACCACCTACAGGTCCACATTTACACTTTGCAGCTGTCTGTAAAGATAGAACCCAGGATAGTCACAAAAAAGTTTCCTACAGGCCTTGGAGAAATATGAGGTCACTGGTGTCACCTTTTTTATGTTGTTAGGTTATAAGGCAAATTTCAGGAAGAGGAAGGTCCAAGGAGCTGACAGAAGTAGAGGTTCTACCTGTTGAATATTCACCCTGGCAACCAGTAAATAAGGGATAATGGTTTTGGCTCCGTGGCACAAACGGAAGTGATGTCCTGAAACTCAATTTGAGGAAAAGAAGCAGCAAGAAAGCTTGTCTTCTGGTAAATTTTTACTGTACAACCCTTTTAATGATGCAAGTTTTTATAGTTTTTTTTGTGGTGATCACTGCTGTAGGTTGGTGACTCATCTATTATGAAAACATTTATGGTTCTGATATTAATTGCTGATTAATCGAAACAATACTCATATTTCTTTCAAACTATCAAACTACTGCAGTAGACAAAAAACAAAACCATCCGATCAAGAAAGGATGCAACAGGATACTTTTAAAGAAATTTTTGACTTTCGTGTCTTCAGTGTAAAAGTTTTTAAGCAAAGTACCATGTGGAAAATACTCTCAGCAAGGTCACTGAAAATAATGGATGAACATTTCTGAGAACATCAGATGAGAATGTATAAATCAAATATGTTTAAAAAAAATTTATCATGTTTGTTACAGTTGTGAAGCTTGCATATCCAAGAACTTCACCTCCACCCCCGACCCGCTACATACACACGCTTTGTGGTTAAAGGTTTTCTTCAGTGCAGAAGCATCTTTTTTTTTGTTTTGTTTTGTTTTTTTTGTTTTTTGTTCTTTTCACTATGACATCCCAGTAGCTTTTGATGAGTTGCTATTTCTTATATAAAGTATATAGGGTATCAGAACAAGGCTTTAAAACATTTGAGGAATAATTCTGGGTGATCAGTAGCGAACTTACAGAAACCAATGAAATCTAGGCAACATGTATTGGGAGAGCATATAAATACTGCAGCTACAGTTAAGAAGTATTTACAGCTGTGGAATATCAAATGACTTCTTATTTTTACCTGAGCAAGGGATAAGATCTGGATCTGTGGAAATTTTTACACAGACTGACATAGTTGGTAATAGATCCAAAAGACCCTCATGCTTACAGCTTTTTTTTCAGACCAACCTCCAAAGTGTGAAGCCAAGACACTTTGAAATGCAGGCAACACACACCAGAAGTTTGTTAAAAAAAACAAAACCCCTAACAATCACAGGTAATAGTGAAAACATGCCTCAAAGCTGTTGTTAAATGAGCACACTGGCAAATATGATGTAGCCAATATCAACTGATTTCAGGCTCAGTGATGCTATACATTACAAAGGATGATTTTTGTGCACAAAGTATTAGCATCTGTTTCTGTGTTAATATATTTCTCTTCTTTTGGAAATGGTGGTTCTTAGATTGGATTTCTGAAACCCCAAAACAGCATATAATCTTTCTTGTTAACTTGTGAACCTCAAATGATATAAACAATTATAAATGTCCACCTTTTAAATACTTTGCCCAGATAAGGCTTCATTATTTATGTATAACTTCAGCAAGAGGCATCTAACCACTGCTACTTCCTGGCACTGGTGAGGTTTATCTGGAAGGTTCGAATTTCCATTGGATTCAGTGTAATTGTCAAGGGATCAGTTTTCTTCTCAGGTTTGAAAAGCAGAGAGTTATCTGGAACAGGATAAAGACATGCAATTATTAAAATACTTGCAACAACTTTAATTCTGTGATGGACATCCTTCTTTATATGAATCATTCATTAGAATTACATCAACTTATGTTGGTTTAGTTTTTGATTTAGTTACTTGAACTCAATTGAAGTGATGAGGTCTGACCTTTCATGACTGGAGCAAGCAGGTCAAGGCCGCTGGCACTCTTCCACTGCAGTCTGTTGAGGTCAGCAAGGGGTAGGTTAGCTCCAAGGGTCAGTTCATTCACAGATTCAATGGTAAATGATGTAAACAGATTCTGAAAAGCAAATCATATTTGATATACCCAATCTGAAGACCAAAACACTCTGTATGCTTACAGCTGATGATGTTTTTGTGCAGTCTTGGAGTTTGATGAATGTGAAGGCTAATGAAATGAAAAAGATACTTATGTATTATTTTAACATGAAATTACAAAATGCTATAATTAGCTACTAATGCTCCTGTTTTTATGAATTATTGGAACCTTCAGGCAGCAAGGATTTAAAACCAGGCCATAAGGAAGAATTTCACAGTGAGGAGGCTCACTTTGCTCACCTTTAGAATTTTCATAATCAGCATTACTTAAGCGAAAAGTTTTGGAGTACAGTACAAATAATCTGTAAAAGGGATTAAAATGCTAGAAACACCAAACTGATAATGAAAGAATAAACAAGGTCAGCGAGCCAATAACTAGGCAATGACATAACAGGCATCTTGAGCAATCATGCTCTCATTTCTCTTGTTACTTTTGGCTCAATAAATCCTATTTGTGTGTGAATATTTATTTCTGAAAAGATCTTGTAAAAGGGATAATTTATCAAGACACACCTGCAAAGATACAGTAACTGGCTTAGAGAGAACAGCATCTTCGTCATTCTCATAAAAGTGCTCTAAGCGCAGCAAAAATGGCTGTCCACTGCTTGGAACTGGCCCATGAGCTGGAAACTGCTCCAGTGTGAGGATATGCACATTAGGTGGGAGGCTTGAGTGTACACCTGACCACTGAAATCACAAAAAATTCAGGAAATTAAACATCAAATCTAGCAGAAACCTTGCACCTGTCATAACATGTGAAGATATACATTTTGTCATGTTGAGAAAAATGCAGAAAATCAATCCTAGCTGTTATTTAGAACATTTGAAAAAAATTAATTTTGCTACTGCAGCTGGCCAGTCCAGTTTATGCACAAAATGCATCAGTGTTAATACTAAAGATTCATGGCAGTATAAAATATCTCAATGAGAAGAATGTTGCAAACTTTAATATTTTTTATAGCATTTATAAAGCACCACCTATCAAAATCATTCATCCTACAGCCACTATGGAAAAACTTTCACAAAATGTGTTACCATAGTGCGGAAGTTTGCTTTCCAGTCACTCTGTTTTGCATCAACAGCAGTGAAGCTCACTTCTGGTGCCATATACAATCGTTGTCCAAGATCACGATGGACAGATGCTGCTGATGATGTTGGCTCCAACAAGACATAATGTGACCCTGCCCAATGTTACATTATTTTACATTAAACCTGAACTTTGATGCTAATTGTTGAAGACCCAGTTATGCAAAGGAAAGGTACAAGTCCACTGATGCTAGAGTTCTAATTCTCCAAATGACATTTCTTTTGTAGAAACTTCCAAGTCACGAATGAAGATGCTAGCAAAATGTTGGTAGTTATTTGTTTTATACATATATATTATGTAGATGGACAAATAAAATAACAATAAATATTTTTCAAGGAACTTGTCACACAATATTAGTTTCAGGCATGATGCCTTTTGGAAATAACTTTAAGAGGTGACCAAGCATCAGCCTGGGAATGGCTTGTTTTCATTTATTTATACTTTAAGGTCAACACGAGCACTCTGCAAAAATTGCTGAAAATAGGGCTTAAAGTATCACAAAAAATATTCCAGTGGTATTTTATGATGAAGAGGCAAAAGAAATATTTATTAATGTTTTTCTATTAATCACATCTGGATATGTGGAGAAAACAGGAAGTAAGAAAAGGGCAGTTTATCTAAAAAGAGCATTATCTGTATGAGATGAATTTGAAGAGGAAAGATGTAATCCTTGGTGAAAGGAAACAGATAAGGACAGGATGTGCTGTTCCTGAATGTTCTTATAGGCATTCAGAGGGAGTTAGTTTGTACTCAATTAGGAAATCCTAAAGATAATGGCAACAAACAAGTGGATTAACTTTTTTCAGAGATCTGTATATACAGATCTTTGCTTTGTTTAAACGTGCTTTGCAAACTTTTTCCCCACACTGTATTCAAGTATTTGCTTAAAACGTTTCAAAATCATTATCAAGTTATACGGTTCAGGCAAGTCTTGGACTTTCAGTAAAGAGAGATTTTCTTCCAACAGCAGTGTCAACTATTCAAAATCACAAGTTGTTAAAAACAATTGCTAGTAAAAAGCTTAAAGATCAAGCGCCAGATCTGGAACATCAACGCTTTCTACACTATTCTGGTCCACAAAGTGAGCCACACTCATTACAAATACTGTTTACACACAACAGAACTCTCCAGTATAGAAGAGTCATTTTCTTCTACTTTCCTAATGGCAGGTAAGAATACCAATGTTTGAAGGCTGATATCTTAAAAATTAAGCATAATTATGTCCTCATATTTTGGGAATAATTATCTTAATAATGAACTTAAACTGATCATAGAGAAAAAAATGTTGCACTCGTGTTGTCCTTAAATAGGTGACAGAGAGGTAT
Organism: Pomacea canaliculata; assembly: GCF_003073045.1. Lineage (NCBI taxonomy): Eukaryota > Metazoa > Mollusca > Gastropoda > Architaenioglossa > Ampullariidae > Pomacea > Pomacea canaliculata. The sequence goes on along the minus strand of NC_037590.1, from coordinate 21,819,418 downwards.
GTCTTTACTGTGTTAAGCAAAAGAACTCACCTCGCACCACCAGCCCCTTGCCATCAGCCCCAGTTTCATTCAGTGCTTCAGCAACACCCAAAGCATCATCATAGAGCAGACGTCGGTGAACCTGACAATTGACATGAGGCACTGTCATATAATGGGTAAAAAAAAAAAATCTTTCTCAATACATAACAACAAATGGTGTCTTTCAAATGATATGCATCCAGGGAAAAAAATTTTCCTCCCTAAAATTAACCTTTCAAATGAAAAGTGTTGAAATCACGATTACCATTAGTTCCACTGCACCATTTTGGAGACTGGATCCTCCCTGAGATCTGTCTGTCATCACTGTAAACTGTAGCTGCTTGCTCTCATCCTGCAAAATGTGAAGTTGCCAAATCTTTGAAGTCACAAACACCTCCAAGTTCTTCATACCCATCACATCCAAGTCTGCATGGAGTTGTTACTCATGGTGTCCTTTCTTAAATGCTTAATGATAAATGAAGGCAGTTGCTAGATATCTGATATTTTTCCCGTCAAAAGAAAGGACTTTAAACTTCATAATCATTCTAATGTATGAAATGTACCTTAAAGTTTCTTAATCATTAGATTCTGGTGCTGTGTAGTTAAGCATTTAAACCTTTTTTTTATGTGTTATCTTTAATAAACTTCTGTTGACAGTAGTTTTACTTGATGCACCTGATTTTACCTGATGCATATATGGTGTATTTTCTACTGATGTTAGAGGGAAGGAACCAAAGGTCACATCAGCTTTAGTTGTGTAAATGATTTAGTATGTGAACTGTGGATCCAGTCTTTATAGCCTTTTCTACTCACCTTGATATATATTCGACTATTGACAGGATAATAGTTCCCAGCAACTGGTTCAGTCTGGTTAAGATTCCAAGTATCTCTGTGATTTAATCTGCACAATACAGTGCTGGTGTTTAAAAAAAAAAAATCTGATACCAGTTTATCAATCTTCTATTATCACAACAATGCAGCAAATAAAGTATCTACAGGTACTGGAAATAATAATAAAAAAATCCAACGACTCACTGTCGCTTTAAAATTTCACGTCCATTAGCATCTGTGTAGAAGAATCCCTGGCTGTTGAGATTTGTTGTGAACCGACTGATCACCTCCTTGCCCCACTTGTCACTGGAAAAAAAGCCCATGCTTTCTTTAAATTGAACAATGCCCATACCTTATTTAAACAGCTAAACATTTTTCCCGCATGTCTACAAAAGCAACACATGATGAATATCTCATTTCTTTAAAGCAAATACAAATATTTCCAGCTTTATATTTTACTATACAACACTGTTTTGATTTATATGATATATATGGTATAGATATAGACTACATCATCCTGACTCTAGATTACTGCACATATTCCGCATTGTATTCCGTAAGGCTGACCATCCCACCTGCTTCTGCATGACCTCCACTGGTTGCCAGGTCAGGCTCGCATTGAATTCAAGCTCGCTATGCTTTGCTATGTTGTTCATAGCCTTGCCCCAATCTATGCCTGTATTCCAATACCAGCCTTGCAGTTTAGTTTGCTCGGCCCACGCTGGTTTTCTCTCGATTCCACATATCAGACTGGAGACGTCCAGCAATTGCTCTTTCTCCTTCTCTGGCCCTAGTGTTTGGAATGGCCTGCTTCTGTCTCTCAGCACATGTCCTCCGATCTTGACTTGAAACATCTCTTTCGGAAACCCCCTATAACTCATCTATCCTGATGTCCTTTCTCCCCCACACTCATATCTCTGTGTTCTTTTATGTTCTTATATTGCTGACCAGTGCATGTTCGTATTTATATGTTGTGCTTGTTTGTACTTGACATCTACATCACATGGCCTCTTTCCTTCACTGACCTCTTATGAAGTGCATCAAGCTCACCTCTGTGTGGGAAAATGCACTAAATAAATCCTATTATTATTAAGAGTGAAAATAAAGCTTTATCACTTACGCAATTGGTATGGGGCCAACGGTCCACTGAAACTCTGCAAAACGCTGATCATTATACACACGCACGACTTGTGAGACCCATGGACTGAACTGCTGGTACACTTCCTGTACTAGCTCACCCTGTTGGAAACAAATGAATAATAAACAGCAGTAAATCCCCTTGAAGGATATTATTATTAAAAAATTATTCATCATTTTACAAACTGGCTCTTGAAATTATTAAAGTGAATTTGCTATTATGATTTACAAGGTATCATGAAAAGCATGTTGCTACCACTACATTAATACACAATTATTTTGTTCCTATCATATTGTTTTTCCCTTTACATGGCTTTCACAAAATCCAGAATACAATCACCATCAAGGTCATGACCACACTAAAAACTCATTGGAACGGATGGTTCACGTAGCATAATCCTGCAGTTTTACATTAATGTTTCCATTCACATTAGTACCACAGCTTTCAACTTTGAATTCGTTTGGCATTTTGTCCACAGCTGTTTGAGCATTGTGTTAATCATCAGAGCTAAATAATTCTTGCTTCATCTCTACATTATCTGATCTGAGACCATGTCCACAAGCAGGGAAATACACTCTAAAGTGATGCTGATGATGAATTGTTATTATTTTTAAGCACTGACCTTGACAAAGTACGTATTTAATGCCAGCTGTGCTGAAGTCAGATTTACAGGTGTGGACGAGTTGGGTCTGAATACATATGCACCTGAGGCCTGCTCATCAGGCTTGGTGTTAAGACCTGGATGGCCAAGGTAGTACATGAAGGTCTGCGATGCCGGTATTGTCAATTGCTTCTCTACATTAGTGATGCTCTTCAGAAGCCCAGAATTTCCATCAAATGTAAGAGAGATATACTGCAATAGCAAAGGGAATTACCACTGTGTGCAATAAAAGTCATCCAGAGTTAAAATAATCATAATAATAAAGCTGAATTATATAACACTTTGCAGCACCAGCAAGGGGAGGAAATATGAACTTACGTTACAGATGCACAGATCAATATTGCACACAAAACTTCACTCAGATTAACAGGAAAAGACGAAAAGTGACGGAGATCTAATCCCCTCTAGCCAGTTAGGTTAAGGGACACCACTCTCAAAAAGGCAAAGATCAAAGAAGAGTGAACAACCTCTGCTGTCTGGATATTCTGTGACCAATATAAATAACGCACAAGAAAAAACATGGGCAATTTAGACTAGGATAATTTTTTGAAAGTTAGGAACGGAACACCTGAAGACTAATGAGAATGCCATGCACACATGTTTACCTTTCCTTCCAGGACTATATCAGAGCCAAACAAACGCTGCTTAAGAAATGTTTCTGCAGCTGTGTCTGCAACAAAATCAATAAACATGCATATACATAGCACAGAGTATCAAATGTGCTTGAAAACCTAAGCCTCTTGACTAAATTTTTCCTGTACATTTAGATCCAGACTGACGTTAGCAACAAATTTAATAGATAACTTCTGAGAGTAAAAAAATCTGGAGACAGTTGTGTTACTTTTCATTGCTGTTCATTACTTTCAGAATTTGTGTAGTAAGCTGAGGCTTTAGCTACATCTAAAAGTAACGTTTCAACATTCCAATGTTTCAAACAGGAAGATATGGTAAAAAAAACAACCCCTAAAGCTATTGATAAAAGGAGTGAAATTTATTCATTTTGCAATCTCTCTCATTATGTTAAACCTATTTATGAAGCTTTTAAATGTGACATTAAAAAAAAAAAACACACACGGTCAATGTAGCCAATCCATACCTTCGGATGTCATGGAGACAAAGTAGACATTAAAGCCTAAAGGAGGAAGAGAGACAGAAAACACCAGCTCATTATTGGCTACAGCTCCCTTGCGTTCAGGAATACGCATGGTGTCATCAGAAATAGGAAAAACCTGCATGTGACAAATGAGGTGAGACTAAATGCACTGCCTGTACGTTCTTGGTCTGTTGATGCTCAAGAATACTTCTAAAGTTCCAGCAAGGATGAAACAAAAACCTTAATAAGCAGCTGAAAAATTAACATCCAAGATATTACTGAAATCCACCAATAGCATTATTTTCTTGAAAAACAGTAAGTCAATACTTTAATTAAGAAATTCTTGGGTTGTTATGCATATATTAACAAATGTGCAGACATATTTCATAAGCATTCTTAAAAGTTAGAAAGAAACAAGGAATGCAAGATCTTCAAGTGCTCTTGGCAAAGAAATCTAACATGTCCAATAAAAGCCTTTATCCAGCTGGACATTCTTACCTCAGCAGGTACAGTGCTACCATCAGGCCCAGTCACACTATATGATGTGCCACTAACTGGGAGGTGGACAAACCATTGAACATTTCTGGCCACAGGATTGTATACCGTTACCTGGAACTGTTGGAATTGCACAATTACAACAGTGCTGCTGCTGCCTCCTAGGAGGAATTTTATCAATTTAAATGAAATATGGCTTTACATTAACTGCAACTGCAGAAAACTCATGCTAACCTGAAATCTTTCTTACAAAACATCAAATTATTTAGACACGTTCTGAGATGCTGTTATCACCTGACTGACGAACCTGTTTGTTGGTCTCTGTTGCAGCGCATACACTGATGTTCAGCAAGGGACAAAAGCTGCGTTCTGGGGGTACTGCAGAGCCCAGAGGAAGCATCTTCTTGAAAGCATCACTAACTACTTTCTGCAATGAAAATATCAAATTGAAAAGAGGCTCAGCATCAGACTATGTTTAGGAGCAGGAATCATTTTAAAGCAAAATTTATCTATTGCTTTATAGTGCTCTTTACCTCCATTGTTTTGTTCAAATACAACTCTTTTTGATTCACATCATAATCCTCTTTTCCTCAAGATGCTATGGTTACCTGTGGTTGTGTCAAGAGGTTTCTAATGAAACTTCACAAAATACTTTTACAACAAAACTCATTTTACATACCTGCCCTTCACTTACACCTTCTGCCAGCCTTTCTGCATAGTCATAAGTCACTACCTGTTTTGCAGTTCCCCTGCATGCACATAAGCACACATATATACACAGGTAAATAAAGAAAAAAACTATATCACAGTGCTTTAAGGCCCTATTGTTTGATTTTAAATATACAAAAATATTCATGAATGCATCCTGGCACTCCAAATAAAACCTGAAATGTACTGAGGATAACCTTGATATCCATTCCTCTACCCCAGCAAAGTTCAGTATAAGATGTTTTCAGGTATACTATTACAAATTGTAAAACCATCCCATAACTTCCACAAAGAATAATGACAAAATAAATTTTCTGTTTCTCTCCCTCCTTCTCACTGTCCTCCTTTTGGCTCAAGTCAAAAAATGATTAACACTTGCTAGTCAACTACTGGCTGAAAATCACACCCATACACAAACCATTTCCCCACCAAATGAGTAACTGAAGAAAGAAAACACTATTTTGATAGTAGCAAGCACAACAAAGTTGACATAATCAAAATTTCCCTTAATGATCAGGCTCTGCATTCCAAGTAGCAAAAAATGTTACTTTTTAAATAATAAGACCTGCATGCTGGTGCTTTACTTACGAGACAGCATCATGGTGCTGAGCCACACCCATTGATTTTTCTGCAAAAGGAAAACAATGTGATATTAACATGAAAATATTTAGCAATGATTTTTTTTACAAAGCTTACAAATAAAAGGATGGTATGGAATAGTAATGAAACGAACACAGCTGTATGCGGCTTTACGGAAACCTTGATTCCTCTTGTATTAACATTGCTGCAACAGGTCCAAGAAAGATGCTTATAGGATGCAACCTGGCGTAGGGATTATGTTTTTTTTCATTGGATTACTCTTTTCAACCACAAAGTCTTGGAAATGTTTGTTTTAGATTTCAAAAGTCAAGTATACTATTTGCTTGTGTAGGTTCACTACTGTGCTATGTTGATTACCAATTCTTTGAGAATTACTCAATAATTGGTGGAAAAAAATTAATGAGGATTTATATAGTGCCAGGGTTAGGACAGGGTCACAGTTCTAAAAAGATCTGTCTTAAGTTTGGACTTAAGGATGGTAAGAGAATCAGAGTTACAAAGGCTGATGGGTAATCCATTCCAAGTTAATGGGTCTTGGCAGAGAAAGACCTTTGTCCATACATTTTTGTCTTAGTCAGCTGGACTCGCAGAAGCTTGATGTCAGAGGATAAGTTAAGAGATCGAATGGGTGTATAGATGGGAGCGAGTTCGGAGAGGTACCAAGGCCAGAAACACCAGAGCAAGACAAAGTGGAAAGTAGGCTATACAGTCCGCGATGGGCAAGCAGTCAGTGAAGAGAGAAAATGATAGGTGATATATGTTTGTATCTAAATGGTCTACATATGAGGAGAGCAGTGTTATTCTGGATCCTTTAAAGTCTGTCCAGAATTAGGAGCTCCAGCTAGAATTCATGTATCTCATAAAATGTTTTTAGCACATTTATCAACTGTCATGTGAATCAGAATTTTAAAAAATGTTGTTCCCTGTTACCCACTTTTTGACTAGACTTGCCTTGCACTTTTAATGAGTCACTTTGTCCATTTTATGTAATTTACTAATAAAATAACAATAATAAACTTGGCAATTTATTTCACATTTCTTAAGGGTTTATGTAAAATTGGTACAAATTCACGAAATTCTTCTGTTGCCAATGTTGAGAAAAGGAAAAAAACCTGGTCACATAAGTTAATGGGAAAAATAGTCTCACATGAAAGTATAAAGATTTTTTTCCAAATGGCCACAGGCTGATATTTTTCAAGTTTTTTTTTTCTTTTTTCAAGTCATTTTGTTCTTTCAAAAAATAATTCCTTAAGGTGTAAATGTCTGACGGCAGACATTAAATGTACTTTACTGCCATTTAAAGTAAAACTCGTTTCATGAAATTTCCCAGGAATTAAAGATTAAACTAAGATTAACTCCACTAAAGACAGTTGAAAAACAAATGCTGTGAACTATTTTTTTTTTTAATATATAAAAGTAAGACAGCTAGCCATACAAGACTGAGGAAGCATACCACAGATAAGACAGCACTGTAAATGCTAAAAGAAGTTACCAAAATAAATCAACTTTATTATTAAGTTGGCAATCTTACAGACAAGGTAGCAGATATGAAGCGAGCTTACCAAGGATAAGCAGATTATAAGTACTGTTATCTGTGTCCTCCAAAAGTGCCAGTGCATCCATCTGCTTGACAACCTGTTATAAAATCAAAGTGCCACACTGTTAATAACAAACAAACAAAAAAAGTAACAAACACTGAGCTTCTGTTTTATCCCAGATGTGCCTTTCACTCTTCTTTTTCTCATCTCTTTACTGGTACTGGAGGTACCACTTGTAGGGGAGACATGATGGGACACAGCAAAGGTTAACTTAAGCCAGGGGGCTCCAGTCATGTGCCTGCATGAGAAGGTCCCCAGTAGACAGCCTATCTACTCTTTCAAGTTAGTCATCACAACAACAAAAATTAAGTTAGATGATCACTACTACATTACTGTAGGTACCAGCTTAAAAGAAAAAAAAAAGTTCTCAACTTACATGGGTTGACATGTTATTTGCATTTCTTTCAAGGAATAATTAACAATACCTGCAAAAAGTTGTTGGTGCGGCGAACATAGTTTTTCAAGGCGGCCGGCTGGTGAAGTAGCCAGTCCAAAAGCTATGAGGTCTGTGAGCATAGGGAAAAAAGTCGTCTTCCTTTGTTGTCCATGTCTTATTGGCACGGTTCACATGATATGTATAGCAGGAGGGAGTTGAATACAGCAAATTCACTTTGCTGCCATTGAGTTGCTGTGAACACAAATATCTATATGTAACTGAAAAGTCCTAAAACTGTAAAAGATACTTTTGTATACTAACAATCTAATTCTAGGATCCTGATCCCAAATTTTTATGCAAATGCAACCCCCCAAAAAAAAAAATGCATTATGCATGTGGAGTGTCTCTTCATTTCAGTGGCTAGTTCCTTTTTGACATGCAGACTTGACGATCGGCGCAGTTCAGTGAGATTCATGTCCCCTTGATAAGTGAACTTTTGCATGTGAAGGGGGCTCATTCATCGTTTAAGTGGGCTGGTGCCATCTGTTGGATGTGCTATTCAGATTTGCTATGGAATATATTCTGGTTTGCATGACGTTTGATATTTGGCATTCATGCTGTGTGTAGACGCTGACCTTTGACATGGTGTAGAGTCATTTTCCTCTGATGTCACATACATTTACGTCACAACATCTATCAGGTGTGGGGTGCCTCGAGCTTGTCCAAAGGGAAGGATAAGGCACTCTAAATCGAACTTTATTATTATATGGAGACTATCAACAACACATACCTGCTGGTTGACATAATAGATGAGCTTGTCCAATTTTTAAACCAGTTATGAGCTGCCTGGTAGTTGAAGTCATTTCCCATTGTCACCATCAGATGGTTGGTAGAATAATGGTAAGACTGACAAAAACATCAAAGAGGTTAAGATAAAATGATCCTAGAGGTTAAGATAAAAACATCAGAGGTTAGGACAAAAACCATTCCCTGAATTTCTTTTTGGCAGCAGCTGGATTATAAATGCAGAGTACAGATTATAGCCAGACCACTAAATCCACGAGTTTACTCAACTGGTCATGAATGGCAATTCTTCTGATGACTACATAGTCTTGTGGATCTCAAATCTTCTAGGGCAAAAACTGACTGGAATGAAGCATTTGACTGATATGTGTGATATTTGTACCAATTTATAGGGAAATTTCATTCTGCAATGATAGAATATGCAGCCTACTGACCTGATTCTTGATGGATGAAAGAAATTCATTTACTCGTTCTCTGACATTGACATCGTGAAGACGTTGGTCATCCTTTTTTCAAGACAAAAATTATAGATCTTTTTAAGGCCATTTGTACTTAGCAGTCTCACAGGCTCCATGGAGAGCAAAAGAATTGCATTGTTTACACATTTACCTCCTTTACAATCTCCTTTGCAAATGACACATTAAAAAAAATGACATTTTTTCTAAGAAATACTATTGGTTGTTCAATGCAATGTATCTACTTACTCGATAAAACTTTACCAAAAACCTGCTTTGTAATACTCTCCACTAACTGCTACTGTAGTAAATTGCAAGCATTACAAAACCTCTCAACCTAAGCTACAGGTTATATCAAGTTCATGTTTTATTTAGAAAAAATTCTTGCTCATCCACAAAATAAATGTTTTCTTTTAATTATACAGGTTTGACCCAAACTTTCTCAAGAGAAGAAAAATCGAAGAATTTGCTTCTTGTCCTTTTGGAAATTTTTTGTTTCAATTTTTTTTTTCTTTTGGTATTTTTTCAGCATATCTCTATGACTGCTTTTGCTTGGCTCTTCTACTGTGATTGATTTTATGTCAAATGAATTGTTATCAAGATCTGCAATCACTATAATACACGTCAAAAACAACAAATTAGACATTTTTTTAAAGCTTTTAACATCAAAGCTGGTATTTTCAGTACTCACAACAATCTCAGGATCATCACAGAAAATATCAAAGCAAAAGCCATCAGGGGGACTGTAGTTATTCTGAAGCACTCCAGTAAACAAATCAGCCTTGGCTCCTGAAAAAAGAATTAAAAACAAAATATAATACGACTGATAAAAATAAGTGAATTAAAAAATTGTAAAAGTTCAATGTGCTCTTAGAACTACAAACATGTACTTTATCCTATAGCAAAGTACATAATTAAAACAGTTATGCCACAGGTTAACAACTGTTAACAGAGCAAGGACAAAGGTGGGACAGTGAGGAGTGAGCAGAAGAGTTTGCTCATTACTTAAGGAATGACCCACATTCATCCTTGTAAGTTAAGAATGATCATTTACACATATCAAACTATTCATACCTAGATTTTTAGGACTGCCTCGCCAAATCATTTCCATGGTGGTGTCATTCTGTCGCTTGCTTTTATCTTGGTAATCCAGACGGCCAAAGAAGAGGGAGTCAAACCCAAACTGCAGTCAAAAATTTGCTGCTAGCATTGCAAGGAACCACTAGGCCTCAAGAATGTGCTTGTAAGCATTGTTACATATACATAAAGATATTTTTTACAATGCAGAGATGTAAGGTGAAAAAAAAGTTGTAAATACCAAAAGTAAACAAGGAACAAAACCGATGTGCTTTCTTTGAGGAGATCCTGATCGGTTGGACTGGGTAGCATTGCAAAAACAAAATGCTGCACAACACACCACACAGCTTTTATAACCCTAATGACTGTTCTTTACCAAGGGAAAAAAAAGCAATGAAGTTGAAGAAAACTATTACTTGAGCAAAGATAGATGCTTGTTCCCTTGAGTGACCAAAAGGGTCGATTTGCCATCCAACTCGTGGACCGTCCGCAGTCACCAAAGTTCTGACGCAGGAACTCAAAACCTAGTGTGTGCTGGTCAATGATGGCACTATAGTGTGTTGTTGCCTCATCATTCATACACCAGCCTCCCAGAATGAACTCCAAACGACCTGTAGGACAACACAATGCTTTGAGCTAATGCATAATTTAAATGTTTTACTTTTTATTTTTCAAATGAACAGTTTTGTTTACACAAGATATGAAAAATGACCTGAGCCTTGATAAGAGGTGATCTGAAAACCAGTAACAAAATAACAGATAAATGGCGGAGTTATCCGACTGATATAAAAGTATAACCTGATAGATATTAATTGTAAAAATTCAAAATCACCATAAAACATATACAAGGTTTAACAGTGCAATTTATAAATGCAGACTTTTGCAAAATAGTCATTCTCTTAGATTAACTTTTCCTGCTCTATGAATGTCTTATCACTTGAGATGAATGCTTTCCCACTATGAAAAATTTCTCTCTAACACTTACCATCACTGACTAGTTTTTTCACTGAATGTCTCATGAAGTCATTTTGTTCCCGAAACCAGCGTTCAAAAAAAGCAATTTCAACGTAGATGAATCTTTTTGAAGGATCATTCAGAAGCTCAGGAATCACTGAATCTAGGATGTACTGCACCTCTTGAATTCCAAAAAATAGAAAATCAGATCCTAAGTGTGATGTGCTGATATTACTTTGAAAGGTATACTTGCATTTTTAGGTATTAAATAAGTCAAACTATCAATGACTGTTCTATAGTACACAAGTTGGTTATCTTTAAATTATGTTATGTAAACCATTTCACATTTGTTTTTTTTAGGTATGAATGACAACATTTAAAATATACAAGTTAGCACATGGATGCACACATAAATATGCCAATAGCTTTAAGCTACACATCCAGTAATTTCAAAAACAGAATGCACAGCAAAATGAAAATAATCCTTGATCAGTTTATTAATATTTTAACTGTAAAATATATAAAACTCATGATCAATTTTGAAAAATTGAGCAATGGTGTATTTATAATGAAACACTGCAATATGTAAGACGTCTGTTTATTTACAACACTACCAACCTTTGTAGTAGTACTGGTCTACGGTCAACAGCCAGCCAACATCATCGTGGGTATGTGGCACGATATGTACATTGATCATGTCATCCTTCACTGGATTACAGCTCTGTTGAAAAGCATGATTACAAAAAGTAACTCTTTATATATTAATATATCCATTCTGTAACCTTGAGCAGGTATACCAACGTCATGCTTTCTAAAATGTCAAGATGCACAAAATTGTTTTGTAAGCAAAATAACGAAAGTTCTGGTTCTGGCACAATGTCTGTCTGTCTGGCATCGATGTTATACAATTTATTTATTCCAGGCTAGGGGGGTTAGTATTTTATTCTGAGCCAACAACTAAGGGTATATATATATCACGGCAAGGCAGCCAGCCCTGTAAACAGATGCCACATGCACGTACATCGCCAGCGATGGACAACGCCCATCTTGGTGTGGAAGGTGTACGCGGTGGTAAAGCCAACTACATGTATATATGGATGACTACTGAACGACCAACTTGTCAAACATCGACCTTATCAAAAATTGATGAGTGCAATATTCCGTTAAACGTATGCAGGTATCAAAACTCGAAGAAAATTATATTGAGTTACATTTTTTTCTGGGCACAAAATAAATTCTAGTAGCTGTAATGGCACTGACACCTGCATGAGGTGAACCTGTGAATAAATCATTATGACGAAAAAACAAATATGACACTGAAAATTGGAGTTTTACATAACGACACAGACTGCAGTTGTGTATGGTAACTAATGAATGAGTGAAAGTATAGACATATACTTACACCATATCCACAAGCTTGCGTCACTCCTGAAAAAGTTTTCATTTCTCAGCGTAGCTGCTTGCAGAAAAGGTAAAGTAGCAAGTAAAGAAAACGCAGTAAACATCCGAGGCGCCATCGTCCTCGGTAAAGCAAAACAAAGACGAACGACGATCATGTGACAGGACTCGGCGATCTCAAACCTTTGCGTCTTCTGCTAGCGAGTGGCGAAGTCCGTGCTGAGAGTGATCACGCAAAATATACTATTCACGTTCTGGCCGCCTTGGCTCGACCTCACTACTTCACATCGGAGTTCCCCAAAATAACGCCTCGATCCGCCCCCTTCCTTTTGTCTGTTGAAGATACAACCGAGGGACAAAACACACAAACAAGAGCGCGTGATCTCTAGGGATATGTGCTGTCAGCATGATCTTCAGTAATGTCTGCTATGGTGTAGATTTTGTTTCAGTTTAAAAGGAAACTAAACCAACCATTTCAAAGACGAACAAGAAGAATATAAGAATAGGAAAAAATCTAATTAATAATTTTAAATTGTACAAAGTATCTATCTATATCTCCAACATCGATATTCTTCATCTCTCTCTGCCACCCTCTGTTCAAAATACCGTTAGATGTCACATCCCGAAGTCTTAAGTGATGAATAATTTATCCTGAAAAGGTCGATGAACTCAGTTTTGATACTTCATAGAATGACAATGTAAGGACGGGTAGACGTTACTCGGCCAATTTTGCTCATAGCCGAGATGGAGATAAGCAGACGACAATTAAATGAATCATTATTAATGGCCTACGTCATAGATGTATAAATAATTAAAAATCAGTACAGAAGAGAGAGAAAGAGAGGGTCGGGGATGTTGTTGGTGAGGAAGTGTAGAAAACAGAGAACAGGAAGAAATATATAGAGCTATTTGATCGGCGTTATGCTCAACCACTTGGTCAGTCACATGTTAGAGCTCAGAAGCACGAGAAACATGTGATCAACTCAACAACACATCGTGACTAGAAGTGAAACAAAGTGTGAATGTCATGCTCGTACGTTTCATTGCCCGCAGGTTGACCCCACAGTCAAACACAAAAATATAGAAACCAGGTATGCCCTGTTGCTTTTGAATCTCTTAAACTTGTGCCCCCCCCCCCAAATATTTTGTCCTCATCGACACGCGAATCAGGCCATATATAATTCTTTCACATGTCCCTGCATGCTATTTTAAACTGCGCAGATTCAACAATGCTAGACCAACACTTCGTGCAACAACAATTTTGTTAACACGCTGTAAACAAAGAGAAAAGAAGCACACATTTAGTACGTGTAAAATATCTTAATTTATTATGTGTTCTTGGGTCTGAATTTGTCTGGACACTTCTTTGTTTATCGAAAAAAACATTTTATGTTTTATTACGTGTAAACATACCTACAAAATAACTGTAAGCAAATAATTTCTATGTTTCAAAAAGATTTTTAAACACACCATCAATTATGATTTGTTGCATTTACATGTTTCCTTTTTTGCGCACACTTATTTGTTTCGGCAGTGAGCAGAGCCAGCTGCAAAGCATTACAAATCGAAGGGTATTAATTCCTGCTCGATGTACATCAGTTCAAACTCCGTTGGATGTGGAAGTAGGAACTATACGTCCTGCCTTTCATGGATCCCTTGCGTAGTCCTGCTCTCTGATCCTTTCTGTCACTGCTGTGTGGGTGGGCCGATTGTGATCTGGAACGTTCGGATCTCCATGGGGTTTAGGACGATGGTTAAGGGGTCAGCATCTTCCTCATTCACTTTCTCCGATTGGAACTTCAGACTTTTGCCTGCACAGCAGAGCGCAGAGGAAATGGTGAAGACTGCCTTGTCCATGAACTCAGGCTTTGTTTGTAAGCTTTTGTCCGAGTGTTTGAATGTCTCTCTCTCTTTCACCTCTGTGTGTGTGTGTGAATTTGTTTCACGTGGCGCTTTACCTTGCTTTGAACCAGCGCCGCCATGCCCAGCCTTGTCCCCGGATTTGCCATTGCAGTCTACTGAGATCGGCTAAAGGTAAATTGGCCCCGAGGGTCAGTTCTGTAGCATCTGTGATATCAAAAGGCTCGAACAGTCTCTGTAACAAAGACGACACAGCTCACTTCAACAACAAGAGTCCATACACACCTTCCCAGAGAGAAGGTATAGGTAGTGGGATGTCAGCACCAAAAAAACCAGGCTGCCTTACCTGCAGGGACACGACAGCTGGCTGGGACAAGATGGCATCTTCGCCCACCTCGTAAATGTGCTCCAGACGCAGCAAGTAAGGGCGGGTGGCGCTGGGTACGGGGCCGTTGGATGGGAACTGCTGCAGCGTCAACAGATGGACGTTAGGAGGGAGGAGAGAGCGCACCCCAGTCCACTGCAAACATACAGGGAAAGTAACAGCCACGTTCCTCAGAACTGCTAAACACAGACTCTTACTAACCAGGGTTCTTATATTCGCCGAGGCGTGTGTAACGAGACTAATTATAACACAATCTTAAAATATTTCGGAAATTAAACCCATGACGTCAGAGATAGTCTAATTAACATAGGGCCTCAACTCTCGTCTTCACAACGTAAACGTATCAACATACACGCCATTTTCAGAATTGTTTACTTGTATGTGAGTACGATTATGTTTTCCGACTGCTCTTCGAGAAAGGAGTGAGAGAAATACTCATCTGTACAGACCTCAGCGCAGTCATTAGGGAAACAAAATCGTATTTGCGTCTTTTTTATTACTTGTCTTTTTTAGTTATCAGTATTGCTGCTTATCCGTCCGTCTTTTGGATGCTATCCATGTCTTGTTCTAGTCTGAAGTGTTAAGAGCATGGTCCTTCATGAGCGCGAGTGTGTGCTATATAAATCACTCGTTTGTCGACCACTCAAGAGACAGCCATGGCCGGGTTCCACACCTACCATGGTGAGGAAGTGCTCCTGCCACTCGCTCTGCGAGGCACTGACTTCAGTGAAGCTAATATGAGGTGCCATGTACAGGCGCTCGGCGAGGTCACGATGAGCTGCCGCTGTCGCAGATATTGGCTCTAGGAGGACGTAGTGTGACCCTGCGACAGTCAGTTAATATTTAATGTATTTTTCTCATGGATTTTTGTTGAAGTGCGTCAGTAGCTAGGATTTGTCAATAATTCGTCTGGGGCTTGGCAGCAAATATCAACCAAAGCAAAAACATGAATAAACATGAAGATAACGACAAAATCACTAAACATTTAACATTCAGTGTCGTGAAAACGCACAGTTCTGATCAGCATTTGCATTCACTATGCTATAGTTCTAGGATATAGAAATTACCCTCATCTTACACGGATGAGAGTTACTTACCTCTAACAACCAACCCTTTGCCGTCTGCTCCCGTTTCGTTGAGTGGCTCGCCGACACCCAGGCTGTCGTCATGCAACAGTCGCCGATGTACCTGAGGATTTATTGACGACGACTGTGATAATAGTCTCTGCGCTCGTCTTTCGCGTCACTAGTCTGCAGCTGCACGTCAGTAATGTGCAGTTGCACGTCAGTAGTGTACAGCTACACGTCAAAAGTGTGTGCAGCTATACGTCACTAATTTTCACCTAAACGTCACTGGTCTGCAGTGTAAACGCAATCCTACTCTCAAGCGTTTCGTCACGATTTTGGATTAAAAAAATAATAAAACATTTGTCATAACGGTTGCAAGTGAACGATGCACGTTCAGTGTCCCTAACTGAGCATATGACACAATGAAATTGCTAGGACATTGTTCTAAAAAAATCTGAGCGTGCTCGTTTATAACTGGCGTATGCTAAGAGAGTTCACGAGCGAGAGTAAATAGACAGCAGGCAGACAGTCGGACAGGTACAGAAAGTTCGATCAGCTCTTCGTGCCCTTGAGAGACCTTTCATCAATATTGTTTCGAAGTCAAATTCGGGAAGATTTTATGGATATCAGAAACACGGGTTTTCGACGCATTTTCTGCATTATCAGAACATCACCGCTATCAAAACTTTCAAACCGTCTTAGGGCTTTTTGTCCCCGTGACAGAAGATAATTTTCGCGTTACATTCACGTTGTAAGGATTGTCTGTAAGATCAGAAAGCACTTTCTGCTGGACTTTCCTTCTCGAAAGGATTTTCTCCAAAGCCTCGGCCTTAACATCATGCTTTGTGCCCTCCGTGAGGTTTTAAGAAAGGAACAAAAAACGGCGAAACGTATGTAGCAGAAAATAAATCCCTGGACAGACACCGAGATATGCGACGAAAGCTTTTACTGTTGTTAAAAGACCTCTCTAGATCGCAAACCATTTAGAAGAAAATAAGCAAATTTTTTCGATTTTGAAATACTATGTGATGCCAGCTTGATTCTCACCATGAGTTCAACCGATCCGTTCAGGAGGCTTGACCCTCCCTCTGATCGGTCAGTCAAAACGGTCAACTGCAACTGCCGGGCTTCGTCCTGAAAACAAGATAGGTGCGTAAGAACACTGAGCTACGAACACTAATATCTGACCTGGGTCACACGACACGAACGCATAAATAGAAAAAAATATGAGGTGGGTCGCATATGCGACTCTTAAAAGCTCATAGTTTATAAAATATATTTAGTCATCTATAAGTATATTATCCACACACATATAAACTTTCAACGACCAACACCATTAGCTATATCATAGACAACTGCATATTTGTGTAACAAAGCTTAAATCAGTTGTCTCTATTTAATTGCACTTAGGCACATGCCAAAATATTCGAAAAGTGAGAATAAAAATCTCTGCCGATTTGTGATCACACAATGTTAATATTAGAATTACCCTTATGTAAATGCGGCTGTTAACTGGATAATAGTTGCCGGCGACCGGCTCTGTTTGGTTCAACTGCCAGGTGTCACGGTGGTTCAAGCTGTGGAAAGAGGTACAATTAAAGAAATGTGGCTATAGTATTAAAACCAGTCCTGCTACAGCAATAAGATGTGAATCCCATTGAACTCTATGCACTCTACTGATGACTACAGACAAGATCTGATTATTTAACGGGTAGACATCGACTCAACAAAGTTTTATAAGTCGGCATGTCCAAAGACTGGTCATGAAAGATAACTAAATGTAGTGGTAGAATTCTTATGGTGATCCAAGAGTCAGTCAGGGCAAAGGGGCAATGATTTTTACAGGCAGACTTCTGGTATTCTGAACAGTCAAGCCATGTGCTTGTTTCCAAAGTGATCAGCGAGCTGATCGACTTAGAAAGCCTAGAGATATGCTTCTTCAAAATTCATGCTTGAAACCGATTTTAGGGGAAAATGTAGATGTTGAAAATATAACAATGCTTCAGACTAAAGAGTTTACAAATCGGGTCACTGGCGCGTGGGGAGTTGAAAAGATTTGTGGACATATGTAGAATCAGAATATTCTTGTAAGTTGAAACAGCTCTTACCGTCTCTGCAAAATTTCTCGGCCGTTTGCATCAGTGTAAAAGACACCCTCACTGTTCAAATCACTTGTGAAACGGCTGATGACTTCCTTACCTAGATTGTCACTGAAAGGTCACACAGAAAGGCCATATGAGTATAAATCTCGTTAAAAAAATGCTTGTCTTTTTTTAAGCAGGGCCTAATACAAGCTAAGAGTTTTAAAGAAGAAAAGATGAACTTACTCTATAGGGATGGGGCCCACTGTCCATTGGAACTCTGCAAAGCGTTGGTTTGAGTACACACGAACGACTTGAGTGATCCACGGGAAAATTGCTGGTACACTTCTTGTACGACTGAGCCCTGTCAAACAAACAAACTGTAAAGAAAGATCACAATGTATAAGGCAACATGCCTCGAATCCCGTGTGTTTCGATCTTGAGAATGCTCTGAACATCCACACACACGAACGCACGCAAACTATGGCCACGTGCACCTTCACGTAGTATTTGCTGGTCGAGATTCGCGCTGAGCGTACGGAGCGCACTGAGGCGGCGAGTGGACGGAAGATGTATGCGCCGGACGCCTGCACCTCGGCCTGACTGTTGTTGCCATTGAAGCCCACGTAGTACCAGAAGTCCTGGGAGGCGGCGATGCTCACGTTCTTCTCTAGGTTGGTGATCGTCTTTAGGAGGCCGGAAGTGCCATCGAATACCAGAGAAATATACTGCAACAAAACGAAACACTGATTTAAACAAAAGTCTTACTATCTGTCTACCGATCTCCGTTTGAGCAGCAACAGTCATAATTAGCTAAAGAAATCGGATTTATTGTTATTTTACTATTGACTGATGAAAAACTTTTCAAAGGTGTAAACACATATCATAGTAATTATTAGTTGGAAGATTGCTCGTTCACCATGCTTCTTGTCATTTTCTATTTTCTCTTGCGCACTACAGGATGTGCACTTTCTTATTTTTGTTACACTCTGCGAGGATTGGAAAATGTTCATTTGGGTCAGCATAAGTCCACGTTTGGACACTGCGAGTCAGTACGTTTCACTTTTGATCACTAGGTGACAATCATCAGTGTTCGCGTGTACACTTTTCAAGACAATTATACTTAGAAACACACGGGTAAAATCAGTTCTGGTTCGCAGCCTCGAAAAATAGCAAAAATATAAATAAAATGCAATGTGAAATATTATTAATCAAGGCATATTAAAGAAATAAGAGAGTTAGTATCATTACCTATTCTAAGATATATATATAAGACAACAAATATCAACAACATTTCAGAAAAGAAAATCTTTGTTGATCCCTTACCTCGCCGCTAATGACAAAGTCCGAGTCAGTAGATCGTAGTGTTACAGCTTGAGGAGTATACTTTCTGGAACAGTAATACTTTCATTAAAACTTTAATTAGATCAGCACAACTGTATTATTTTCCACATGTTGTCCCGCGTGTTCCATATTAATTGCTGTTTATAAATAGTAGCACTAAAATTCGTTAGCAGTCACCAAACTACTTCAAATTTCAGCTTCAGTTCTTCGGTTTATTACTGTTTCTAGCTGTCATGACAACATTGAGCCTCAACTGTTACATGTTCTGCAGACACCAGTTACCTGGTTCTGAAGTTCGCGAGACAAAGTAGACGTAGAAACCTAGAGGGGGAAGCGACACCGGGAACACCAGTTCGTATGTTGCATGCACGCCGCTCCGCTCTGGGAATACGTTCCGTATCAGGAGAAATAGGAAAGATCTGCAAAGACCGTCGATGATGATTTTAAGAACATGAAAAGTTTGAGACCGGTGGACGTTCTGGGATTGACTCATATTCGTTGGAATAATCAAACAAATACGCAAATACAGTTGTACATTCTCTCTCTCATTTCCCCCTCCTGCTTCTACTCATACACAACACGTACAGCACAGTACAACACAGCACAGCACACCATGTACACATCCACAGGACACAAAAGGCATTAACCCCAGGCAAACAGTGACTTCAAAGACGCATGTTGACTGCAAACTCACTTCAGAAGGCACCGTGATTCCACTGGGGCCAACCACCGTGTACGAGGTGCCGATAATCGGGACTCGAATATTGTACTCCACGTATCTAGCCAATGGGTTGTACACAGTAACCTGAAACTGGTTCAGAAAACACAGCTACTCAGCTAAACAGAAAATAATGTTGGAAGAATGAAAAATTTTACAAACTCGAAAGAGCAATAAGGCCTATGGTTTGTGCTCGATCTTTCAGAAATGTTGCGGTTCTTCCTCATTTGTGTCTTTGTGTCTCTCGTCCTACAATACTTGATATTAATCCTTGTCAGGACATTGTACCTCCTCAGGCTATAAAAGAAAGACATCTACATACAGTTCTAGTTCTTCGTTTGTAATCATTTACGCTGACACTTACAGTCTCTCTCTTTCATTCTCCCTCTCACTCATGCATGTAGGCACATACACATATTAAAGTTTGTTCGCATCATATTGCTACTCAAAAATAGGAAGAGAATGAGACATCAGTTAAAAAGTATGCATAAAAGTATGAGTACGGACACTGTGGAATGAGAGCAAGCAGTACAATCATCTGCATTCCAATGTGTGTCCTGTCCATTTTAGATGTACATGCGAGTTGCAGTCAGGACAAATTAGTTCATTCTGCTTCTCTGTGTATGTGTGCGTGTGGGTAGCCACCAAGTTCATATTAATATTACAAAGTATAAACTACTCGAGAAAACAAATATACTATATTACACTGTTTAAAAAAAACACAGAACACAATACAATAATGTCCGTTAGAGGACTACAGTGCAGGAGTTTGGGGCCGTCATGTCTTAAAATAGATATATGTCACTTGCTTCTTCTTCTTTTTTATGCGTCGGGATTTTTCCAAAAGTCAGAAACAAAGACACTCTGGGTATATTACCTGTGAACCGGTTTCTGTGACGCTGCACACACTGATGTTGAGAAGTGGGCAAAAGAAGCGGTCCGGGGCGGGGATAGTACCAACTGGTAGAAGTTTCTTGTAGGCATCAGCAATGACTTTCTAAATCATACACACAAAAGCACGTGCGCGCGCACACACACACACACACACACACACACACACACACATAAGTCCCAACCCCTAAAATAACAGCATTAGAGGGTCTACTGGAAGACTTTGGTCCACACAGTTTGTGATGCTCTTTGATACACTTCAGATAAAAGTTTACTGTTTACTATAAAATTATTAGATGCTTGTAAACACTTTTACATTCATAATTGGTTGGAGGAGCGACCAATACATGATGTAAGACTCGGTATACCATCGTTATCAAAATGCATCAAATCCATTCTTTCTTTTCTCATTATTTTTTTATTTTTTTATTTTTTTTTTGTTCTGATGTGCCAGTCCCATTCATGGATTTTAAACAGTTCAGATTACAAATGCCGGGTCAGACTTGCCTGTCCTTCGTTAACACCATTTGCCAGTCTCTCTGCATAGTCATACGCCACGGCCTGCTTCTCTGTTCCTCTGGAAAAGAAACGCAAACAGCCGATGACATCGGCTGCTTACAATTCTTGGGTTAATGTTAAGTTAAATCTGAACGAAGATGATACAGTGTCTTTTTAACGAATAACACAGACAAAGGTCTCGATCAATCCTCGGTACATTATTGTAAAACCTCGGATTTGAGGCGTCATACGTACGACACGCCATCATGATGCTGCACGACTCCCATCGCCTCTGGCTGCAAAACGAAAGGTAACAGAACATTAATGCTACAGCTTACAGTCAAGAAAACATTCTGTATGCTCAAAGCATCTGATTGTGGGATAAGACCGAGTCACATGACACAAACAGTGGCTTCCACACAGTATCAGCATGAGAAACAACCTCTACAAGATATCTCTGTATAAAATGTGCCTGTAAAACATCACCTATACGAACGCTGAAAACAGTAGCCACGCAGTGTGTGGGCAAGAAGCATTACCTACACAGTTCCTGAGTATACAAATTACTTACCCAATACCTGAATGTTAAGCGTGCTGTTATCGGAGTCCGTCAGCTGGGCGAGGGCATCCATCTGTTTCACCACCTGCGGACGAAAATATGGTCTCCTGATAATAATTTTATCCTCTGATCTGCTTTGAGTCATTTTTCGATCGTCTCGCTATCACATTCATGTAAGCCCACTTACCACAGGATTAGCTTTTGCTCTAGATGCAAAATGATCCGTCATTTTGTTTCTGATCATCCATCTGCATGTCACAAAGCATCCGAGGTATGTAGACTTCTGGCTTATATTTACGACTCCAGGACAGCTCCTGTAGGTAGTATTACCTAAACAGCTGGCGTCACCTATATGGCAGGTCTACGATGAACATCAAGTCTCACCTGGAAGAAGTTGTTCGTGCGGCGGACGTAGTTCTTCAAGGCGGCCCGGCTGGTGAAGTAGCCAGTCCAGAAGCTGTGAGGTCTGTGAGCATACGGGAAGAAGTCGTCTTCCTTCGTCGTCCACGTCCTGTTGGCGCGGTTCACATAATAAGTGTAGCAGGAGGGTGTGGAGTACAGCAAGTTCACGTTGCTGCCCTCGGCTTGCTGTGTTTAGAAACCATAGCAACGTCGGTTGTTTGAATATGCAGCAGGAAAATTCAGCCAACATTATATGCCTGCCAGGATTTCATACCGCAGTCAACAACTCCTTGATGACAATACGATTGTTTAGGACTTATGGCTTCTACGCGGACCTTTGTGAAACTGTTTGCCAGTTACCGTGCGAACCTTTGCTGTGGTGCAAATTATTTGTTTTTACCTTCTGGTTGACGTAAGCTATCAGCTTGTCGAGGTTCTTGTACCAGTTATGAGCTGCCTGGTACTGAAAGTCCGAGCCCATCGTCACCATCAGATGGTTGGTGGTGTAATGCTTGGCCTGGTGTCATACAAAACCTGTTGTTTCAGCTAATGGTTTACCGGGATCACAACATGACTAAATAATCGGTTGATATCAGTGTATGTACATTGTGTGTGTGAGAGAGAGAGAGAGGTTTAGTGAGAGAGACAGTGGGTGCATAAACATCTATGTATTCAGTGCTGAATACGCACAGCTAAGTTGTATTGTTCATTTGAAACAGAGATCAGCAACTATAAGAATTCTAGTGACACTTGATTCTCTGCACTCCCCTCTGAATTACTTCTCGAATCATTTCCCAAAAGCAGTTGTGACAGCACTTGCTCGTTTGCGCTTCAAATAGCTAAGCTATACGGTGACGACACCGTTTCTTAGCAAGTGCCTGTAACATTTAAAATATCAGAAGGCAGGGAGGTGTCCTTCATAAGAAACTTGACAAACCTGGTCGTTGATGGCGTCGAGGAAACGCTTGACTGCATCATCTACGTTGTAATCGTGCAGGCGACTGTCATCCTGAGAGAAGAACTTGTTACAGCCAGTAAACAACTCAACACAAGCCATGATGGTCATATTTTAGCATTAATATCGCACCGCTTCAAGTTAAATTGGATTTGTTTTTTTTTCTCTAATTTTACTAGAGAACACTTTTCTCCAGATCAGCGTTTGGTGGTGACCACGACAATGATAGCGATGACAATGATAACGATGACGATAAGGACAACAACGAAAGTAATGGTGGTGGTGGTAATTATCTTTAGGAGTTTCATATTATTAGAGTTTCCAGGAAAATCTAGACAGGAAAATGTACCTTAATGTCGGGGTCACCGCAGTAAATGTCAAAACAGAATCCCCCAGGGGGCCCGTACCCGTCCTGCAAGACTCCAGTGAACAAATCAGCTTAGCTCCTGTCGACGAGACAATAAGCACAGAACACACATGCATATAATCCTTGTACACACGCACACACCTTGCCATTACACACACGTACATTCTGCCACTAGTACATTGTACATCGTGTAGTATTGCCAGTGACACACTGTCTGTATCTCTAACTGGATGTCTGGCATGGTGGATAGTATAGTGTCGGGTGGACAGTATAGTGGTGGTGGACAGTATAAGGGTGGGTGGATCAAGAAATAAAGAGACGGCCTAGTGGAAGTGCAGGTCTAGAGACAGACTGGATGGACGAGTTTGTTTTTGTGGTTGCAGCTTTAGGATTGCAAATTAGCGGAAAAAAAGCGAATTAGTTATCTTCCGGTTGACTGCGTGCCAGGGCCAGATTACCGAGGTTGGCAGGACTGCCGCGCCAGATCATTTCCATAGTCTGGGTATTTTGTCTGAGGTCCTTGTCTTGATAGTCCAGGCGGCCGAAGAAGAGAGAGTCGAACCCAAACTGAAACAAATACGTGCAGCGCGTTTACAGTTGTCTCGGCGGACTGACCTGCGTGAGGGGTTTTTTCCGAGTCGACATTTTTCTCTCTCTGCTTCTGTTTGTCTGTTTGTCTAACCCTAACACAAGCAGACGGCTCTCAAACTTGTGGAAGAGGACTGTGAGGAATAGCATAATACCATGCTTCTACTCACAAATATTTACGATAATAAATCTCAAAAGTTCAGAACAAGTTTAGATGATAGTAAGCTGGAAAAATAACCTGCATACTGGTTTTTCTTTCTCACTCACACACACACACCCTCATGCACACCACACTACTTCACACTAGCAGCAATACTCAATGTACTGCACCTGGGCAAAGATGGACGCCTGTTCCCTGGAGTGGCCAAAGGGGTCGATCTGCCATCCTACTCGAGGCCGCCCGCAGTCACCAAAGTTCTGCCTCAGGAACTCGAAACCGAGCGCGTGCTGGTCGATGATTGGCGTTGTAGTGGGTGGCCGCTTCGTCGTTCATGCACCAGCCGCCAAGGATGAACTCTAGCTGACCTGCAAACACATTTAAAAGTATTTTGTATCGAACAGTCGTGATCAATAAGAATTTTTTTTTATTATTATCCACATTATTCTGAGATATTTTAATAAGAAAAACATGGTCTTCGTCGAAAAAGAAACGACCCTGTATATAGGACCCAATATAGTATGTTTACAATGTTCTTGAAATATTTATTTTCAGGGTTGTCTTTAGTTAATCGAGGACCCTCTTAACGAAGTTGACTTTATCTTCAAAGAACCTTAACAGAGTTGTGTGTTCTTTCGTCAACACGGCCTTTAAAGCTGTCATATATCAGTTTCATCAAGACCCTTCAATCCGTCGTTACCTTCATTAACAAGACCCTTGACGACATGTCTTGTGGCGTCGTCCTGTTCTCGAAACCATCGTGCAAAGTAAGCGATCTCGACATACATAAAACGCTTGGTAGGGTCCTTCTGCAGCTCTTGAACCACCGAGTCCAAAATGTACTGCACCTCTGAACAAACACAAGCATAGCTGTTATTGTGGTAGGATTAATAAGTACGACCTTTAGAAAGATAGCATAAGATGTGCCTCAAGAAAGTTCAAACTACACATTTCAAACAATTAGGTTTAACGCGGTGTGGGTGTAATGGGTGTTGGCCGTAAGACCCAGTTGTGGACCTTGCGGGTTTTCTGACGTGATTGGAAATTTCCGGAATGCCCGTGGCAGTCTCGACCGACATTGGCTGTCTGGGTGAGAGACTTGGGTAATTAAACCCGTGTCTTCTGGTTTCGACATCTGCGCTGTTTCGTCACCAGGCGAGCCATGAATAATCGCGCGCCTCCCAGCTGCTTCTCGTCTCCGGTTGACACACAACCTTGTTGACCTATGACCCGCGCCCTTGTTATGCCGTGGTGTCGCTGATTCTTGACAGTCACCGATGTTTGTTCTGTTGATGTTTGTTCTAGCAAGCCTTTTTATTATAAAAAAACCGAACGATAAATCTTCCCGCCAATATTTTAATAAGAATGATTATAATGTTTTTGCATATATGACATTTATAAATAAAGAAGGTTGTTACGATATGTTTGTTGGATCAGGGCCGCCGAGAGCCCGCACTGACCCCGTTGCAGACGACCTCTCTGGGCCCTTTGTATTAACAATAATCGTAAATTATAGTTTGCCAGTATCTAATAATATGCTTACAATTTGATTGTCAATATCTACATTACATTCAGTAATTATAGACTGCAAACATTAGGACAAGTGCACTAGGATCTACATCACTACTTGAACATAAGAGTTGTTTACACGTGAGTGGTTAGTAAATGAGGAATAAAAAACATTAAAGGATCAGACTTGTAGTACCCCGCTCCATCGAAAAAAATCTCCAGGCTAGCTACCCCGACGGCCCGGAAACAGTAAACTGCAAAATTAAAACTCCAATTCTGCACGCTTGGATGCTTTTTCCTCAGACCTTTCTTTAAAACAAAAATAAAGGGAAAAAAAACCCAATGAACAAGGCGGGCCAGGGTACAACTCCCCCCCCACCCACACACACACCTCTCGTCATGCCTGTGTGGGAGAGCTGGGGGTGGGGTGGCCATTGCTACCTGATCCTATCCTGACCACTGTCCGATCCCCTACAAATGAGACAGGAATATTTGCTAAGCCGCGGACTATGGAAGGCGTGCGTTGCTTCATAGCATGTTTATGTCTGGTGTTTATTTTCTTCTTTCTGTATATTGCCTCTGGCCCCAGATCACAATATACGCATAAGAAATTGCGACATACGCTACTCAAAACAAAACTAGACGACTTTGTATTTTGAAAGGGCAAAAGACACAGAGAGAGGAGGAGGGAAATGAAGGAGAGCAAGTGACAGTCGCAAAAAGAGAGAATGAGGAAACGACCACGCATAAAGAGTGAGAGAGCTGGGAAAGTGAAAGAATACTGATGTCAACACCACGTTTCATTTTCCCCTTTCACTTAAAGTCTTCAAACGTCGAGTCAACAACAACAAGGCCTGTCCGCCCGACAAGCTGTGGGACCAAAGTACAAGTGTTTCCCGCTGACACTGAATAAAGCGACGGATCAAAGGTTGACAATCACATCGCAGCCGGAAGGGTTAGCGGTAGAAGACAAGCTGTGCGAAGTGTAGACTGGCTAGTTACATATAAATATATAATTCTGACATCTGAAACCTGCATACATGTTACTGTGACATTTAGAACAACGACAAAAACCTTTCTACGCATTCGATTGTATAAGCCAGCTGGAACAAACAAACAAAAAAAACAAAAAAAAAATTAAAAAATGGAGAGGATTCTGAATGATTTCACGACTCTTGACCTGTTTTCGTGCGAAACCCTAATCATTCGCAATTAGCACCTACACTTTAATTGTTACAAATACGAGTGAGGATACAAACTTTGTCCTTATTTGTTCATTTATTCTTAGTGTATGTGCTAGAAAACGAGCGTCTGTGCGTGTCAAAATACCCCCTTAACTATGACCAAATATAGTCTTAATTAACTTTGAGTTAAACTTACACTAAGACTTTATGTATTTTAAACAGTATATGAATATATATATACAAATCACACGCTATTATGTGAGCTGATACTAAACGACATCAGTTCACGCCCAGCGACAGACGAAAGGCGTTCACACGTTTTTCTGTAAACAATGGAGTTCCTTCCTGCATGACGAAGGTTTCGGTGGCTCTAATTTGATTGTTGATTGAATTGGGGTGGGGCTTATGGTGTCCGAGGTACTCACGAC
Organism: Pomacea canaliculata; assembly: GCF_003073045.1. Classification (NCBI taxonomy): domain Eukaryota; kingdom Metazoa; phylum Mollusca; class Gastropoda; order Architaenioglossa; family Ampullariidae; genus Pomacea; species Pomacea canaliculata. The sequence goes on along the minus strand of NC_037590.1, from coordinate 21,792,219 downwards.
TGTAGTAATACTGGTCCACCGTCATCAGCCAGCCTACGTCGTCATGCGTGTGTGGGACCACGTGCACATTGATCATATCATCTTTCACTGGGTTGCAGCTCTGGTGAGGACAAAACACGCGTCAGACGGACATTAGCACCCACAAGTTGACATTTAATAATAAACAAATACCTTTGCATTCTTAGGATTCGCACGCGCGACGCTACAAAATTAAAAAAAAGTTTTTTTCATTGAGATTATAATATCCTTAATGATAAGGAGAGGACGTTAACAGCCTCAAAATCAAGTGAGGAAAAAAGCACAGGAAAATTCCTCGTCTCCTCTTACACACCTTCAGTGAGGACTACACAAGGAAGAAAACTCTGACTGAGGATATAAATTGGCCGACAGACACATGGGAATGAGCGAAAGAATAGAGAGGACTACGCAGTTTATATACTAGCTGGATGTTACATACCTATTCACAGAATATTTAGAAGAATTTTTCTTCGTGACGAAACTCATTACTCTTTAACAAAAATAAACCCGATGACTTTTTTAGCGTCTGATGCATATTTGGTCTCAACTTACAAATCGCATTTGCCAATGAAGAAAGAGAAAAAGTGAGTGAGAAAGACAGAAAATGGATGTTGTCAAAGAACAATGTTATTGTATAAACATACTGTGCACTACACGGCATGCATTTTCTCTTTCACGGGCTCGGGCGTTTTTCCCGCCCCATCCCCCATATAACACTGAAATGCCTTCTGTTCAAAGAAGTAGGCAACAGGTGCGTTCAGTGATATGAATCCAGAAGCCGAAGTTTAATTAAGAGTTCGCCTTTTTTTGTTGGTAATACTGACCACCCTCTCTACTGCGTTCTACTCAGTCGCGCATGAAGCTGGACCCTGGACGCAGCTGCACATCTAAACCTTAAAACTGTTTTGTAGAAGCTAATTTAGAATGTTTTTAAAGTGGATTTTTCAGCTTCACGTGTTGTATAAAAACTGTTTTCACTTAAGACCGAAATGTGCTTAAAATTCGAAAAGTTTTGTGCAACTGTACCTTTGGACTACAGCTACTGAACTCTTGTCCTGCTTCTTTTTTTCTTGTGTGGACCGAATTCTCTTTGCTAACAAAGCTCAAGCGGTAAGCTTGGAGAGAACTTTTTGTGAATTTTATTTTGAGTTTTGGGTCTCTCTCCACCCTCTCATTAATAGCTTTTTTTTATACGTCAAGGCTGGCAAGTATTGACGTGGTGTCCAAAAAACTTTACAAAAACGAACTCAATATATCTCTCTATATTACAGAGAAATAGAGAGAGGGAAAGGGAATAAGAGAGAAATGTGCGCATGCATTCATCAGGGATATTGGCCCACTTGCATGTGTTTAAGATACGACTTTATTTATTCCAGAGGGCAATTAGAACCAGAACCCAACAATAAACAACAATACCATAACACATTCATATCTGCTCCACCAAACAGACCCTGATGCAATCATGGTTCAGTTTTGCGAGTGACTTCGAATACACACCTACTCTCATATATGTGATAAGAGCGTCGTGAGACCCTGACGACTTTATTTCAGTCGTGTTACCTTCACCTTTCACCTTTCACCTTACGCCAAGCCAACTCCCCCAAGCTTCGGGTAGAGCACGATTAACCACAAGGGGCGTCTTACTATGATGGTATCTTTTGGACCCGGGGCACAATTTTAAAAGTTTGAAATCTTATTTCGACATTTATGTGCCCTTTTTTTTCAGGAAAGATAGCTGGTGTCAAAAAGAGAGGGTCGGACTTGGCCTTATTTTTCACACATGTCATGCACTAGGCAAGATGAACCCTCCCACTTCACTGCCATTCAGTTACTGTTGTGAAAACGCTAATTTACATCACTATAAAAATCAATAAAACTCTTTCTGATATTTCTTTGTTTTCTTAAAAAATCGCTCAAAAAATTTTAAGAGACATGTCCACAAACACGAACGATCGAACCTTAGAGTTTCAAAAACCTTGTAAAAGATTCAAATGAAATCTTGAACGGAGTCTAAACACATACGTGAGTGCATGGCCACTTGGTCATCACACAGCCGTAGGGGCAAAAAAACCCCCCAACACTAATATTCTACTGAGAAAACTCACGTACGCCGTAACCGCACGACTGACCGCTCCCGGGCCCCAGGGGTGAGGCAGACAGAGGTCTGGTGACAACCAGCAGGGCTGCCACAACCAGCACAGAAAACGACGACGTCGCCATGTCTTCGCATCGGAAGAAACTACCCACGGTCACGCCTCTTATACACGTGCTGGTATCGCCATCTTGAAGGTCATCTGATAGCATCTACATGTTATCGATGAACTGGCCGAGCGCCGAGTGTGATAACGAGTTTTGGTACCGACGGGGAACAGGCTGACGAGCAGCTTTACAAATGATGGCGATGATGGTTGACTGTGGCAGAAGGCCGAGAGAATGAATGCTACATGAATCGCTTGAAAAGGGGAAACAGTTGTTTTATTTTCCAATCCCCTTCTCTCCAAACATTTGACATCAATACTGAACTGATGGTTCAGCGGTTCAGACGAAGATGCATCTTCCATATCTGTTGATGCAGGAACTGTGAAGAACCTCTCAAAACCTCGGACAAATACCTTGCTGTATGCTCAGCTCCATACACTTCCTATGAATTGGCGGTGTTGTGCTTTCTTCAAAACCAAATCCTTAGCACCTACACTTTAATTATCAGATACGAGCGAGGATAACAACTTTGTTCTTCTTTGTTCATTTATTCTTTATGTGAGTGTATAGATATATATATATATACTGGAAAACATGCGTTTGTGTCGTGTCAAAAATACCCCCTAAAGTTTAGCTTGAGTTAAACTTACACTAAGACTTTAACTATGTATTTTAAACAGCATATGAATATGTATAGACACATGCAATATAGTAAAAGAATACAGATGTGTTGAAATATTCCTTTACTGAGGCCTAACATTTCAAGGACGTTGAGAGAAGCGAAGGAAGACAACATGTAAGCAAGGACGTGATACAAGTCGTGCTGTTACTGAGTGGTTCATCATGATTAGGAAAGAACAAATAGATAGGACGGGAATCAGAGTGCATCCGTTCTTACACAGTCACGTACTTGTCCCCTTCGCGCATCGACCACACCACCTCAAAGTTGCTTTCTTGACCCACTTCTCTGTGTTCCTGTGATAACACCAGATAGTGCATCCCCTATAGTTGCTTTTTGACTCTTATTGCGTAGGCTAACCTTTCAGCACCCTCTTGTCTATTGTATTGCTGAAGTATATTTTATCAAGAGACTGAAATCCCCAGTCATTTCTTTCTCTGCTCTTTCAACACTCTGCCCTTAAGCTGCACGCTCACCCTGCACCCACCAGAGGTTCAGATCTGAGCAAAAGAAATACGAAACGACTTCTAAAAGTGGTTTTCCGATTACAAAATCCCTAAGATGATTTGATTACAAGCTTCAGTTACAACTTAGAAGCGGTGTGTTTGGTTTCAGGAAACTTTTTGAAGTACCGAAGTTTCTGATAATAAACCTAAGTGGAAATTTGTGTCCATCAAAAAGCAGTTTCAATTGTCCACTCAATGGCCGCAAAATTCACTGATACTACTGCTTATAGAGACATTTTAAAAAGAACACGTGTCAACGTATTCGCCTATTTTATAGCTATATCATTAATGCTTCATTCATAAGTACTTGGTGCGACTTGTTCATAAAAGTGTCCTCCTTTTAACATTTTTATATACTGTAGTGTTCGACCGTTCTGCTCTGCTTATTTCCACTACTTCATTCTACCTGAATAATGTGTTGTTGTCTGTAAGCAATACAACCGAGTGTCATTTTCTTACTAAAAACTTCAAGCAAACATCCTAGCGTTTGGTGAATTGTAGTCACAGCTGCGGCGCTATTTCACGGACATATTTACAACCTCGACACGGTCGGTTGAAAGGGTTCACATTCTTCCAGAGAATTGTAGTCGAAAACACCAAAAGCTATTGTGCTATGGGTCAACAGCAAACCTTTGCCTTAACAGTTTTGCAAGTCGTCAAGGTCCTCGCTTGCCAATAAGGAGGCGGTGGTCTGCTCCCATCCATTCTTCAGTTGACATGACCTTTAATTAGGTCATGTCAGAATGCACTCTGACCTGCTTTTCCGCGCTCGTGAGCTAGTTACTTTCCAGCGCGCGCTGAAGAATCTGTCCCAAGTGTTCCAGCTGTGTGGTGTACTGTTGTTTGCCACGTGAGCAGGTAAAGCGGTGCCAGGAAATTCTTGACATGCTTCAATGGCTTTTAGTGACGTAGTGAGGACGCCCACAATACTCTATCTTCCTGTCAGCTGCGTCGACGACCCAGTAGATGTCCCGCCAAATCTGTAAAAAATCAAATTTCAAACTTGCCAACAGCGTGGTTTTACGACGTCAGGACTGTCTTGAATCAAAAAAAAGTCTACTCTATTAGCCGGTGCACCACTAGACATCGTCTCCCATGCAATCATCCATGTCTTGCGTTTCTTCACATCCCGGTGGGCTGAGGGGGGCAGAAGTGGTGGTGGTGGGTCTCAAATAATTTCTTTTTATATGCATAGCTTGCGCCTTTGTCGTTTGTGGCTGTAGTTCGATTTCGGTTTCGCGCTTAAAAAAAATGTAGATTCAGGTGTCACTTTTTTGTTGTGTGGAGACGGTGTGCGACTTTGGCCTTAGCCACCTGCCGCTCGTGGCAGCTATCCGCTACGGGGCAGCGTATGAGGAAAAGTTGAATGTTTAAAAGAACGTCTTTTCTTATCATGGTTGGAAAAAAGTCGTCGCTTGAATACGGAAATGATTCATTTCGACCTGAGAGGTTGCCAGCCGACATGGGCATCGATCTTCGATGGAAGTCATTGTGGAAATTGTGCGAACAGATATGCCAGATGTGTTTTCGAGTGCATTCTTCGGCTGCTAAACGCACCTTGTTATGGTAATCCTTGTTACCAGCTAAAAGGTACAGTGTTTCGATTCTTGTTCTCCGCGATTTCCTTTCTAAGCGTCTTATTTGATTTCTGCTTTGTAAGGACGGAATATTGGTGTTTCACAGTCTATTATATTTATTTTCATGAAGTTGCCGTTTTGAACATCAGGGTCTTGCTGTGTTACGAATAAATATAGGTTGCTCATGTTGTGTACAGTGCTTGAAACATCAGTATACATTAAAATATATTAAAGATTCAAGGCAGGGTACAATAATTTTTTCTTTGGTAAAACATAGTCAGCGAATACTTTTGCTAATTTTTAAAAATATTGTGTAGGGATTATGATTTGGCTAGGATGTATGCATACTCAGTGTCAAAAGGATTAACGATAATTTTATACGTAGGGTTCCAACCTTTAACTTGTCTCCCCGCCCCCCTGACGGAAGTGTATCGGGATCCGGAGCGCCCCCTTGAGCAGCATTAAGGAGCTAATTCTTCAGACGGTATATGAGAAATCTTTTTTAAAAATGACGACCTTTGGGCCCCTCGC